>NC_135720.1:52327802-52673062 GCF_964656455.1 Halichoerus grypus
TTTTCTTCCCCCACTACAGATTTTCACTGGTTACTTTCTTTTAAAATGTTTTATTTTGGAATAATTTTAGATTTACAGAAAAGTTGTATAGGTAATGCAGAATTGCTGTATATCGCTGACCTAGTTTCCCCAGATGTTAGCCTATGTTACCATGGTATATTTGTCAAAACTAAGAAATCAACATTGGTAACTGTTAACTAAATGCCAGACTTTATTCTGATTTTACCACTTTTTCCACTAATGTCCTTTTTCTATTTAAGAATCCATTCCAGGATAACAAGTAACTGGTCACACCTTAAAATTTCTATCATATATGTAGCTACATTCCCTTTCTTATTCTAAATGCTATTTTTTTTGAGTTCTTTCTTCCCTTGAGTTTTCTTTAGGCTTGTTAAATGTACTTTCATTTTTATTGATCTTTCCAAAAACTTGTGTTTGGTTTTATTTATTTATTTATTTATTAGTTTCTGGGGTTTTTTTTTCTTAATGTGTTTGTTTATGCTTTTGCATTTATTAATTCCTCCTATAATCTTTTGATTAATTTTGTCTTTTTTCTAGTTCTTTCAATTGAAGGTTAATTTATTTCCAGCTTTTCTCGTTCAACAATAAAATAATTTTCAGATTGTAAAGTTTATCACTTTGGCCTTTCCAATAATAGATTCTGATAAAAAAGGATTACATTGAGTTTATTTCTAAATTTCCAATTTTAATTTTGATTTGTTCTTTGACTTAAGAGTTCTTTGGAAGATTATTTTTTAATAGGAGTGACATCATTTCTTTTGTTTATTTTTATTAGTACATCTCAAGTTTTATTGAAATTGTGACCAGTAAATGTAGCCTGTCTACATTTTGGAATTTACTGAGATATCTCTGTGATGTAATAATTATTAAAAATGTTTATTTTTTTAAAAGATTTATTTATTTTAGAGAGCACAAGCAGAAGGGGCAGAGGGAGAGGGAGAGAGAATCTCAAGCCGACTCTGCACTGAGGGTGGAGCCTGACGTGGGGCTTGATCCCAGTACCCTGAGATCATGACCTGAGCCGAGACCAAGGGTCCGACGCTTAACCAGCTGAGCTACCCAGGATCCCCTGAAGGTTTCATTATATAGGCATGATTGGTTAACTGGTGATTAACTCCATCTCCAGCTCCTCTTCCCTCCTTAGAGGTCAGAGGTGGGGCTGAAAGTTCCAACCCCCTAATCATGCTTTGGTCTTTCTTGTGACCAGTCTTCATTCTGAAGCTGTATAGGGACACCCAGCCACCAGCCATCTCATTAGCATACAGAGGCACTCTTTTTACTCTGGATATTCCAAAGGCTTTAGGAACTATGTGCCAGGAACCAGGGACAAAGACCAAATATCTGTTTCCCGTTATACCACACTTAGCCTCCTGTGGTCTATGACCATTTTTCAGTCTTTCCCTGTTTCTCATGACTGATAATTTTGAGGAATACTAGTCAAATATTTTATAGAATGTCCCTCAATTTGGGTTTGTCTAATGTTTCTCTCATGGTTACACTCGGACTGTGGGTTTTGGGGAAGAACACTAGAGAAGTGAAGTACCTTTCTCATCACATCCTGTCAGAGATACACGCTATCAACATGGTTTATCCCTGATGGTGTTATCCTGATCACCTGGAGAGGGTAGTGCTTGCCAGGTCTCTTTAATGGAAAGTTACCTTTTTCTTCCTCTTTGCATATTCTATTCTTTGGAACCAAGTTACTAAGTAACAGGAATGGGGGTGGGGAAATTAAGCTTTAAGTCCTGGAGGGGTGAGCATTTACTTAAATTATTTAGAAATCTTTCTGTAAGGAAGATTTGCCACTTCTTCCACATTTATTTATTTATATCAATATGGGCTCATGGACATTTATTTCATACCTTGGGCTGTAATTAATTTTTAAAAGTTCTCTCCTGGGGTGCCTGGGTGGCTCAGTAGGTTAAGCGTCTGCCTTCGGCTCAGGTCATGGTCCCAGCGTCCTGGGATCGAGCCCCGCATGGGGCTCCCTGCTCAGCGGAGAGTGTGCTTCTCCCTCTCCCTCTGCTGCTCCCCCTGCTTGTGCTCTCTCTCTCTCTCTGTCAACTAAATAAATAAAATCTTAAAAAAAAATAAAAGTTCTCTCCTATTTGCTGAATGAATTCTTTTTCATTAGGACATTTACTCTGCTGTCTATTAATCTATTTTCCCTTTGAATCATTTTACTTGTTTTTTTTTTCTTGTTTATTTTTTCTTTTTATGTCCGTCGTTAGCCTCATCTTTATTTATTTATTTATTTATTTTTAAGGATTTTATTTGAGAAAGTGAGAGCAAGAGAGAGCATGAGTGGGGAGAGAGGCAGAGGGAGAGGGAGAAGCAGACTCCCCACCGAGCAGGGAGCCCAATGCGGGGCTCCATCCCAGGACCCTGAGATCATGACCTGAGCTGAAGGCAGATGCTTAACTGACTGAGCCACCCAGGCGCCCCTCATCTTACTTTCTTATGTGCTTATGTGGTCAATGTAATAGGATGATTGCACCAGGTTGGGAGAGCTGGAAGCAATCTCCCTCTTTCTCCATATAGAGTTTGGTTTCTGTAGCTTGGCTTTCAGAAGTTCCCTTAAGCAGGCACTATGCACTCACTTCAACAAATGTTTGTTGGGTGCTGATTATGTGCACGGAGGCAGTGTTCTGGGCGCTGAGGATAGAGCAGTAAACAAGACAGGTAAGATTTCTGTTCTTATGAACTATATCCTAGTAGGGGTAAGATTAATAACAAAGAAATGAAGTAATTAAGAGTCATGAGTCCTGGAAAAGGAGTGTAGTGTACTACTTTAGATAGGGTGGGCAGGGAGTACCTCCGAGCAGGTGAATTTTGAGATGATCTAAAGTTTGAGATAGTCAGCCACGGGAAGAATGTTTTCCTTAGAAGCAAGGATAAAGGCTGTGGGGAAGAGAATAAGCTTGGTATGTGCAAGGAATAGGAAGAAGGCCTGTTTGGCTAGAGCACAGTGAGCACATGTGAATGAGATATGGGGAGATAGGCAGAGGCCAAATCATGTAGAGCTGTGCAGAACAAAGGAAGAAATATGGATTGAATTTTAAGCACAAGGGGAAGCCATTTAAATCAGGAATGTGACATGATATGAGTTGCATGTTAAAATAGCATTCTGGCTGCCCTGTGGAGAAACTCAGTTGAACCTAGGCAAGAATGGAAAGAAGGAACCTAATTAAGAGGCTGTCACAGGAGAGAGATGGTGTGGGCTGGGGTACTGACTGCAGTGTTGGAGAAACACAGATCAGTTCAGGCTATATTTTGGAAGTATATCTAAGAGGACTTGCTGATAGATTGGGTAATTCCTGAGAGTGGTGGAGGCTGGTCAGAAAAGGAAGAAGAACCAGGGTTATCCTAGGCTTTTGGCTCTGAGTAGCTGAGAGGATGATGGGGCCACAGGAAAGACTGGTTGTAAGGGATTGGGGATTAAGAATTCTGTTTTGAACAAGTTAATATAAAATAGCTATTAAGTATCTAAATTGAAATGTCAGATAGTGTTATAAATGAAACTGGAGCTCAGGGGAGAAGTGTGAGCTGGAGAGAGAGATTTGAGAATCATCAGATCAGGTACAGATGATATTTAAAGCCATAAGACCGAATGCGAGTGAGTAAAGGTATAATGATAATAAAGAAGCCCCAAAGACGGAGTCCTGGGGATATCCAGTGTTTTATAGGTAGGTGTGTGTGTGTGTGTGTGTGTGTGTGTGTGTGTGTGTGTGTGTGTGTGTGTGTGAGAGGGGAATAGAGCCAGCTCAATTGATAGTGGTGTACCTGGGAGTCCTGGGGATATCCAGTGTTTTATAGGTAGGGTGTGTGTGTGTGTGTGTGTGTGTGTGTGTGTGTGTGCGCGTGTGTGTGTTTGAGAGGGGAATAGAGCCAGCTCAATTGATAGTGGTGTACCTGGGAGTCCTGGGGATATCCAGTGTTTTATAGGTTGTGTGTGTGTGTGTGTGTGTGTGTGTGTGTGTGTGTGTGTGTTTGAGAGGGGAATAGAGCCAGCTCAATTGATAGTGGTGTACCTGGGAGTCCTGGGGATATCCAGTGTTTTATAGGTAGGTGTGTGTGTGTGTGTGTGTGTGTGTGTGTGTGCGCGCGTGTGTGTTTGAGAGGGGAATAGAGCCAGCTCAATTGATAGTGGTGTACCTGGGAGTCCTGGGGATATCCAGTGTTTTATAGGTAGGGTGTGTGTGTGTGTGTGTGTGTGTGTGTGTGCGTGCGTGTGTGTGTTTGAGAGGGGAATAGAGCCAGCTCAATTGATAGTGGTGTACCTGGGATGCAGGGGTGCAAGAGCACCTCACCTGGCTCAGAGGGGTCCCAAACAAATCAGGTTTGGCCAACTCACTGCTGACAAAATCCAAAGGCAGAGAAATGAATGGTGGTGAAACAAGAAAGGAAGGCCAACACTGGGAAGACGGGGCTCTAGCCTCTCAAAGACTGTCTCCAAAGTGCCAAAACTACTTCCAGGTTTATATAAGGAAAATGTGGGGCAAAGGTTTTGGGCGGGTACCTGCAGGTAGTCTTTGAAGATCAAATGGATCATTGTCATGGAATCAATCTGGGTGGGGTCTTAAGGCTCAGAGCAGTCCTTATTGCTTCAGGGGGTAGTTTTGGTTCCCATTAGGGGATGCTCTGCCTTCAGGGTTCTTCCACTTGAGCCAAGAGACAAATGGGAAAGAAAAACCCAACTAAAAAGTTGGGAGTCAACAGGGAGGCAGCCGAAGTCCTCTTTCAATGGTAGCAATGAAATTGGTGACGTGGGCTGTGGCTGTGGCTCCACGCCCAGTGACTGGGTGGGATGTGGGTTTAAATTCCAGACCAGATCCATTTGGGGTTGTAAGTATTTGCAGATGGCTTCTCTGGAAACCTGTACTGTCTTGGCGGCTGTGGAAAGACTTTTTTGTGGATGGATCTGCTGGAAAGGTAGGGCTATCATTCTAGCCTATTGCATCTCTAGAGGACAGTGGGTGGGTGCAGAGGATAGAGGTCCGAAGAGACTGTGGTTCTGGTCAGTTCTCTGGGACTGGTATTGTAGCTTGCATTATAATTCAACCTTCCTGTGATAAGACTACGTGTCACACCTTTATATTTTAGGTGCTATTCAAGTGCCTGGATTTACCTTTCTTTTCTTGAATCTCTTCCGGTAAAGAAGTCAGGACACAAGGCACGTGCTGTTTCATCCTCTTCCCAGAATCCTACTTCCTCATTCCTTTTAAACACTGCAAAGCTTTTTATCTTTTGGCTATGCCACCGTTTATTCAGTCAGGCCCTATGTTGATGGAGATTTTTGTTTGGTTCAGTATTTTACTACTACAAACATGTCTTTTTTCATATAACTTGGAGTATTTGTATGACTTTACCTGTCTGGTAGATTCCTAGAAATGAAATTACTCTGTCAAAAGATATGTGCATTTTAAATTTTCATATCAATGGTTAAATTACATTCCCCCATCAAGGTTCTGTGCTCAATGTTTGATTGAACACATTTAGCTAGATGCACCATTGTTCTGTGAAAAACAGACCATGTGCTATTTCTTGTGGCAGAACTAAGGAGACTTAGTTTCTCTGTCAAATAGATGGTGAGGGTAACATTGTGGGAGCTACATCAGTTTAATTCCTTTAATTTTTCCTTTTCTTTTTCATTCAAATATTCAGTTAATCCCGTTTCTTTAGGCTGTAAGGTAAAGAATAAGGGGAATAGAAAGCAAGAATGTGAACTGACTGGTTAGCAAACTTGTTCTTGAAAAGACAAATGTCAGTCCGGGAAGTGGAAAAGGTTGAGATTCAGTAATATAATATCTTATATCCACTGCCTTCATGTTAGGTCATATAATTCTTTGGCATTAGTCCCTTTTTGTTGACTAGAGAGGCCTGGATTATAAGCCTTGGGATAAGAGGGTGGAGTGGGGATGTAAATTTGGTGCCTTTTCCTTCCCCTTAAATAAAGTCCCTTCTGTCTCAATAAGGCAGACTTCAGTGTTGAAGTCAGCCCAGGCAAGGGCATGTTTTTATTTTTCTGTGAGAGTAGGATAGATAAGAGCAGACATATAAATGACCAGATGATTTAGGAAATTTTTGGTATTTAGGCTTTAGTAATTTGGCGTCTGAGCTATTGTTCTCTGTTACCGGTGGCTAGTACGGTGGCTTGCTTCCTTCCTTCCTTCCTTCCTTCCTTCCTTCCTTCCTTCCTTCCTTCCTTCCTTCCTTCCTTCCTTCCTTCCTTCCTTCCTTCCCTCCCTCCCTCCCTCCCTCCCTCCCTCCCTCTCTCCCTCCCTCCTTCCTTCCTTCCTTCCTTTTTAAGATTTTATTTATTTTAAGGGCGCCTGGGTGGCTTAGTCATTGGGCGTCTGCCTTTGGCGCGGGTCATGGTCCCAGGGTCCTGGAATCGAGCCCCGCATCGGGCTCCCTGCTCGGGGGGGTGGCCTTCTTCTCCCTCTCCCACTCCCCCTGCTTGTGTTCCCTCTCTCGCTGTGTCTCTCTCTGTCAAATAAATAAATAAAATCTTTAAAAAAAAAAAAAGATTTTATTATTTTAGAGAGAAAGAGAGACAGCACGAGCGGGAGGGCAAGAGGGAGAGAGAGAATCTCAAGCTGGCTCTGCGCGGAGCCTGCCACAGGGCTTGATCCCAGGACCCTGAGATCATGACCTGAGCCAAAGCCAAGAGCCAGATGCTTAACTGACTGTGCCACCCAGGCACCCCTGGTTTTTGCTGTATGCTTGCTTTTCATACCAGGTCTCTAGTCCTTGAGACCTATAATACAAGTAGTGGTAGCAATATATTATAGATGATAAAACTGAAGCTCAGAGTGATTTACTAACCTGTCTAACATCACAGCTCAGCACGTGAACGTGCTATATTGTTTCTGTCCTCTAGGAGGGCAAATAGCTTATGTTAAAGAGATGTAATGTTTTATTGTATTACATGTGCCTTTTAGGGGAACATTCACAGTCTTCTGCAGTTAAGGAATTATTCAGAAGTTTGCAAAAACTGTCGTGAAGCATACAAAACTCTGAGTAGTTTATACAATGAAATGCAAAAAATGAATGAACTTGAGAATAAGGCTGAATCTGGAACACATTTATGCATTGATGTGGAAGATGCAGTAAGTAATTTACTTCTTTTTTTTTTATTATATTAAGTAATTTACTTCTGATATGATATGTATTTTGCAGTGTTCTTGATTGTGCCTTTAGTGTCATTATCCCCTTTAGAGGTATATTGGAATCTGCATATGTTGTCTTCAACTAGAAATAACTGGTTATAAGTAGTAAAGTTTTAGAATATCCGGGTCTGTCAAACTAAAATGGACACTAATCAAGTACTTCATAAATGAGTTGATAATTTGGTACATTTGGTCTTTTAAGTTTGATGATAAGTGCCCTTTTCAGAGCCATTGGTGTTATATGTTTACATTTCAGTTTCTTGTGCACTTGTTCCAGATTAAAGAAGTCTCTGGTTTGCTATCATGTGTTTCTGAAACCATTTCTTAATTACTTCCTATCCCATTGCTTTTATTCTTTATTATCATCTGAAACTTTTTTTTATTTTTTTATTTTTTTATTTTTAAAGATTTTATTTATTTATTTGAGAGAGAGAGAATGAGAGACAGAGAGCACGAGAGGGAAGAGGGTCAGAGGGAGAAGCAGACCCCCTGCTGAGCAGGGAGCCCAATGCGGGACTCGATCCCAGGACTCCAGGATCATGACCTGAGCCGAAGGCAGTTGCTTAACCAACTGAGCCACCCAGGAGCCCCATCATCTGAAACTTTTAATTTACTTTTTTATAGTCTGTCACCCCTCACTAAAATATAAGCTACATGAAGACAAGGACCTCATGTCCTCTTTTGTTTACTGTTCAGTATTTAGAAAAGTGCCTAGCATATAGTGGGCCTATTAGCAATGTGTATTGATTGAATGGTCAACAAAAAAGCCTTTTCCTCCATTGTATAGGTTGCCTTCACATGGGACACCACTAGATGGCGATCATGCCTTTTTATGGGACTATGGTGCCTGAGTTTTGAGGCCTCAAAGGAAATAGGAATTATTGGCTCAGAGAGCTTAAGGTCCAAATTGATAAACCTAATGGTTGAGAATGATGAATATGAATAACAGCTCAGAGTGAACTATAGTGTATCACTAATATTCGACATAGTAAAAGCACTTATTATCAAACTTAAAATGGGTGCACCATAGGGATTTTTGTTTTTTTACTGCTCTAATGTCTGGATTAGTACCTGGCTTCCAGTAGGCTCTCAATAAATACTACATATATATTTTAAGACTAATAGTCTATTTCATAATTTTTAAAATAAAGAAAAATGAATATTGATTCTCTGACATAAGTTGAACTACACAGGATATCAACATGACCACCTGCTTTAGAACATCCTTCTTATAATAAGCAAAACTTAACAGTAAACATACAAAGCACCACTTGCAAACCAAATCTCAAACAAAATTCAGGCAAGAACATTTTTCTACATTAAATTTGATAGTTTCCTTATATCACTTAGCATGTTTGATAGAAACCATGAGCTCAATTAAAATGAGGTATTGCTGCCCCCAGATGTCTGTTTTTAATGTATGCTGCTAAATAAGATATTATCTAATAAAGTTTCTATGACTCATTAGATATTATGTACTTAAAAAATTGTTTGCCATGTGAATCTTTCATAATATCTTAGGTAATGTATTAAACATTTCATAGATATCTCTTGAAGAGAAGCTGTATTTAGTTGATATTTTTATTTCCATTCTAAAAAGATTGCAACAAGCTCAGTGAGATTACATATGTAACATAAGAAAAAAATTTTTGTTTGTTTTTGTGAGCCTCCTCCCCCCAGTTTTACTGGGGTATAATTGACAAAATTGTAATATATTTAAAGTGTACACTGTGTTAATTTGATACACACACACATTGTGAAAGGGTTCCCACAGTCGAGTTAATTAACACACCCATCACCTCACATAATTACCCTTTCAGTCTTTTTTAATGAATGAAGCATGGTCGAACAATATTCATATGATAAAGGTTCTCTGTTTGAGATCTAGGAAAGGTTGGCATTCCTTGGATGGTGTTATGAATTTAGAATATGAAATTTCTGTATGGATATAAACTTATATAATGACTGTGAACCAGCTAATTTAAGAAATTGTCTTCAACTATCAATAGATTTTTTTAGGGATGTATATTTAGTCTAAATTCTGGATGCCTGTTATGTTATTAATAAAACAATTACATAAATTGAAGACAAATATAAAATAAAATAATTTTATTTGTTTTGTTCCAGATGAACATTACTCGAAAACTTTGGAGTCGAACTTTCAATTGTTCGGTCCCTTGCAGTGACACAGTGCCTGTCATTGCTGTTTCTGTGTTCATTCTCTTTCTACCTGTTGTCTTTTACCTTAGTAGCTTTCTTCATTCGGAGCAAAAGAAACGCAAACTCATTCTACGTAAGTTCCTTTTTACAGCTTTATTTAGCTAACACCTGTATTTTAAACACTTAGGCCTGTTTTAGAAATGATGTATACTCTGAAAACTCAAACCGTATTAAGCTAAAACAGCTCTTTGCTTCAAATTTTACAGTTACACTTACTAATGGAAGAGATGTGTAAGAAGTTTATAGATAATCAAAAGTCAACACACGGTATCTTCCGGATATTTTAATTGAGAAAGCTTGGAATAAGGCTGGCAGCAACAGAAGAATAGCAACAAAGGTTTTGCAGGCTTGAAATGGCCATAGTAGGGAGAGGTAGACAGCTCTTAGGCCCATCAAAGCCATGGCAGAACCACCTAGAAAGCCATCTAAAAGGCAGGGAGAAACTATGGTGAGCACACAGATGATTTATGAACAAATTGGAATCGTAGTTTCTAGATCATTACTTGACGTACAGCATGTGCTGAACACATATTCCCCATCAAACAGGGCAGAGCAGAAAAAGCACGAATTAGAAAATCCCATCTAGCTGAAGAAGAGTGGCTTCTAAGTGTCATGGTTTCTTATTATCAGAATGAAGATATGGGCTTATCCCTTAGTAATTTTAATTTTTAAAATAGAAAATGTCTTTTTAGAAAAAGTTAGGCTTTTTTTTCTCTTAAATATTATTCCTAGTCTAGGAACCTATGAAATAAAAAATCTTTACCTTATAAATTTCTTTCTTTCTTTTTTTTTTTTTTAAGATTTTACCTATTTTAGAGAGCACTAGCAGGGTGGGGGTGGGAGTAGGGGGAGGGTCAGAGGGAGAGGGAGAGAGAATCTCAAGCAGACTCTGCACTGACATGGGGCTCGATATCATAACCCTGAGATCATGACCTGAGCCAAAATCAAGAATTGGACGCTTAACCGGCTAAGCCACCCAGGCACCCCCCCTTATAAATTTCTTTCTAGCCTTTTTTTTTTCATAGTTTATTTAACCTCACTTCTAATACATCTAATTAAAAAAAAGGTTACTTGCAGATCAGTTTGAACTGAATTTGTAATGTTTTGTCACCTTGAAAAGCTAGCTAATAGAGGGGAGAGTCTTTAATATGAGAGTATTTAGTAAAGCTTTTCAGAGATTGCTAGCATTCTGTAAAACAGGTAATAACTCAGTCCTAAAAGCACTCATCTAGAATAATAACAAAATACTGCAGGGACCTCACTATTGAGAAATTTTGTTTTTCAGGACTTGGTGTACTTTTAAAGTTTAGCATCTTATTTATCTTGCAAATAATTTAACTCTGCGGAAGATATTTACTGCTTCTGATCGGGGTTTTTGTATGTTTGTTTTCTAAATCACTACCCTCCATCTGTTTGTACAAGCCACAAACCTTGTTATCTTTAATTTCTTAATTCTTTTCTTTTTTTATTTCCCCATTCCCATATTCTCTCCCCCACCCCTTTTCACTCCATCAGCGAGTACTGATAGCCCTACTTCCAAAAATGTATCTTAAATTATCTTTTCTCTGTCTCCATTGATAATACTCTTCCCTAAGCCATCCCATCTCTTATCCTCCCATGCAGGAGTCCCTTAACTGGTGTCCCTGCTTCCATTTTTTTGACCCACTACAATCCATTCTCCATATAGTGGCTAGAGTAATTTTTTTTTTTAAGATTTTATTTATTTCTTTCGACAGAGACAGTGAGAGAGGGAACACAAGCAGGGGGAGTGGGAGAGGGAGAAGTAGGCTTCCTGCGGATCAGGGAGCCCAATGTGGGGCTCGATGCCAGGACCCTGGGATCATGACCTGAGCCGAAGGCAGACGCTTAATGACTGAGCCATCCAGGTGCCCCTAGAGTAATTTTTAAAACACAAATCTTACTATGCTTTTCTCCCACGTGAAACCCTCATGTGTTCCTGTTGCATCTAGAATAAAATTGAAACTTATTTCTAAGCTATGTGTGACCTGGCCCCCCATCTACCTTTCTAAACTCACTGTACCCTCTCCTTTCTTTGTTCATGATGCTGTATGTAGGCAGCCTGGCCTTCTTCCTGCTCCTCTCAAACCCAGACTCATTCACACTGCCCCTTTCCCAAAGCTCTTGTGCTGGCCCTCCCTACTTTCCTTGACTGGCTCCTTGACATCCAGGTCTGAGGTCAAAGATTACTTACTCAAAGTTACCTTTTATGACCCCCATCCTAAGAATACATCCTTCTTTTAATTCTCCTATATTTATCATCTTTCTTTAATGGTACTTAATCACTTTTTAAATTAACTTTTTCATTTATTTTCTAACTTATTTGTTTGTCTCTCCTTATTTATCTCTTACAGTTGATTCAGCTGTAAGCTCTATCAGAACAAAGATTTTGTTTATCTTGTTCATCACTGTATCACCAGCATCTAGAAAGTACCAGGCCTATAGTAGGTGCTCAGAAATATTCGTTGAATAAAAGAACATTACATTTAATGGTAGCATTTCCTAGAGTGTGTTCCTTAAAATACTAGTCCTGTGAAATTCCTTTTTATGATCTTTATAATGTACCTGAATATAAATTAAAGGCTCTAAGATTACATTCCCAAAACTTGACAATAGAACTTTTGCATAATACCTATTAATGTTTCCTGGAAGCATTGTTTCTGAATTGATTTATGAATTTAAGAAAATGCTGGTGTAAGCAAACAGTTCTTGTGCTGTTACCTCATGGACATTGTTACTTACTTTTCTTTATGCCACAATTTTATATGCCCCCATACGTTAAGTCGTATGGTAGCAATTAGGGATTAAAACAAGGAACAAGGCACAATATATGCCCTCAAAGAACACACTGACCATAATCCAGTTACTACAACAAATGTAGTAGAGGCATACAGTGTGGTTGGACCACAGAGAAAAAAGACTAACTCTGCATTAGGGATGTTGGAATTCATCATTAGATGATGATCTCTTGGGGTAGAATTGTATTTTTTATTTATTTTTATTTTTTTAGTATCCTCAGGGGTAGAATTTTGAAGGATGTAGGGATTTATCAGAGAATAAGGAAGCAAGGAAGTTGTAGGTATATGCACTCATTGGTATTGCCACCTGGTTAGTTTAATAAATTTGGTAATTAGTAAGAAACTAGATTACTTCTAGTGGTTTTAAACAGCATAATAATAATAAAAAAGCCCTCTTGATTTAGTTTGCCTTCCACATCCACAGAAAGCTTAAGAGTAGACTTCTAGCTTAGACTGTTTTTTAGGTTAAGTTGCCCTTTAGTTTAGTTGAAGCAATACACTGGTCCAGAAAGTCATGTTGTCCTCTTGCACTTAGAGTGAAAACCAGCGGAGACTGGTTTTCATCCTTGAGCACATATCAGAATTGTCTGCAGAGCTTTAAATCAAAACAGAAAAGCAGATGCCTGGGTCCCTTTGCAGACCTTCTAAATCACAACCTCTACTCTCACGTTGAAAACCTCTAGAGAGGTTCCTAGTTAGCCAATGTAAGATACTTTTACTATGCCACAGTTGTTTTTCATTTCTGGAACATGAGAAACATTCATGTTTAACTATAAGCACAAACATTACCAAGTGAAATAGCATGATTTTCTTTACTAACCCTAATGACTCAGTTCCATTAGCATCATAATCAAAATTGATTGTACATATTTTAACACCCATATATATTTGTGTGTCTGTGCATGTGTGTGTAATACAACTCACTTTTCTTTGTAAGCCATTTAAATTTTTTTTCAACTTTTTTTGACAGTTTTTTGACATTATAGAATTATTTTAAGAGAAATCTAGATTTGGATTTCTAACTTAGACTTTTAAATATATCATTTTATTATTGTACCTTATAGCACTTCCATTTTTTAAGTAGAGTACTCTTACATTACATATTTGAGATTATGATGTTCAAGATGATATAAATTATGCCTGTTTTATTTGGTACTGCTTCTAACAAAGTCATGTGTGGCTTCAAGCAAAGCTATGTTTTTTGAGGTTGGTAGAAGAAAATAGGCGTAGGTTTTAATTCTTAGAAGATTGAATCTATTCTGATTCAAACATAGAGTTAATAAATACTATAGTTTACATAAAAATAATGAATAATTATGTTTAGAGAATTCAAGTTAAAATATAATACTTTTGATTTATCTAGCCAAACGTCTCAAGTCCAGTACCAGCTTTGCAAACATTCAAGAAAATTCAAACTGAAATCTACAAAACGGAGAATTAACATCATATTCCATGGCTGAATGGTGGAAGATACAGCTTGGTCCAAAAGAGGATGAACTGATTCGACAACTCAAGTTCCCTAAGAAATGCAAGGACTTCAGATTTATTTTTAAATACGAATTTTCCATTTTTCTTTCCTTTCCATCCTTTTTTTAAGGGTTTGGGTATTTTTAATTTCTAGGCCTAGCAATGTCATCTATTTTAAAGTGTATTTGTTATAATAACAAAAGATGCAAGAACAATCTTTGTTTTATTTTGTAGGCATATTATTACTATTTGAGACTCCTGGTATCTCCTTATTAATGTAGTACTTAAGTAGCAAAGTTTTTGAAAACTAACATTTAAAAATTAATCAGTTATGGCAAAGACTTTGGAAAAAGAAATACACTTGCCAAAAGTAGCCGGTCCAAAGATTAAATTCGCCATTGCAGTATTATTGTTACATATATATTTAATATGTCACACATTACAAATAATATGTAATTCAATCTCTAGTTCCCTTAAAGTTATTTTTGAAACCACTAATTATAAACTTCCCTAACAATTTTTAGAAGCAGGAAGGCACATTACATTTATCTTTGTAAAAAGATTTGTGGTAACTGATTTCTTACTTAACTTTTATAAATATATTTTGCACCTTATTTTTGCCTTTATTTCATAAGTAATTTGAAATCACTGGACTGCTGTATTATATTCAGGGCAAGATGGATTCTTTTTCTACCAGGGATTTGCATTGTGAATTACATTAAGTTATTTGGCAATTTATAATTTATTACTACTTTAAATCAAACATAGCATTATCACAATATATTTAAGTTGTGATTTTTTTTAAATGAAGATTCTCTTGGGTTATATGGAGATTTTTGGAGGGGAGAGAAAGGAGGGGTAGAAAAAACTGAAGGCCCAGAAAATAGCTAGGGAAGGACCTGAGGGGATGCTCACTATAAGACTGTTGAATGGTTCATGTTGAGGGCATGAGTGAAGATGAGAGTCTGATGCAGAAAGCAGTTAGGTTAAGATGCTTATTTTTTCCTAAATTATTTAAACAGATAAACGTGATACGATGGAAATGAAGTCAGATATTTCACTATCAGAAAGCAAATTCTATTTTGGAATGTTTATGTCAACTTTTTTTTAAAAAAGCTTCATTTCAGAATTGGGCATAGCTTTTTTTCCTCAGGTTTTTAGTGTTAGGTATTTCATTTGTTAATTCCTTCTTGCTTTCTGGGTGAAAATAGGCTTTGTTTTAAATGTTGAGAGTATGAGAAATAAGGGTTAGGTTAAATAGTACAAGAATTTTAATCCCTTTGTATGCTATAAAATGCTCTGTAATGAGACAAGAAAGTGTTTTTAATTTTTTTAAATGTTTACTGTATATGCAGAGTGAACAAGAAGGCTCATCTTTGGATATGTAACATATCCAAAAGCTGTTACAGTTTTTCTAGTCTGCTGTGATCCATTTAAAATGTGCTGGGGTTTATTCCACGGTCACTCTTCATGCTGCTGATACTAATAGCACTGTCTTGATTTGAAGCATATAGTTGAGGGCCATTGAAAGCAATCTTTCATTAATGCAGATAAAACCAGTTTATATATGCAGAGTTACAAAATGGCATATTTGAATCTGTAAGTAGTGACTCTTTGATCACCTTTCAATGTTACATATTTCTAAAAACCATTGCTTTTGGATATGGTTGCTAATAAGCACTTTAGAAGAGAAAAAACAACCTTGACTATTTTTCTGGTTGAGTCATTGCCTTTAGAAGTAGCATCAGCAATAGATTTCAAAAATAAGTATTAAGCATTACACTAAAGTGTATAAATACTTCATTTTTTAGTCATATTGAAAAATTCTTTGCCTAGTTTTAAATTCTGAGACACATAGCATATGTGTGTGCATTAGCTTTTTGACACTTTGAAATAAAGGAAGTAATTTAAGGAAATTGCAGTGCCATATTTGTTTTTGTTTTTTGCTTTGTTTTGTTTTGAAAGAGAGAGAGAGAGAGACAGCAAGCGGGGGGAGGGGCAGAGGAGGAGGGAGAGAGAGAGAATCCTAAGCAGGCTCCATGCTCAGCATGGAGCCCAATGCAAGGCATGATCTCACAACCCTGAGATCATGACCTGAGCCAAAAATCAAGAGTTGGACGCTTAACTGACTGAGCCACCCAGATGTCCCAAGCCATATTTGATTTTTAAATGCATTTTTAAAACTTATGAGTTTCTGAGAGGTCTGCTATATAATTCTTGTATTTGTTCTTCTACATGTAATGTTTTTGTTGTTTTTTGGCTACCTTTGAGATTTCCTCTTAATTTTTGATTTTCAGCAGTTTTACTATGATGTGTGTAGGTATATTTTTCTTTGTATTCTCCTTGGGATTCTCTGAGCCTCTTGGATCTTTTTGTTGTCTTTTATTAATTTTGGAAAATTCTCAGCCATTCTACTATCAAATATACTTCTGCCCTCTTCTCTCTCATCTCCTTCTGGGATTCCAATTCGATTTGTTAGGTGATGTGATACTGTCCCACAGCTATTGGATGCACTCTTCTGTTATATTTCACTCTGACTTTCTCTTTGAATTTCAGTTTAGATCATTCCTTTTTTTTTTTTTTAAGATTTTATTTATATGAGAGAGAGAGAGAATGAACAAGGGGAGGGGCAGAGGGAGAGGGAAAGAATCTCAAGCAGACTCCCTGCTGAGCACAAAGCCCAACATGGGGCTCAGTTTCACAACTCTGAGATCATGACCTGAGCTGAAGTCAAGAGGCAGTTGCTCAACTGACTGAGCCACCTAGGCACCCCAGTATTTTGTTTGTTTTTAAAGATTTATTTATTTGAGAGAGAGAAAGAGAGAGCACAAGTGCAAGTGGGAGGGAGAGAGAGAATCCTCAAGCAGACTCCCCACTGAGCGTGGAGCCTGACATAGGGCTTGATCCCAGGACCCTGAGATCATAATCTGAGCCGAAACCAAGAGCTGGCTGCTCAACCAACTGAGCCACCCAGGTGCCCCACATCCTTTAGTATTTTAATCACAGTTATTTTGAAGTTCCTGTTGGATAGTATCAGTATCTGGGCCATCTCTGGATCTAGTTCTGTTGACTACTTTATCTCTTGACAATATTATTGTCATTTTCTTCTTGATTTTTAATTTGTCTTACAATTTTTGATTAAATGCCAGACATTGCATGGAAAAGAACAGTAGAAACTGGGATAAAATAGTATTCATACCTGCAAATGGGCAAACCTTTCTATCAGGCTATTAGTATGGAGTAAACTGAATATCTCCTACCAGTAGTTCATCTGGGTTTGGGTTTTATTGTTAATATCATTACCTTCAGCATATTATAGGTTTCAAATTCCTCCAGTGGTGGACTGCTGCTACTTTGTGTTTGGTGTGTGGCCTGAAATGCCAGAGAGTTTTTCTCAGTGTTCCTAGTTCACCTTCAGCTTTCAGCAGACTGTGCATACCTGTGCAACAAATGGGATCTCTCTCCATGGTCCTGTCCCTCCCTCTGCTGTAGAGTTCTCTTGCTGGTTTCTTTGTGCAAGGCTTATGGTTGGGGCAGGCAGTCTCATGCAGGTTCTGGGCTCTTGAGTTTTAGGGTGGGCCTCCCTCTCCCCATGGCAATTAGACTCTGCATTGTAATGGGGTGAGGTCTTAAATGGGAGTGAGTTTTCTGTCCCTCTCTCACTGGTAGCAGACCTCTGCTTTGTATCAGTGAAGGATCCTGGGGACAGATGGGTTTCCTGCCTTCCTGCAGCATCTGATGGCTTTTGCTTCAACTCCTCCTCTACCACAGTCAACCTTTTCTTGGGACTAGGGGACAGGAAGGTTTTGTACCCCTCCTCTAGTGGCAGATGGCTTTTTCTTTGTATGGAAGGTGGACATGGGTTTCATGCCTCTCTCCCAGTGGTAGCTGGTTGTCATCTGCTCATCTCACCAAAGGGAGGCTCTTTCAATTCTCCTGATCTGCCCCCAGTCTTTCTTACACCCAGGGAGGCCTATGGAAAAGTGCTGGCAAATGGGGCAGACGCCTTGTATCCATGGCCCCCAGAGATTCTAAGTTGTCATATTAGCCCACACTTGGTCTTTAAGCTTTTGTTAACATTTCAGTTTTTTTTTCCTCTTACTTTTTTGGCTGCTACTCTTCCTCCTGTACTCTGAACAAAGCAAAACAGTTTATAGGAGCAGTGCTTATGTCTTTCTATATCTTAAGTGGGACTAGAACTCACTGATTGCTTCTGTGTTGTCAACTCTTAAGTTTTTACTTGACAACAAATTGCTCAGCAGTTTGTTGAATACGTTCAGAGGTAAAATAGGCAGTGAGGGCCTTAGCAAGTTGACTGGAATTGTGGCGATTGGAGGTCCCAGTACACTGCAATCATGTCTATTATGTCCTATAATGGAGGTGTCATCACGGCCATGAATGGGAAGAACTGTGTGACCATTGCTGCCAATAGGCGCTTTGGGAGCCAGTCCAAGGTGGTGACCACAGACTTCCAGAAGATCTTTCCCATGGGTGATTGGCTGTACATAGGCCTGGCTGGGCTCACCACCGATGTGCAGACTGTTGCCCAGCACAAGTTCCAGCTGAACCTGTATGAACTGAAAGAAGGTCGGCAGATCAAGCCTTGTACCCTCATGAGCATGGTGGCCAACCTCGTGTATGAGAAATGGTTTGTCTTCTACTACACAGAGCCAGTCGTCACTGGGTTGGACCTGAAGACCCTTAAGCCCCTCATTTGCTCTCTAGACCTTATTTGCTGCCCCATGGTGACTGACAACTTTGTGGTCAGTGGCGCCTGCTCCAAATGTATGGGGTGTGCGAGTCCTTCTGGGGGCCTGACATGGATCCAGAACACCCGTTTGAAACCATACCACAAACCATGCTGAATGCTGTGGATTAGGATGCACTGTCAGGCATGGGAGTCATTGTCCACATCATTGAGAAGGACAGAATTATTACCAGGACACTGAGGGCCTGAATGGAATAACCTGTTCTCCGAGCCTACTTTTTTTTTTTTTTAAATAAAATAGTTTTGTTTTCAAAAACAAAACAAAAGGTAAAGAGGTAAAACAAAAAACAAGATTGACAATTATGAAAGCCATAAAAAGGAACCAAATCCCAAATAAAAAAAATATGGTAGCTGAAATTAACTCAGTGGAAGGGTTTTATGGCAAATAAGACATAAAGAGTTAATTCAAAATATGTTAGAAGAATATCTCCAGAAGGAAATGTGGAAAGAAAAAATTTTGGAACTACAGATTGGGTAGGGGGTGGGTAAGAGGTATAGAGGATGCATTAAGAAGATTTAATATAAATGTAGTTAGAGTCCCTAAAGCAAAGGAGAAAGAAAATGGGATGGAGGCAATACTTGAAAAGATTAATAGCTGAGAATTTTCAAAACTGGTGAAAAATGTTGTCACAAATTACGAAGTCTAAGCAGAATTTAAAACAAACCAAAAGACCTAGTCACATTCAAAGCAGATGAAAACCAAAGAGAAAATCTTATAAAACAGCTAAAGATATGTTACCTTTAAAAGAGCAATAATCAAACTTACTGCTTGTTTCTCAAGAGAAATAATGAAAGCCAGAAAGACAAATATTTTCAAAGTGCTAAAAGAAAGTAACTGATAATTTAGAGTTATATGCCCAGTCAAAAATGGTCTTCAAAATTAAAAGAGGGAATAATGGCATCTCTGGATATAAAGACAGAAAGTTCTCACAAGCAGGCCTACGTTTTAAAGGAAATACTAAAAACAGTTCTTCAGGCAGAAGTAAAATAAGCCTAGGTGGAAACTCAGAGGCATTGGAAGAAAAGATTGATGTAAAGGGAAAAATACATGGATAAAGTTAAATAATGACTGTATACAACAATAATATTCTGTGGGGTGTCTCTATATTCTCTCTATTCATTAATCTATATGTATGAAAGAATGAATAGAATGAAAACAGAACAATGGCATAAAAGTCAAGAGGGGATTATTTTTGGAGTCAAGATGTTTTAAGGTCATTGCATTATCTGAAAAGATTATTTCTTTAGGCTGTTCTGGAAGTAGGATGGCTTGTCAAGCAGGTACCGGTAAAGAACTAAAAAGACTGAAGATACATTCTGGACTGAAGATACATTCTGACTCAGATCCACTTCCATTCCTTTCATTACATCTTTTAGGATTTTCTTCTGCTCTTGACTCTTTGTATTTCTTAAGGAAGGAGCTTGCTATAAAAGAGAAAGCAGGGGCTTTAGAATCAATCAGACCTGGGCTTAAACTCCTGCTTTTCCCCTTACTTGGGCAAGCAATTTACTTCTCTGAGCCTTCACTTTGGGAGGGCTGTGAAAATGGGAGGTAGTAATACTGGCCTCACAAGATTATTGTGCAAATTAAGTATACGAAGAGCCTACAGTGTGATGCCCAATATCCAGTACTTCATATTGCTCAGTAGGTACTCGTTTTTCCCCTTATGGACTGCACTGTGCAACTGGCACTTGGTTATTCACCCTCTCACATTGTTTCCTAGGTTCCTTATATTGGTGATTATTATCCCTCTATGTATCTCCCTTTCCTCTCGTACCCCTAGTTCAGTGAATAGTGTTTGGAGGAAGAGTAATACTTGCTTGAGGAAAACACGTGTAAATGAGATGAAATACGTTCCTGCACTATACATTATGTTGGAAGGTATCTTTGTAGCAGTTCTACCCAGAAGGATATTTGAGACCTTGAAGAAAAGTCCTTCAGCTGCCCATGAGAAGCATAAATGGTGAAAACATGTTTAATGGAAAGAGAGAAGTGCCATTTTACCATGCAGGAACCCTCCAGTTTAAGTCCTGAAGATTCCAGGCTGGAGGCAGTGCTGAGTATCATGGATTGCTGCCCTTAAAACTAGCGTCTTAAATTGTATATAATACCTTTTCTGGGCAAGAGTCCCATCTACTTAATCTCTGCTAGATGAGTATATATTAGATCTGACTGTTGAAAAATACCAAGTTAAACCAGACAGTTAAAAAAAAAATCAACATGATGCCCATAACTGGCTTAATTTATCTTTCCTTTCAGTAATCCCACGTATTACCTACTTATTTGCTGTAATGAACATGCCATTCAGCTGAAATAAGATTAACTGCTTAAACCGTGGCATTACAGGCAGAGAACTTTAATGCCGCTTTGTGTTTCATTGTAAAGTTCAGCAGTTAAACGATATGGTGTTGTCGTTTCTTCCTTTGTAATCAAGATGGTTTCACTTAGGATTAGTGCTCCCCAGCCGATTCTCCTGATGGAATATTTGAAGCAGCAAATTTATATGTCTAGGTTACAGCCTGGCAGCAATAACAACCTTCAGAATCAAACCTGTTGGCCTAATCAGCACTCAAATTGCACTGCTCTTTGTGAGGCCCCCCTCTGCTCTAATGGTGATGGAAATCTCGCCTGCCATGCAGACTATGGAAGGCAAATTGGAAGGGGGCTTGGCCATGCATCTGGAAAATAGCTCTGTGATGACTCAGGTCGGATCAGAGTTCAGAATGTTAACCCAAGTTCCTCCCAAGTGAATGAACATTCACCTGTTCTCTGCATCAAGGTCAAATCCCACTTCAATGGAGCTTTTCTAGACTGTTCCAGCCCCCACTCATCTCTCTTTTCTTCGAAGTTTAATTGCAATTATAGTTCTCTCTCTATAAGGCTGACTATCAATTTACATGGTTCATATCATTGTTCTATATGGGCTAACACTGTCCCTTCAGTTAGAAGTCCAGGACTAGCATCTACATGGTCCTGGGCCCAAAGGGGCATGTTATTTAACAGTTGCTCATTGACTGAAGGAAACACCCTCTGTGTGATGTGACCCATCATGACTCTGCCTGGATATCCACAGTGGGGACTATCAGCCTCAGCTGAGCCTGCAAGGGTCCCCTATCCTAATCATGTCTTCTCCTCTGTGGAGCATATTCCAGAGAGTGAACATGGTGACCAACAGATTTGTCCATCCATTCATTGATATTTTTTTTTTTCCACTCGGTAAATATTTATTAAGCATCTACTGTGTACCAAATCTTTTCAGAACTACAAGAACTGAGAAACTTCTTGCTGACCATTTTGGTGGAGATGGGGAAAACAGTTTAAAAGAGCTAGACGAAAACTCCTTTCTTCTCACAGAGTACCCTTCAGCCCCAATTTTTGGGCAGGAACACCTATAACGCTTCCTTTCCCTGTTTGTTTATTTACCTGTTCTTCCCATTCTCACTTCTCCCCTCAAACCGCTGTGCTACATGGGACTGTCCCTCCCCTGCTTCCCTGGCTGTGACAATAGCAGGCTGTTGAATTTTCCTGTGTGAAACTGGTTTGCTCAGGTCTCTGCCAAGCCGGCTGCACTTGCTAGGTTGGATGGATTCCAGGCATGCTCCTCTGGGTAGGATTTAGTGTGGGTCAGGATTCCTTAGTGGGTAGGAAGAGGGTGGGGAGAGAAGAGGGAGATTAGGTTGGTTCTGCCCTCTCTGCCTAAGGAATTAGATGAATTGTTTAATGAGTTATAAACAGGGAGCCCTGCCTTGGATCTACTTCCACGCCGAGCCCAATACTTTTGACCCCTCCAGGGGAAAGCCGGACCCTCAATCACCCATGGGGTGATCTGAGGCTGTTGTGGGCATGTCACATCCAAGCTGGACCTCTTGGGAAACCTGAGGTCACTCTCTTGACAGCTGTGAATCCAATAATGAAGCACCCTAGTCTCCTGCTTCCTTCATTTTTCTGGCAGAACTAGGGGCTTTCCTAGAATGGTAGACTGTTAGAACCAAGGGGAGCCTTCATCACCCTTTATTCCAGGCTTCCTTATTTTTCAGGTGTAGCAATGACAACTAGTCGAAGTGGTTTACCCAGGTAGATGGAGCCATGTGGCAAAGCCAGGGCTGTGACCCATGTCCCCTGACTCCCAGACTACAGCCAGGACTACAGCGTGCCATCTCTCCGCATTCCCTTTTTCCATCACTCTGTTCCCATGCCTCCTTTTACTGCCTCTCTCTTGACTGACGCATCTGTTTTTCTTCCTCTTAAATTTCAAAAGCAAAAACTACCATGTCAAAAGGAAAACAAAAATGAGCAAAACTGTTTCGTGGACATTCTCCTAACACCTTAGATTTGTCTAGTTTGCTAATATATATTTCTTAGATGCCAATGTGCTTAAGCATTCATTTCATTGAATTTGCTGTGGACTCATAAGTGTTTATTAAGTCTATTTCTAATAGGAAGAGCATATTTTTTTCTTTTTTAGTTCAGACTTGTTTTGATTACAAGTGGCAGAAACCCAACTCAAACTAGCTTACACATAAGAGGAGATTTATTGGATTCCATAGCTGGAAAGTCCAGGAAGTGATCTCACTTCTAGTTTGCCTGGACTCAGGAACTCAACTAGTTGCCCTATGCACCCTTTGTCCACTTATCTTTTTTGCCTTCATTCTTTCCCACTGCAGACAGGTGCTCTCCATGTAGTAAAAAAAAAAAAAAAAGGCTGCTGGCAGTCCTCATTCACATACTTCCAAAACGTCACACCCCTTCTCCTCCAGCTCCAAATTGAAAAGTCTCAGAAAAGGGCTCTAATTGGCCCAGACTGGGGCACACGTTGCCCGTCCCCGGACCAGTCACCGTGCCTAGGAGAGTGAAGTACTGTGAGTGTCTGGGCCTGTGAGGTTCTCTGCCTGGCTCTTCCTGCCACTAACACACACGCTCGTGTCTCTGTTCATCGGTTTAAAAGGCAGAGTCCTGCAACTTGGCAGCCTTGCCAAAATCCTATAGAGTGGCAGAGAAGTATCTACAAAGGCAAAATTGAAAGACAATTATTTGAAAAGACAAATTGGTAGACTCCTACTTTAAACCCCTTCCCACTGTGTCGCCTGGAGACAATGTACTGAGTGCTTTGGAGTAGATCTCTACCTGGCACCTGCTTTGCATTCCCACTGTGTACCTCACTTGTCATTAGCACCGTAGTATCTGCTCACTGCCGTCAACTGCCTTCTCTCCCTTTCCTGACCACTTAACACATTACCAGGTTAATACTCTTGTACTGCAGTTCTGATCTTATTTGCACATTTACTCAAAAATCTTCTTGACAGGAAATCACAACAGTCAAAGTCTACTGATTGCTCAGGTTTGGAAATTGTGACCTGAGTAGAGTTTGAGGCGGGGCAATATAAGATACAGTACAGCTTTCTGGCTTCCTTTTGATTTCACTCTAGCCGTAGTTAGTGTCAGATCCCACAGGTTAAGGGCTTCGTTCCACAAAACTGCCCCCAACCTCTCACTTTCAGATGCCAGTCACAAGTCCTATGTTGTCCCCTATACTTCGGACTGACTGACTATAATCGGGGTTCTCACAACCCTCTTTTTGGGCTTGATAATTTGCTAGAATGACTTAACTCAGGGAAACACATATTTATCAGTTTATTATGTAATTAAGAATATGATAAAGAATACAGATGAACAGTCAGATGCAGAGATACGTGGGAGAGGTCCAGGAGGATCCTGAGTGCAGGAGCTTCTGTCCCTGTGTAGTTGGGGTGCATCATCCTCCCCACACGTGGATGTGTTTACCAACGCAGAAACTCTCTGAATCCCCTATACTTTGGGGATTTTTATGAAGGCTTCATCACGCAGGTATGATCGATTATTAACTCAATCTCTAGCCCCTTTCCGAATCTTCCCAGAGAATAGGGGGTGGGATTAAAAATTCCAAGCTTCTAATTATGGCTTTATCTTTCTGGTGACCAACTCCCATCCTGAAAGCTATTCAGGAGACCACCAAGAGTTGCTTCATTAGAACAAAAAACACCCAGGAAGTTCCAAGCAATTTAGGAGCTGTGTGTCTGGAACTAGGGTCAAAGACCAAATATTAGAACAAAAGATGCTCCTAATGCTCTTATCACTTAGGAAATTAGAAGAGTTCTAGGAGCTCCGTGCCAGGAACTGAGAAGCAGAGACCAATATATGTATTTACTATTAACTTCACAAAGTCCTTTATCTTTCCCCTTTCCCTCCATCCTACTGCTTGGAATATGGCTGTTACGGCTGGAGCTCCATCTTGAAAGAAAGGACAAAGGCCGTGCATGGCAGAACAATAAGCCTGCGTCCTTGCCACCATGGAGCCCCCTACCTACTCAGGACTGCCCACTCAGTTTGTATGTGAAGGAAGAATAAACTTTCGTCTTGCTTAGACTACTATTATTTTGAGTTTGGGGTCATTCACAGTTAAACCAACACCAGCTGATTCAGTACATTTCAGGTGAACAGACGAAAAGAGGAAATTCTGTTTTGCACTAAGGGACAAGATAATGTGTTATATTGCTCACCCAGGATGGGGTGAATGTGTGGTAGCCTGGTGTGAAAAGAGTGAAAATGTAGGTATCTGTTTTGGGGGACTTGGTAGGAACAATGCTACTTCCTAAAAGTGACCAAGGGCAAGGCTTTCAACTCCTTTCTTTCTCTGCTTTGGTCCTTAATCTACCAGTACAAATCCCTTGAGCATCCAATGTCCGATTTGGTAAAATAATAAAAATGTTCTATAATGTGTTTGGTTTTCATTTCATGAATAAGAAACACTAAACAATTAATAGAGGGATAAAGATGCATTCTCAGTTTGAAAATGGAAATACACTTAATAATAAAAAGAAGAGCTCCAACTTATTGACAGTCTTTGATGTTTTAAGCACTGTGCAAAGTATTTTAAAACATTATGTCATTTAATCCTAACGACAATCTGATGTGTTTAATACTGTTTTTAGCTCCATTTTCCGGATAAGAAAACTGATATTTAGAAAGGTGAAGCATACGTAGAATCACACAATAAGAACGGATCTGCATGACTTCAAAACCCATATTCCTAAGCAGTATTCTGAAGTTGTGAAGAAAATATGTTTTACTACCTCAAGATCTCTTTAACAGCTTCATTTTGCAAATGAGTGGCAGTCAGGCTCCCCACAGGAAACAGAATTCACCCCAGACAAGTTGGATGAAAAGAATGGAACAAAGGGGCTACCTCAAGAGGTGCAGGCAGGGTTGAGAAAATGAATGAGGGAGTTTGAGTCTGACACCGGCAGGAAGCTGTTATTTCCCCTAGGGCTGAAGGGGCCAAGGGGAGGAAAATTGGTATTGGAGCCTGGTGAGAGCTAGAGCATGAAAGATGGGCCACCAGAGGGGAGCCATAGGTGTGGGACTTCACAGCTACCAACAGAGACACAGCTCCGAAGCAGGAAGGGCAGAGAATAAGGCCCGATCGCTCTATCCTCCCACCCTCTCATCTGAGGGCGTCAGTCTCCTTGGGCACAGAGCAGGGCAGGGAGGGATGGAGAATGAATCTTGAAGCAAGCCGACTCCATCTCTGAGCTACAACAGCTCTGTAATCCAGCCATCACTCAGACTTTTATAAAAAATGGTCTCTTTTGGGCAATTCGAGGGAAAAGCCCCACAGGATCAAGGGCAGCTCTCAGAACTCAGGAGCCCTCACTTCTGCTGTTTTGCAAGAAGGCGATCTGCTGGTCGGCGGGGGCATCTTGCAGGCCCAGTGTCTTCTCTAGCTAACCTCTCTAGCTAGCCTTTAGCTTTTAAATCTTAAATAAAATGCAATTGCCTATTTTCAATTAAGGTCCAGTCTCCATTAAGGACAGTCTCAGCCTTCATTGCGGAATTCCTTCACGCCATGGGGAGGAAGAGCAGCTGTCAGAGTGCAGAAGTAGATGATGGTCAATAAGAAGCTGTTTCAGTGATTAACATATATTTCTTATTTGGGACTAGTGTAGTCATTTATTTTTTGAAAATCCATGAGTATTTTATCAATAAGAACCAAAAGTTTGTTTCAAACTGCGGTAGCAGACACTTTTTTTTTTTTTTAAGATTATTTGAGAGAGAGTGAGCGAGTGAGCGAATGCTAGCGGGGGGCGGGGGGGCAGGAAGGGGCAGAGGGAGAAGGAGAGAGACTCTTAAGCAGACTCGGTGTGAAGCATAGAGCCAGATACAGGGCTCGATCTCACGGCCCTGAGCAGAAACCAAGAGTCAGACGCTTAACCCACTGTGCTACCCAGGAGCCCCAGCAGATAAACACTTCTTAAAAGACCATGACAAGGCCCGTTCCACTGTTAGTTGTGTTTCTCTCATATTATTCACAAATTTTCTGTTAAAAGGAAGTAAGAGAGGTGCAGGAAACTTGTGAGAAAACATCTGGGGTGAAATGAAGAATAAGTACATTGCTAATCTACTGTCAACCTTTTAAGAAGGAAAAATGCTACAATTTTTAGTTTTCTTTCAGAGCATATTTTCTAGGCATTGGCTAAGGAAAAAAATCGGTATTGCGAAGAGAAGGAAAAGGTAAATTCTGATGATAAAAGCCTCCAGGAAGCACAAGTGATTCAGTGATACCGCCGACCTGGGGTGCAATCTAGTTTTCATGAGAAACTGTGTGGAAAGAAGGCAGTAGCCGGCACACTCCAGTGAGGCTTTCATAAGCACATATTGCCACCTTTGGGGCCACTAGAACATAAAGTCAAATCCTCAGGCAAATTATAAAATGGCACTCTGAGGAATTATGAAAATAATGAGTAATTCTACTTTTCAGATATATGATGAAACCACATTATATCTCAGTTTTTTGTGGTTAAGTTTTATTTTAAAAGTATTTTTTAAAGCTCTATTTTTCTAAGTTGTGTTTCTAACCTTGTGTTCTTTCCCAAAGCGGTTTTGTCACATTTTTCTGTTTGTGGTGGTCACTAAAGGGCTAAGCTGGGGAACCTGCCCGCATGTCACATGACCGACCAGCACCAACAAGGAAGGACGTCTGGGACCCCTGCTTTGTTTTTTGCCCTGTTCGCAACCCGAGTTTCTGAGAAATTCCTGATCTCCCCGGCCTGAACTTTCCTTTTATCTCTTATTTTTGGCCTCATAAAGATCCCTCCGGGGAAAGCCAGAACAAAGTACATTTGATACTCCTCTGGTGTTGGCTCCCTTCCCTCTGCTTTGATTCACATTTACCTCTTAAATTCTAGCTCCTTCCAGCACTTCAGAAACAATCCAACCAGGTTCAGTTTATCCTAGAGGCCTGGTGCTGGATTGTGCCCGCTCATTCACTCACTGAAGAGATATTTCTGGTTCCCTAAGAGAGGCAGGCAGCATGCCAGGTACTGGGGCTCCAGCAGGGACCCAGACGGACATGGGCCCGACCTCACAGAGTTTCTGATCTAATGACAGTACCGGTGAGGTGATGTAGTGCCCAGGCCAGGAACTAGGCAGCTCCCAGGTGAGAAGGTCAGGGATGACTAACTTAAAGATAATGGAGACTGGACCTTAACTGAAAATAGGCAATTGCATTTTATTTAAGATTTAAAATTGTATAGCCTTTTCAATAGGGTGGTTATTGTTTCTTTGGCTGTTTTAATTTTATATGAAAAGCACAGTTGACTATAAAAGCATGATGATTTCCCTCTAGATTAACTGATCTTACAGATAATATAACCATAACCAAGTTTACTTGGTGGCTGCATATTCTAACTTCAGTAAAATAAGTGGAGGCCAATAAAAAGCTTCTTCAGAACTGGTGGTGTAACTCAAAGCTTTCATTTGTTTAAAAATGTTTCAAGTCATTTTATTTGTTTGTTTGTTTGTTTGAGTAATCTCTATGCCCTACGTGGGGCTCATACTCAAGACCCCAAGATCAAGAGCCACGTGGTCTGCCAACTGAGACAGCCAGGAGCCCCACTCAAAATTTTTGAATGCTAAGTGAATGGTGGGTATTCATATGTGCAGAAAAAAAAATGACGAAGAATTTTTTATGTCCAAATTCTTTTGCAGTGAAGATGGTGATTTTTTGCAAGGTGCTCCTCAGGATGGGTTTGGAACCACTGAGCTTGGATAACTTTGGAGGAGAGCGAGGTTTCTGAGAATCGGATTAGAAAACCTGGCTTCAGACAGGCAGTGTAGTCTCTTTCTCTTCCTTGTTCTCCTTTGTGAATATGAAATTCTACCAATCCCAGCTTCTCTTTCTTCTCCCTGGTTTTGAGATGAATTGAGCTCCTCTTCCAGAGACAGAGACTGGCAGCTGTTTGGAAGCTTGAGCTGTTCCCTGCCTCAAGGTGGATGGGTTTGGGGGCAGGAGGTGAGGTGGTGCTTTGGGAAGGGAGTGGTGGGTCACTTTCTCACAGCCATTGTGGGTGACATAGCCTTTTGGGTTAAGATGTACTCAGGAGCAACTCAGGGGATGTTCTCTACCAAATCTCATGTTCCCAGCACCAGAACCAAAAGAAAAAAAAATTTTTAAGGACCCTTTCTCCTGGATCCTGTGCTCATCTCCATAAAATGTGGTCATTATGCCCCAACTAGCCTTATCCATAGGCAGGGTAGGTAATTCTTGGTTCAAAAATGACAATCCAGGGGTGCCTGGGTGGCTCAGTCGTTAAGCCTCTGCCTTCGGCTCAGGTCATGATCCCAGGGTCCTGGGATTGAGCCCCACGTCGGGCTCCCTGCTCAGTGGGAAGCCTGCTTCCCCCTCTCCCGCTCCCCCTGCTTGTGTTCCCTCTCTCGCTGTGTCTCTGTCAAATACATAAATAAAAAATCTTTAAAAAGAAAATGACAATCCATAAATAAGTCCTGGGGATGTAATGTACAGCATGATGATTATAGTTGATAATATGGCATTGTATGTTCGGAAGGTGCTAAGAGTAGATCTTAAAAGTTGTCATTACAAGAAAAATAATTTTGTAACTGTGTGGTGACAGATGTTAACTAGATTTATTGTGGTAAATTTCACAATAATACAAATATTGAATCATGTTGCACACCTGGGAAACTAAAATGTTATATATATGCTAATTATATTTCGATGAAAAATAAATGCAACAACAACAAAAAAACCCAAAAAACAAAAATGACAACCCAACTGCGCACCAATCTACCTCTCTAGCTAGCTTCGCCCTTTTTGATTCTTGAGAGTTTTCTTCTTTAAAATGCACATATCCCTTGGAGGAGTTATAGCTCAATTTAGGAGTTACAGCTTATCAGACAGCATGTCCAAAACTGAATTCCTGATTTTCCATCTCAGTAAACAGGTGTCAATGCTCACACACTTACTCAAACTAGAAACACACCCTTTCTTCTATGTTTCTTATGGAGTGCATTACCCTTTCTTGTCAGTTTTTCCTCCAACATGTATCTCAAGTCTATCTACTTCTCTCCCTTTCCACTGCCACCATCCTGGTCCAAGCCACCCTCATAGGTCACTTGCGACGTCTTCCGATGTGTTCCTTCAGCACCTTGTACCACTCCCCCTTCACCAAGCGCTATAATTGCTGTTCACTCACCTGCCTCCTCCCACAAGAGTTCAGGGCTTGGTTTGTTGGAGAGATGAGTGAATCTAAGTGACACGATCTTCCCAGCCATGGGAAATGAGGCTGTAGATGAGGTTGTGAATTCTATTTAGTATGCTCGACAAGAATATTCTTTCTCTAGGTCTCCTCTCTAGATACTTAAGAAAAGCCCAGAGATATATTTTGAAGGGTAACTTGACCTGAAATGAATCCTAATCAGTTTAGACAGAAAAATATAAGACTTGATTTAGAACCAAGAAATTTTTCTAAGCTTTACCTATCGGAGTATCTTCGGTGCTTTGTCATCATGTTGAAATGCTTGATGAAGCATATTGCTAGGTGTTTAAGAGATGATTCTGGATAAATTAAACAGCTGGTATACTTTTGAATTAAGATTATTGGGAGCAGCCCACAGAGAGTAAAGATCCCTTTTAACCTTTTAGACTTCAGGGTCAAGTTGTCATGTGAAGGGGGAAAGCTCCCTTCACATCTGGATGGCATGTGGACTAATTATGCTAATGATCATCCCGGTCCTGCTCCTGCCTTTCTCGAATGTACTGTAGTGCCCATTTGCTCTTATCCCAGCAGAGGCATAGGAGAAAAGAGAAAAAGCCCAGGAAAGTTAACTTAGCATTGCTGATGTTTAACTAGGAGCAGGTTGACTACAGTACATATCCAGACTCTTGTTTTTCAAACCTTAACTTTGTTTTTCTTACAGTCTGTCTCTGCTTGCTTCCCTCATCTTTTAACTTATTTCCTTCATCCTTTCTCAGAAACATCTTGCTTTCTGAAATCATAGACTCTTAGAGCTAGAAGGTCAGGAGACTTCCCAGTATCTGGTTTAATATCCCCTGTGGAGAAGACTGAGGCTCAGAGAGTTGAAATGGTTTGCCCATAGCAGTTGGAAAGCAAGTCTTTGACCCATGGCCCTAAATTCTTCCTCCTGTGTAATGCTGCCTTGCCTCTCTCAGAGAATAACGAGGAGAAAGAAGATGCCAGTGCTTGCAGAAAAAAAAACTTCTCTTTCTTTTATTTGGACAAAAACCAATAACAATGTCACATATGCATTTGTGCTTTCAAAAATATAAGTTTTCTGAGTTAAAGAGCTAAACCCATGTAAAAGAATAAAAGAGAAATCCCAATTAAAATAGAAAATAAAAATACTTTTAATATGAATTTATCTTTAGATTTCTGACTTGTTTCTCCAGTTAACTAATTAGTTGCCTAGTATTTTTTAAGTGCAAAGCTCTGATAATGTCCTCCTAATAACACTCTATTGAGCAGTGGGCACCCTCAGCCCTGGATGAATTAATTCAAGAGGCTTAGAACTCTCTCGCATGCCGTACTTGTTTCTTTACTTTCTTTTCACAGATTTGGTTCACTGTTTTTCTTCTTCTACATTCTCAGGTATTTGAAAGTGTCAAGTGTCTCCTTGTTGAGGTATGCTACAAAAATTAAAGTTGACACAAAAATGAAATATCAAATAGATTATACTCAATAGAAATATTCTTGGGAGGGCTGCTTCCAATTCAGCCATAGGACCTGTGGCTCAAAGGGTTGACAGAGACTGACTTAAGAGTAATTGTTCATAGTATAATGGGGTTTTTAGAGATCCACATCGCGCCCTCTTAGTACCCTGCAGAAGAGGCGGCGTGTATACAAATGGAAGTATCCACCAAACATTCTACGAGAGAATCCTGAGAACCATGTGGTCAACCTAATCCCCTCGCTTTGTTTAGCCTGCATGGCCCTCATGACTTGACCTCATCTGCTTCTCCTAGGCTCCTCGCTGACCACTGTCCTCTCATTCACCATGCTCCAGCCCAGCTATTTTCCATTCTACTCCTTGAATTCCACCTGCTCTTCTCTGCTTGGAGGCCCTGCCCCTGCCCTTACCTGTTCCCTTGACCTGGAATGCTCTCCCTTCTCGGGACTGGCTCCTCATCCCAAGGGGAAGCCTTTCTGAAGCACTTAACGTGAAGGAGGCACCACCTCTCTCCAGTCCGTCTCCAGCTATCATCCTATTTGTTTCCTTCATAGCACCTACCATGATCTGAAATTGTTGACTTAATTTTTTACTGTTTGTTGTCTGTGCCATTCCCCTCTCCCAACAAGGTAAGCTCCATGAGAATCTGCTTGTCTTGTTCACTCTGAGCATCCCCAGCATCTCAGATAGCACTTGGCATGTTATAGACGCTTGATGAATATTTGTTGACTATATGAATTAATGAATCAAACAAGCTGGAGGATTGTGGATTATTGTTCAAATAGCAATGGACTGTGCAATTACAATGTCAACCAGATTCAGAATTGCCTGCCAGGATTAAAACCTCCAAGAACATCCATGTGGGAAGTAAGACACATAGACTCATCAGCCTAAGGCAACTGCTTCTAATTGGAACTTTCCTAAACCTGGGCTGTACTCTGATGGTCCTTTGTAATGTTTCCTATCACATATCAGTTTAAATTCCTCAATGAGAAAATGCCCAAGGAGTATTGGGAGGTGTGATATATCTTTTAATGATAGGTTCTGGGGACACAGAGATGAGGAAGCCTCCATCCCTTTCCTGAAAGATCTTGTAGTCTAACAGGGGGAAGACATAAGGGGCTTTATTGTTTGTAAATTGCCTAGACCACAGGATTTTCATTAGCACATGAAGCAGTCTTAGCAGTATTGTTCTGTGATGTAAGATGTTGAAATGTTTCCTGAATCCTTCACCTTTTGAAGCCTAGGACACTTTAGGTTCCAGTAAAGTGTCCAGTGTTTCAAAACCAATAATGATTTTTTAATTTTTTAATTTTTATTTTTTTAATTTTTTTTAAAAAGATTTTATTTATTTGACAGAGAGAGACACAGTGAGAGAGGGAACACAAGCAGGGGGAGCCGGAGAGGGAGAAGCAGGCTTCCCACTGAGCAGGGAGCCCAATGTGGGGCTCGATCCCAGGACCCTGGGATCATGACCTGAGCTGAAGGCAGAGGCTTAACGACTGAGCCACTCAGGCGCCCCCCAATAATGATTTTTTAAAAAAGCAACCTACCCATTACTGAGCTCTTATTATGCTAGACCTTGCCCTGGGCATTTTTTACAGTTTTTCTCCCAAGGTAGTTCCAATGATATTATACTCATCTTTACCTATGATGACACTGAGACTCAGGAAAATTCAGTATCTTGTTCAAGGTCACACAACCAGTAAGTGAAAGCCATGAATCAAATCCAGGTGTTTCTAATGCCAGAGCCCATGTTCCCTGTGCTACGCCAGAGGCTCTTGTTTCAAATATTGCAGGATGCAATTCCTCCACTTTTCACCTGCGCTGGATCTCTTCCCAATTTCCCTTCTCTGCTCATGTCAAAGAACATCGTTATACATACCAGGTCAAAACCTTATAGACTCAGGCTGTCTTTTTACAAAAAGGGTGCAGTACAATGGCGCATTGTACTGATAGAACCGTGAAAGAAGGCTGTAGGGGTTCTAAGGACACCTAGAAGACAGGGGGTAAAAATAACACTAAATAATCCATTGCAGATGTGACTGACGCAAGACCCATAATGGGCTCAGCTTCCGCTTCCCCTTTTGTAACTGCAGAGCCTTTATCCTCGGTCTGTCCAGATTCCTCTCATCTCTTGCCTTGACATTGGTATTTTCCGTCCTTAACAGTTAGCCAAAAAGTATTCATTGAATAAAAGTAGCTGTATGTTCCAAGGGGTGTGACTTCCCCCAATGAATGGGCAGCACCGAGTGCTGGTTTCCCGGTGAAGCCAAACTCTTCCTCTGCCTCAGGGATGCAGTTCCACTCCTCCCAGCCCCCGTGTGTATGGTTTTCATAATTTACCTGGAAGAACTGTGATTTTACTCCTGCTCATTAAGTCTTATAAATATTATGATTTGCATGTCACATCCCCCAGTAAGTTTCCCCTTTGTAAACTCTGAGCTGTTTGGACAGGCGCAGAAATAGGCAGGGAGGTTGGAGTTGGTGGGGATGAAGACAGTCACTCCCCCTCCCCCCGCCCATACCATCCGGCCACGGGCAAGGCACTGCTGAAAACGTACAAGCACAAGGGGGGATAACTTGTAAGAGTAATTACTATTCTAAAATTGAGTTTCCTTAAAACCCCCTTGGAGCATCCGGCAAATATTAAATTGTCTTTCAACCTCTTGAGTTTGAACTAGTTTTGTAGGTATGTGTGACAACCAACTTCAAAACAAAGGCTTTTAGAGGAGACGGGTGCCCTCTCTAAACACGTCTTCTAAGAAGGCATATGCCAACAGGAGAAAGGGGGGGATGAGCAACTGGGGAAAGAGCAGAAGAGATGAGGGGAGATGGAGACAGAGGAGAGGAGAGAGGGAGAGTCAGAAACAAAGGACACATTGGGGTTTAAGTGTTCTGCTTCCTTTTCTCTTTCATTAGCACAAATAATGGGGCGACCCATGGGTTTCAAATGCACTTAAGCTCTTCTTGGGAGCCGGTTGCGGCCTGAGGCGCAGGCTGACTCTCGGAGGAGAGCCTGGCAGTGACAGAGGCAGAAGTCAGACCGAAGGGCTCTGACTCGTGAGCTGTCGGGTGGTGTCAACAACAGCTGACCCGTCATAAGACCTTAGGAAGCAAACCAATGAGAATCTTGTTGCAGAACAGCTAGTACCGGGCCAGCTCCCTGCTAGGTGCTTGGAAACAGATCGACTAGCATAACGGAGTGGTTTTGTAATCTGTCATAATACCATAAGCCACAGACCCACAGACTTTGACCCCTCACAGGTATAATAAGCTCCTTTATTCAGCTGCACATGTTCTTCCTATGGGGAGGGAAGAAGGGGGCCCTTCTTCTAATTACATATCCACAACTGATGTTTTGCTGGAGAACAAAGCATGATATTCATTAGCAACAATCTTATAAACCAGGGTCTTTTTACTAGCCAGTTAACTAATTGACAGTTAAGAATTTGTATTAATAAGATACTGCAGCCAGGCATGGCTTAATCTGACAGTTTTATTAAAAATGTAGGCAAGCTCTACATGTCACCATGACCGTCAGCCCTCATGTAGGAATCCTGCTTACAAAGGATCTTAATTTGCCTGTAAAATAATATCACCCTGGCAGAAAACTGTTCTCTTGGGTCCAAGTCCAGGAGTCAACAGAGTTACCTGCTTGGGTGATTTTTTGTTGTTCTTCCCTTTGTGACACTCCTGAACAGGGAAGTGATTTTGTCCGTGTTTTCTTAAAATCTTGTTGGTATGGGTCACTTGTTCTGGATCAAATTATCTGGGTGGTGAATTATTCTGACTCTTCCTTTCTGCTCTTCTGTGTCTTCTTGTTTAAAATGTTATCTTACGGAGTATAGAAAGAACTATTTCTCAAGTCATTAGCAACTCCGTCCAAAGTCACGTGGTGGTACAAAAAGAAATCCCAAACCTATCATATCACTGCCTTTTTCCAGTCTTTGCCTTTGAAATTCTACCCATTTTTCAAGACCCAGTTTAAATATTCCCTCCTCCATGACAGCTCGAATTTCCTTCACTGATGGAAACCAAATATTTTCCTCTTCTGCTTTCCCAGCACAAACTTCTCTCGTGCCCTTGACTCACTGACCCTAACCCCCTTGGCATACAGTCTGTCCCATCTATGCCCTCATCCTCCCGCCTGTGATCTCTTGCCTATAGCAAATACTTACTATTTGTTGGGTCCGATTGAATTTACTCTTTATTGCTTGCTCTCATCTCAGTCGGTCAGTCTGTAAATGCTCTTTTGATCTCTGTTCTTTTTATAACCGTCTCTAGAATCTAGTCCTTTTCTGTGGCAAGACCTTACATACCTCTCGCCCATCTCCCTGCTTCAGCCTCAGCCTCCTTGAGATGGATCTTTCTAAGACATGCGGACCGTCACTCCTCTGCTCCCAGTCCTCCCACAGGTCTTCCTTCAGTCATTCATCCCCTCAGACACGTACAGAGCGTGCACTGTGTGCCATGCACTGCGTTGGGAGCTGGGAGTTCAGCAGTGAACAAAATCCTCTGAAATCCTGCGCTTGTGGAACTGACACTCGGGTGGGAAGACAAACAATACTGAAGAATACCGCATGTCAGATGGTGAGAAGTGCTACAGGAAAAGGAGAACAAGGGACAGGGACAGGAATGAGGGATGGGAAGGTGCTATCCTGGGTCAGTCAAGAAAGGCTTCTGCATGAAGGTGACTCTGGGGGGGGGGGCTGACGAAGGGAGGGAGCAAGCCTCAGGGAAGAGCTCTCCAGGCCGAGGGGACACGGGGAAGGAGGTCCTCTGGTGGGAAGGGGCATGCCAGTGTGGTTGAACAGAATGAGGCTGAAGTAGGAGGGAGGTGGATAGATAATGTTGGACCTTGGGGGCATTCGGAGGACGTTGGGTTTTACTCTGAGTGAGAGGGAGAGCTTTGAAGGATTTTCAGCAGAGGGCTTTGATTTAACTTCAGTTTTTTTTTTAAGATTTTATTTATTTATTTGAGAGAGAGAGAGAGATAGCCAAAGAAAGAGCATGAGCAGGGAGGAGGGGGAAAAGCAGACTCCCCGCTGAGCAGGGAGCCCAATGCAGAGCACTATCCCAGGACCCTGGGATCATGACCTGAGCCGAAGGCAGACACTTAATTGACTGAGACACCCAGGTGCGCCCGATATAACTTCAGTTTGTACAAGCTCCCCGACACTGCTGTGTTGTGCGGAGTACTGGGGAGCTCTGGGTACGGACAGAAGTAGGGACACATGGTCAGAGGCTTATTGCCACAATCCGACCGAAAGATGGCAGTCCCTTGGACCCAGGTGGATCTTGAAGGTGGTAAGAAGGGGCTGCACTGGATGTTTTTGAAGGTACAGCCAACAGAAGGACTCGCTGTATGGATGGAAGGAGAGAGAGAGGGACAGGGAGAGAGGAATCAAAGGGGACTGCAAGTTTTAAAATATTATTTATTTTGAGGGGCGCCTGGGTGGCTCAGTCGGTTAAGCGTCTGCCTTCAGCTCAGGTCATGATCCCAGGGTCCTGGGATCGAGCCCCGCATCGGGCTCCCTGCTCCGCGGGAAGCCTGCTTCTCCCTCTCCCACTCCCCCTGCTTGTGTTCCCTCTCTCGCTGTGTCTCTGTCAAATAAATAAATAAAATCTTTAAAAAAAAAAAAATTATTTATTTTGAGCCACTGGAAGCATGACTTAGGATGAAGACAATGGGTTTTTCATTCTAGGACTCTATTTGGCCCACCTCTCAGTAGTGTCACCTGCCTCCCTCTTTCTGTGTTCTGTGCTCCATTCCCACCCAGGCCCTCCAGGTTCCACACTCACATTCTTTCAGATGCCTGGGTCTTTTTTCATGCTAATCTCTCCTCCTGGGCTGCCAAAGTGTGGTCATCTGTCCACCAGGCAAACTCCTACTCCTCCTTCAAGACCTCTAAAATGACATATCTTCTGTGAGGTCTGCTTTCTTTTACACACACACACACACGCACACGCACACATGCACTCACTCACACATCCCTGAGCATGTGCATTCACACCCAGCTCTCTTTCCCATGGCTCTTTATTAATACCTCTTCTGCACTTAGCTTGCTTATTCAGATTTCCTGCATCTGGGGCCTCCTAGAGAAAGCATGCTCCCAGAGGGTGGGACCCTCCCATGTTTATCACTTCAACACTACCACAGTAAGTGAAACGTGGTGGGGCTTCATTAAGTGTTTATTAACTCAGTGAATGAACGGGAATCATGGAGGGATGTGCCTCTCCCTCTAAAACCCTCTATCTCCTCCCCTACCCTGGCACAAAATGTTTGGGTCCCCCCCCCCCCACTACTCATAATCTCATGAGCACTCATGCTACCTGGCAGGGCATGGGATGAAGTGACTTGATGGATAAGCACTGATTTGGTTTGGAAACACAGGAATAAAATTTCATTTGCACCTTAAATATGTTTTAAAATATCAAATGGACTTAGGACTGTTTTAATTAAAGGTCCCCCAAATTAGGCTGTGTTGTAAGGAATGACAGCCTTCAAGTTCACTCCCAGGAAAGCTTTCTCACAGGTCTTGGAACAGAAAGTCTCATGGACCAAATTAAATAAAAAGATGTATTGAATCTATTTAAAACACAAAATGGGAAACAGGGGAACAGAGATGGGGTGAGTTAACACCCTTTTGATAGGGGGCAAACAGCGTGGAAGGAAGCTTACCTTTCTCTCTCTCCCTATGTTGTCATTAGGAGGACCAGAGTTGGGGCTGGACAATGTGGGGTGGGTCCGCAGAAAGAAGGTGCCTGGAACTACCACATGCTTGCTTTATTAGAAAGACACAGGGCAAGGATGTCTGCACAGACCTGTATCTTGCCAATTAGCGTGCTGAACAGCTCTGGGTTTTATTGGTATTATTGGGGCAGAGCATCCATGAGGCCATAAAGGATAAAACTGAGATCACTGGAAGGTGGCTGGTTTTGTAACTATCAGCCTTCATGTAGCATAATCCATACTTGAAGACATGTCTTTCCATCCTTTTTTGGTCTACAAGTAACACTCTTGGTGTTCTGTCCTTTTAAGCATATAGCATATTTTACAGGTTACCAATTTACTTACTACCTAATACTGAGCACATCTTATGGATTCTTGCTATGTTTCATAGTCTATTTGCTCACTCATCTACACTTAACAGATCCTAGGAGTTCTAGCTCTCATAAGCTACTCATTTACTTTCTATCTATGCTGAACCATTCTTATGAGTTTTATCTAAGGTGTTTCACTTTTTTTATAGCAGAATTGGATATTCTTTTTAAAAAATGATTTTATTTATTTGAGAGAGAGCGAGAATGTGAGAGAGAGAGAGAAAGAGAGAGAGCAAGCATGAGGGGTGGGGAGTGGCAGAGAGAGAGGGAGAAGCAGACTCCCTAATGAGTAGGGAACCTGATGCAGGACTTGATCCCAGAATCCTGGGATCATGACCTGAGCCGAAGCCAGATTTCTTAACCAACTGAGCCACCCAGGCATCTCAGAATTGGATATTCTAAATAATACAGCAAACACATGCACTTATAGGCTGGAAAAGAGAGATTCTAAAATGCCAGTTTAAGTGTATCTGTGCCCCTAATACAATGTCTAGGGAGGTAATTACACCCAGTAAGTTATGCCTCTCACCCCCTACAGCACATTCCCATGATTGGCTTCCAGAAGAACATGTTCAAGGGCAAAAGAAAAATGAAAGTCATAAAAACCTCTGGGATCATTAATTATAAAAACCCATGCTGGCTGGTTAATAATCATAATAGTTAATTGGAAAATTTTGTTTCCACTCACTTTGTAACTCAAAATCTTTTTCTTTTCCTGCTTACTCCGTGAAAGTCCTAAACTGTTTCCAAAATGGTATTGCTTAGCTGAAAGGTAGGAAGTCCAGGGGCAGTGATGTATGTATGCATGTATGCATTATATGTATGTCTGTGTTTATAGATGCATTCTGATATTTTTTATTGTGCAAATTGCTTTTTAAAAATAAACTTTTTTGAGGTGTACTTCACACACAATAAAACACACCCATTTAAGTGTGCAATTCAATGGGTTTGGACAAATGTTTGCCCCCATATAAACACCACAATCAAGACCTAGAGCACTTCTGTCATTCCCTCCAATTTTTTCTTCCCAGCGGCAATTTGACACAAAAAGTAAAAGGCTCTAAAATGTCCATTTCTAAAGGATTTCATTTTCCTTCAACCCCGATTCTTGCCTCCGTGAGCAAATTGAGGTAACTTTAGAAAAATATCACTTAGTGGTTTCTTTCCAATAGGTGCTGGACAATACTTATCCAATTCATTGTTTTTAGCTATTGATGTCAGTTAGGAGTATAGGTGCTTTTAGTCATTGGTGTCAGCCTTGCTTTCTGCCATCATCTTGAGAAATGGCCCAACCGTGGTTCCAGCATTACTACTTCCCACTTCTGGACCCTCAGCCATGGTCGGACAGGATGCGTGACTGCATTTTAAATGCACCACATTTAACACAAAACAGAATGCAAACTCTATGCATTTGTTCATATGAAGTCCCAGTCTGTAAAACCCCTTCCAGGGACCAGCTCAAGCCCTGCGTCTATAAGAAGCCTTGCCCAACCCACCTACACTTTTGGAGATCCCCTTTTGTCCAGAGCATCCATATTGTGCACTGGTCAGCACCCACAGTTAGCGTCATCAGTTTAGTGTCTCGAGCATGTCTGTCTCCTCTACACCTGGGTGGTAGATTCCTCAACGGCAGGGACTTCCTTCTCAATGGCAGTGTCCAATGCCCATTGAATAGTCACTGAATGACTGACCTCATGAGACTCTCCTTGGCAAAATACATTATATGTAAACAGGTCTCAAAACACTTCTTGACTCAAAACAGGTGACTGGATTTTTATCCCATGTCCTTCCTAGCCAATGACCTCAAAGGAACACTGTGGGAGTGCTGGGTCCTGCACTCTGATGTAGAAACCATTCTGCCTTAAGGAAACCTGATGTGTAACCATCCAAACTTACAGAGCATATAAATCATGCATATTTTTTGGAAAGGAGGAAAAGTATTGCAGGAAGGGGAGGGAAGAGAGAACATCCATGATTACTTTCCTTACAAAATATTGTTTCACTGTATGGGAAGCAGTCATCACTGGGCTCCTTGAGTGCTTGATTTCTTCCTCCTTCGGTCTCCTATGGGACTTCCCTTCATCATGCATCTTCTCTCTCTCCAATTCCTTCAAACTTCTCCCTCATGCCATGAACAAGTCCAGTTTTAATTAAAAAGAAAAAAGAAAAACTATGCTTATCTCTCAGAGATCCTCCATCTCCCACAGCTGTGACTCTATCTTCCTCCTTCCCTTCTCATCCAATTTTCAGAGTCATCTACATTCATTATGTTCACTTTATCTTTTCACTCCTAAGCTTGCTTCAGCCTGGCATCATCTACAGACATTTCTCTTGCAAAGACCGCTGCCAGGGCAAATGGTCAATTTTCAGTACTATCTTTGTTTCATTCACAGAGCTGATCATTCTTTTTCTCTCTCTTCCAAATTTCCTTCCAATTCTCCCAAGGCTGGTCAGTCTCTTCCTTGTATGCCTCTTTCTTTTTATCTTATCTTCCAAAATATTGCCATTACTCACAATTCTCCCCCTGGCCTATTTATCTTTTCCTTTATATAATCTGTTTTCCCAATTGCATTTATTTCCAAGCTTGAACTGTTACTTGTACAATGATAACAATGGAATGTGGTTTTCCAGCCCAGCCCAGATTTCTTGTCCAAGATTTAAGTATTATTTATCAAATCTTCAAAGTCAACATGCCCACCATCTCTTCAACACCCAAGTCAGAAACCTGGCTAACACCTTGACTTCTCTCCCTGCTTTCCTCCTGCCCTTCATTCATTCAGGTCCCACTCCTGGTAGAGTAAATATCTTCTCTCTCAAATTTCCCATATAATATACATTGGAGTTGGATTTTACTTGGCAAGGACTGGATCCCAAAGGCAATGAGCACAGTGACAATTGGGAGAGTTAAAATTAACCTGAAAGATTTTTGTTTCAGTCTATGAGGGATTAAATGCTACAGGAATGTCCCTTCTACCATAAACTACTAGAACACCAGACAACATATTTGAAACAAAAGTATCCAGACATTGGACAACAGGTCATGCAAGACTGTAATCCTGAGAGAAGGTAAAGAAACAAAGGAAGACTTATCAGTACTATAGCTCATTGTCTGGAGGCAATTTCTAGGCTATAGGTCAAGAAGAAAGAAACTAAACAGAGCCTGATGATCTAGCTGAGTTGAAAGGCAGAGATCCAAGTTTGGGGAATCTGAGGTGTAGATTATAAGAGTAAAGGGAGGTGAACTCCAGAGAGCTACACAGGAGTTCCTTTGAGTCTTTGGCTGAGTACTGATCTGAGCATATATAAGAGGAAACTCCCCAAGGCCTGGAAATAAACCACTCTAAAAACAGTAGGATAATCAAATGCTCAAAGCTCATGCAGGGCTGGGAGTAGTTTGCATTTCTGCTAGCCAGAACAGAGGCCTCATATTAGATAAAGTACTTGCTCTTGTAGTGGGCCTAACTTAGTTCTAGAATAATGGGTCCTCTGCCATGCAGTTCTTCTAGTGATGAATTTTTTCAGCTTTTCTCTGTCTAAAAGCATTTTATTTTGCTTTGTTTTCTGAAAGATATTTTTGCTGGGTATAGAATTGTGGGCTGACAGGTTTTTGTTTTTTTAAAGTGTTGTTCCACTATTTCACTGCCAATGAAAAATCTGTTTTCATTTTAATTGTTCCTCTCTATATATAATGTGTATTTTTTCTTTCCTATTTATAAGGTATTGAAAGCAATTTGATTATGATGTGTCTTGGAGTAGTTTTCTTCATGTTTCTTGTGCTTGGGGTTTTTAAATTCCTTGGACCTGAGTTTATAGTTTTCAACAAACTTTGAAAAATTTTCAGCCGTTATTTCTCCAAATGTTTTTCTGTTCTCCTTCCCTTTCTTTGGAGGCTCGAATTGTTAAATGTTAATATTATCTATCAATATTTAATATAAATATGAATATATAATATATTTGTATTATGTAAATATGTCTATATTAATTATTATCTATTAATATAATATGTATACAAAGCTGCTTTAAGTTGTCCCACAGATCACTGATGCACTGTTCAATTTTACATTTCTTTTTTCTCTCCAAATTTCATTTTGAATATTTTCTTCAATCTCACTAATTTGCTAAGTTTAATCTGCTATTAATCGCATCCAGTGTATATTTTATCTCAGACATTGTAGGTTTAATCTCTAGATTTGGGTTTTTAAAAATATCTTCTGGTGCACCTGGCAGTCCCACGGATCTGTCTCTTGCTTCAACAGTATTTGGTTGGAACAGATCCGGGGATGCCCCTTCTACCAGCCTCCAACCACCCCTCCAAACTTTTTTCTAGTTGCAACTTTTGGAGCCATCTTCTCGGCCACCCTCTGCCTCTGGATCTAGCCAATACCCTATTTTGAGCTTAGTTCCTTATGACAGATCAACCATGAGCTCCCAGATTTGTCAGAATTATTCCACTGAGGTGGAGGCTGCTGACAACCAATAGCCTGGTCAACGTGCATGTGTGGGCCTCCTACATCTACCTCTCTCTGAGCTTCTATTTGGACTGCAAAGATGTGGCTCTGGAGGGCATGGGCCCCTTCCTCTACAAGTTGGCTGAGGAGAAATGAGAGGGCGCTGAGCATCTCTTGAAGATGCAAAACCATGGTGGCGGCAGTGCCCTCTTCCAAGATGTGCAGAAGCCATCCTATGAGTGGGGTAAAACCCTGGATGCCATGGAAGCTGCCCTGGTTCTGGAGAAGAACCTGAACCAGGCCCTTTTGGATCTACCTGCTCTGGGTTCTGCCCATGCAGACCCCCATCTCTGTGACTTCCTAGAGAACCACTTCCTGGGTGAGGAGATGAAACTCATCAAGAAGATGGACAACCACCTGTCTAACCTTCGCAGGGTGGCTGGCACCCAGGCTGGGCTGGGTGAGTATCTCTTTGAAAGGCTCACCCTCAAGCATGACTAACAGCCTCTGGAGCCCAGCAGCCTTTCAGGGGTCCCTCAGGCATCCCCCCCTGCTGCCAGGACTTCTGCCCGAGCCTCTCCCTGAAGCCGCTACGCATTTTTTAACCACCCTGGTTCTCCCAACTACGGACCAAATGGAAACAATAAAGCCTCTTGCAGCAGCTGGTAAAAAAAAAAAATCTTCCATGTTTCTACATAACGTTTTGAACATATGGAAAATACCATTTAATACCGTCTGCTAATTCCACATCTATACCAGGTCTGGATTAGCTTCAATTGATTGCTATTTCTGCACAATGGTGCATATTTTCTTGCTTCTTTGTATACATGTTCATGTTTGATGGGATGGCCGACATTGTGAACTTTACCTTGTTGGGTGATAGATATTTTGGGATTTTTATAAATATACTTCAACATTGTTCTGAAATACACTTAAGTTACTTGGAAATCATTTGATCCTTTTGGGCCTTACATTTAAGAGGTTATAGAATAAACTAGAATAGTGTTTAGTTCAGGGGTAATAATCATTCTCCATTGTTGAGGCAATACCCTTCTGAGGATTCTACAAATGCTGTAAGCAGGAGGGACAGAAAGAGAGGGACAAAGAGAATCTCCAGCAGTCTCCATGCCTAGTGTGGAGCCCGACATGGGGCTCTATCTCATGATCCTGAGATCATGACCTGAGCCGAAATCAAGAGTTAGAGGCTTAAGGCACTGAGCCCCCCAGGCTCCCTACATCCCATAAATTCTACATCTTAAATATTTACCTGTCTCCATCACTACTTCCTAATCATCTCTCCCTATAGACTATGGCAAGCCTCTCATCCTAACTACCCCCACACCTAATCCTTTTCTCCCACAACATAGCCAGAGAGGTTTTTCTAAAATGAAAAACAAACCATGCCTCTCTTCTGGCCTCTCACTGCTCTTAGGATAAAGCTCACAGTCCATATTGAAGACTCAAGGCCCTTCTTGGTCTGGTCCCCACCCTGCTTGCTTTCTTGAATCTTTTGGGAAACCATTCCTGCCTTTCCCTCCTGGCTCCACTCTTACTCTTTCATCCTCGGGCTTCGGGCTGGAACACTTCTCCCAATGATTTTTCACTCAGTTAATGCCTGATTCTTCATTAAGTTCCCAGTTTCAATACCACTTCCTCAGAAAAGGCTTTCCTGACCACCTATGTCCCTCCCCACAACTCAGGTGTTTTTCCTGCCATGCACTCTCATATTTCTTTGCTTCAGTGATCATAGGACTTATCTCACCATATTATGAATTGTCTTTCCCCATTCCAACTGCTATGCCTATTTCCCATGGTATCCCAGCACCTACCCCAATGTCTGGCTCTAAAAAGAACAAATATTTATCCTCCATAACATATTGCAGGTCTGCTCCTTCCATCCCATTCCCAGAGCACTGTTCTAGGCCATGCCCCTGCAACCCTGGATTCCTGAAAAAGCCTCAGATCAGCCTCCCTGCCCGAGGGTCTCCTTCATCTAATCCACCCTGCTCGCAGCAGCAAGAACCATTGTCCTCAAGCATCATTTTGATCATGTCACTCCCCTTCTTAGAAGCCTACAATAGCTCCAATTGCCTCTTGAATTAAATTAAAACTCCTAATCATGGGTCTCAAGGGTCTCTACCAATTAGCTGCCTCCCTTCCCCCACACCTAGCTGCTGTCATCTTTCCACAGGCCCTCCAGCATGGCTTCCCCTGCTGCCCTGCGAATCTGCACCATGCCCACCTCCCCTCCTAAGCTAGCCCCTGTGGCACTCTCTCCTCCTTTCTTAGCTTCTCTTTTTTGTTCGGCCATATCATATCCCTTCCTGCACTGAAAAAATATGGCTCAATAATCATTTTCCTCATGGTTGTTTCCTAAATCATCTCCATGTGGCTTTGTCCTTTCTAGCATAACCTGTTTTCAGGTGTGTAGAATATTTGTGCTTATAGGTATGTTTTTAGTGTCCCATGCCCTATAGCTTCTGCTAACTTATTTTTGGTAATGTCTTCCCTGTCAGGGTCCAGCAACTTCAAGGACAGGGTTGATGTCTTTTCATCCCTTGTAACTCCCTGTGATCCTCAGGCATGTTCTGTGCCTGAGGTCCTTGTTTACTTTTGCAACAGAGATGGAGGGGAGACTGGAAAGTGGGAATTGCCTAAAGGAAACTTGTTTTCCTTCAGATTTGCCAAACCAGGCCCTAGTCAGTCTGACAGGTGCAGCCCCAGCTAAGCAGCAGATAGTTTGTGCTCAGCATCCCTGTCATGGCGGGGGGTGGAGGGGGCGGGGATGTGTTGGTGGATCTTAGTGTGGTGGTGAGGAACAGGGACAAAGACAAACCTTTCTGATCGTCCGCCTTGTGCCAAACACTGTGCTGGGCTTCATGACTGCCTCCCAATAACCTGACAAATTACAAATGATTATTCCTGACTTACACATACACTAGGAGTCAGAGAGGTGAGTATAATCTGCCTGGTCACTGATTCAGGTCTTCCTGATCCAAAACACATGCTCCTGTCTTCATACCAAGGAAGTCATGTTTCTGGGTAAGTGGATCTTCTGGCAGAGTGCCCCAAATCTAAACCATAATTAGAGTATTCACTCTGACACTGTTGTGCCCACAGAATGTATATACAACATACACAACGTTGTCTACCACTTTATGTCTGAGGAAGATGCTCACCAAGGCTGAACCACGTGGCTCTGCTCACGCTTGTTTACTTGTCGAGCCCTTGTGAAGTAAGATTCTTCCTGTGAAGGATGGCTTTTTAAATTTTAGTCAAAGATTCCTTTAAGAATTTGATGAAAGACATGGACTCTCTCCCCAGAAAAAATACATGAACATGTAACTTTTGTACAATATCAGAGTGTTCACAGACACATCTTACTTCCAGCCATAGGTTTATCTAGACCTCAGGCCTGCAGAGAGAACTACATACTCTCCTTATGCCTTTCCTATTTTACTGCTCCAGACCTATTAAAGGTAAATGTGGGGGTGCCTGGGTGGCTCAGTTGGTTAAGCGTCTGCCTTTGGCTCAGGTCATGATCCCAGGGTCCTGGGATCGAGCCCCGCATCGGGCTCCCTGCTCAGTGGAGAGCCTGCTTCTCCCTCTCTCTCTGCTGCTCCCCCTGCTTGTGCTCTATCCCTCTCTCTCTCTCAAATAAATAATAAAATCTTAAAAAAAAAAAATTTAAAAGGTAAATGTGTGAGGACTCTGTGCCAATATTATTTATGTACATGTTTCAAATGATTGCTCTGTAAGGCTTGACTTATTCAAAGATGCAAAAGCTAGCTTCATCATGGAGACCTATGAGAAAACCTAGGGACTGAAAAGAATTTAGGGAAGGGGCTTTTGGGAAAATAAATTTCATGACCCTTCACAAGACAGGTAGTGCTTATATTAATCTATGGTCCCTACTGGTAGGTTTTAATCACATCTTTATTTCCAGGTGGGCTTTCACTGTGATTGTAGACAACACTATCCTTCCATCTCAGCTTAATTGTTTGAAGCTCGCACCAGAGTCTGCTCTATCTACAAGGGGAAGCTCCTTCCCAAACAGTAAATTCATTTTCCTGGGAAACTCTTCCCTTTGTAGTTGAGGGGAAAGGAAAAAACTGGAGGTTTTGGGGAAGCTTTTTGAGGCTGAAGAGTGACATCTCTTGGTGGAGAGATGGAAGGGACTTTTAATTAGGCCGCTGTTCCCAGGGACATATTGGAAAATGAGTGTTCATGGCCCCCCAGTGTCCATGAACCCCTTAAAGTCATATGAGAAATTTGGGGTGTAAAATGTGTATTTTTTTCTGAAAAAACAATGGTTCAGGGCTTTTGTCAGATTCTCAAAGGGTTCTTTGCTCATGAAAGTTAAAGTACACTGGGTTGAGCCTGTATTTTCTGTGTTTGAAGTCAGAAGATGACCTGCAGCAGAACCACTGTGGGGTGCTTGTTAAAAAGTCAGATTCCAGGGCCCCCATCCCCAATTTTCTGAATTAGAATCTCTAGGGGTATGACTTGGACTCTGAATCTTTACAACTTCCCCAGGTGATTTGGTTAAATTTCTGAATATGCTAGGAGGTTTCAATGTTTGATATCACCCTTTAGAATAAGGCCAACAATTACAGTGTAGGGAAATACTTACATTTACCCAAAGAGGCCTGGGTTCAAATCCCAGCTTAGCTACTCACTAGATGTGTCAGCTTGGCAAATGATGAATGTCTCTGAACCTTAGTTCCCCCACCTGTAAATATGAGGCTAATTTATTGTCTTAAGATAATATTGCTTAATACATAGTAAGAGTCCAAAAAGCATTATTTACTGCTCATAGCTTCTTCTTAAATATTGAGTATTCTTCTCAAGCTCTCTAGGTCTAATGTTTATTTTTTTACCTGCTCTATGAGGCTTTTTTCATAAAAGTATTGTCAATAAACAAAACAAAACAGGCTAATTGCTTTCTACAACCTATAGCCATGAATAAAGGGGTTTTGTTATGCCATCAAATATGCCCGAACTGTAAACTATAAATTGAAATTTTCTTTGCCTCAACTTAACAGACAAATTAGCAATATTCATATTTTGCAGGCTCTACCACACTGCAGCTCTCTCTGTGGACTCATGGTGATTTTAGAAAATGGAACGCATACATGTCAGAATTTACCAACAAGGACAAAGTCTTCCATGCTTAATAGTCACATTATTGAGAAGGTTTGGTTTTATTGAGAATCCACTCACTAGTACATCTCCAGAAGCAAACAGCAAAAAGGAGGAAAGAAGAAATTCCTGTTGTTGTACAACCAGTTCTAAAATCCTCTGTTTGGTGAGAACACCTCCTGCCCCCAGGCCCATTCCACCTCCTTCCCCCCCCCCCCCCCCCCCCCCGCCAGGAACGTTGGATTGTTTCAAGCAAACTCCTTCTGATTTTGTAGCTCTGTCCTCCTACAGTTGTATGTCTTTTATCACCGGAAAATAATTTACACAAATAACCATATAAATAACCATTTTTACATCCCAGTGAATATCCCCCCCCCCCCCCCGTCACAATGTAAGCACGGATAATGTCTAAATAAAAACAACAAACTCTTCTAATTCATTTTCACAAAGAGTAACCAAAGTTCTCATTTGATTAACTAAAGAATCTCAGAATTTGTCCCTGGTGCCTTTTTTTTGAAGCTAGACATTTACTTCAGTCACTGGTGGAAGAAGACTTGTTTGTTTGGAGCATAAGAAATTGTGACTCTGTGGAGAATTGGTATCCAACAGCATTAAACTCACCATTTGATCAATCTTAAATCTATCAAACACTTCTTAAGGATCAGCTTAGGTTTTGTATTCTTTGATTGCCATCTGCTGGTGGTTCTCCATACTAGAAAATAAAAATGCTCAGGAAGATTGCAACAACCTGGTTGTTGCTTGATTTTAGCAGTTCTTGCCATGGCAGAGAAAACGACATTTTTAATGTCCCAGGAAGACCATGATGACACCAGAGAGCCATGCCAAAGTTCTAGAAAAATGTCTCTCAGAAACATTCTTGGGGTGCCTGGGTGGCTCAGTCGTTAAGCGTCTGCCTTCGGCTCGGGTCATGATCCCAGGGTCCTGGGATCGAGCCCCGCATCGGGCTCCCTGCTCTGCGGGAAGCCTGCTTCTCCCTCTCCCACTCCCCTGCTTGTGTTCCTGCTCTCGCTGTCAAATAAAATCTTAAAAAAAAAAGAAAGAAAGAAAGAAAGAAAGAAAGAAACATTGCTGGTGTAGTTGTATCCTGGGAAGATGGTTGCACAGCTACTAGGCATCTCTGTAGGGCCAACAGGTCATTCTTTTTTAAAAAATACACTTTATTTTTGAGAGCAGTTTTAGGGTCACAGCAAATTGAATAGAGAGTACGGAAATCTCCGTATTTCCCATATATCCCTGGCACCCACACACGCACAGTTCCTACTATAAACATCTAGCATCAGAGTAGTCCCTTTGTTAGAGTTGATGAACCTGCGCTGACATCTCATTATCACCCAGAGTCCATAGTTTACATTAGGGTTCACTCTTTGTGTTGTCTATCCTATGAATTTTGACAAATGTATAATGACATATATCCACTGTTATAGTATCATACAGAATAGTTTCACCACCCTAAAAATCCTCTGTGCTCTGCCTACTAATCCCTCCCTAACCCCTGGCAACCATGGATCTTTTTACGGTCTCCATAGTTTTGCCTTTTCCGGAATGCCATATAGTTGGGATAATATGGAACATAGCCTTTTCAGATTGACTTCTTGCACTTAGTAATATGCATAAGTTTCTTCCTTGTCTTTTCACGGCTTGATAGCTCATTTCCTTTCAGCATTAAATAATATTCTGTCGTCTGGATGTAGCACAGTTTATCTATCCACCTACTGAAAGGCATCTTGGTTGCTTCCAAGTTTTGACACTTATGAGTACAGCTGCTTTAGGCATTCGTGTACAGATTTTTGTGTGGACATAAGTTTTCAACTTCTTTGGGTAAATACCAAGGAGTACAATTGCTGGCGGGTATGGTAAGACGTGCTCATTTTTAAAAAGACTAAGTGGGCAGAGCTGGACATGAACATTTATAACAAGAATGCTTTTTTAACCTTCAGTCCCTGGGCCCATGGTGGGCTTCAGGTGTTCAGGAATCCTGCCAAACTCATACACAAGCTGTTGGGTAATGTGCGTTTTTGGGGGAGATGTTTCACTATTTTCGTCAGATGCTCAAAGTTGGCTCTAGTTCAAGAAACACAGCTCCCTGGAAACTCTGAAAGGAGTATAGTTGAGTTGGAATTGGAAAATAAGAAAACTGACATTCCTGGGGAACTTAACATGTGCCTGATACTCGTAGACAGCCCCCACATTAAAACAACAACAACATAATGCTAAAAACGACAGCTGGGATTTATTGAGAATCTACCAAGTTAAATAGTTTATCTTTATTACTGTATCTCTAAACTTACAACAACCCCATGCTTACAAAATATTTCCATTTTGTAAAAATGACCAGGGATCAGAAATACTGCATTGCTCATGTTTGTTCAGCTAAACATGAGGCTGATACTCAAATGCAGACCAATTTAGACTCCATTCTCCAATAACAAAGTCAATAAAACAAAACTTCTCCCTCCAATGGCTTCCATGAGAGGAGACAGAGCTGCACACCGTCTGTGGTGAGGAGTAGAGACGCCCAAAGAGGAGGAGGAAATCTCGGAGCTAAGTTTTGAAGGGCAATAAAGACTCAGCTAGGCAGAGGAGATGGGGCAGAGATGGAATTCTAAGAAGGAAACTGCACATTTCGTGGCATCGAACATGAGAAAGAGGTTGATTGAAAGTTCCAGAGCTGCTGTTATGATGCTCAGAAAGAATGAATCCTTGCCAGCTCTTGGAGCAATAGGACAAAGACTAATCATCTCTGGTCTTAAAAAGAAGAAATTCCCGAAGTGAATTTAAAATAGATAAATTGGACTTCATCAGAGTTATAAGCGTTTGTACTTCAAAAGTCACCATCAAAAAAATGAAAAGACAACCCACAGAATGGGAGAAAATACTTTTAACTCCCATATCTAATATGGGACTTCCATCAAGTATATAAAGAACTTTTACAACATAACAATAAAAAGACAAGTAACTCAGTTTAAAAAAAAAAATTTTTTTTAAGATTTTATTTATTTGCGAGAGAGAGAACGAGAGACAGAGAGCATGAGAGGGAGGAGGGTCAGAGGGAGAAGCAGACTCCCTGCCGAGCAGGGAGCCCGATGTCGGACTCGATCCCAGGACTCCAGGATCATGACCTGAGCTGAAGGCAGTTGCTTAACCAACTGAGCCACCCAGGAGCCCAACTCAGTTTTTTAAAAAAGGTTTTATTTGTTTAGTTGACACAGAGATAGAGAGAGCCTGAGAGCACAAGTGGGGGAAATGGCAGAGGGTGAGGGAGAAGCAGGCTCCCCGCTGAGCAGGAAGCCCGACACAGGACTCGCTCCCAGGCCCCTGGGATCATGACCTGAGCCGAAGGCTGACACTTAACCGACTGAGCCACCCAGGTGCCCCATAACCTGATTTTTTTAAAGGGCAAAGGTTTTGGATAGACGCATCTCTAAAGAGGACATATAAATGGCCAATAAGCCTATGACAAGATGATCAACATCATTAGTCATTAGGCACCTGCAAGTCAAAACTACAATTCGATACCACTCAAGCCCACTAGAATGGCTAAAATAAAAAAGATAGATGATAACAAATGTTGATGAGGATGTGAAGAAATTGTGACCTTCATACTGGGTCACTACCATCCAATGCTGGTGGGAGTGTAAATGGTGCAGCCACTTTGGAAAACAGTTTGAAAGTTCCTCAAAATGTTAAAGGTAGTTACTAGATGACCTAGCAGTTCAGCTCCTAGGTACATACCCAAGAGAACGGAAAGCATACCTCCATACAAAAAACTTGTCCATGAGCGCTCATAGCAGCATTATTCATAACAACCCAAATGTCTGTCAACCAATGATTGGATAAACAAAACATGGAATGGCCATATTCTGGAATATTATTCAGCCATAGAAAGGAATGAAGTACGGATGCGTGCTACAATGCGGATGAACCTTGAAAACACTGTACAAATTGAAAGAAGCTGGTCATAAAAGACCACATTATGTATTGTGTTTATATGAAGTATGCAGGATGGGCAAATTCACAGAGACAGAAAGGAGGTTATAGTGGTTGCCACAGGCTGGGGAGAGACGAGGGAGAATACCAGTGGTGCTACTGGATACAGGATTTCTTTTTGGGGTGATGGCAAGTTCTGAAATTAGATAGTGATGCTGGTTGCACAACACTGTGACTATGTGAAAACCAAGGAATTGTACACTTTAATAGGATGGATGTTATGGTATGTGAATTATATCTCAAGAAAGCTGTTTTTCCAGATGGGTGTGGGCGGTGGGGGTGGGGGGTGCGGGGGGGGGGGGAAGGGATCTTTCCCGAAGCAGAGTTGTCCTATGCATGGAGCTGTATCAGAAAGGGCAAAGTGAGAGGGGCCTTAGAGAATGACAACAATAACAATTATAACCCCTCACTTCATTCACGGAACAAGTAGTTGTTGACGACCTACTACAGTTTAGATGCTGCGGATACAGAGAAACAGACAACATCTCTGTCTTCATGGAGATTCTATTCTAATGGGGAGACAGGCAGTGAGCAAATAAGTCAATGTGATCTCAGATAGTGCTAAGTGTTACTCAGAAAAAGGAGGGACTATCATAGATGAGAGGCCCGGGAAGGCCTTTAGGGGGTGACACATGCACAGAGACCTGAACAAAGTGCATTTTGTCAGTATTTCTCTGATGCGGCACTGAGTTTAGATGTGCATGTTACTTGATCCTCTTAATAACCGATTGGGTAGATACTGGTATTATCCCCATTTTACTGATGAGAACATTGAAGTAGAGCAAGATGGAGCTGGTGTTCATACCCAGGTTTGTCCTTTTATAGCACTTTATAACTTTTCAAAGCTCTTTCATGCAAATGGAATAATATATGCAGAAGTGCTTTGTGCATGATAAGGTACTATGCAAATGTAAGTAATTATAACTATTTTAATGTAATCTGGTTCGACCTCCATGGCATGCATCCCTGTGAGGGAGATAAGGTGTGTAATATTATATCATTCTTAGACAAACACAAACACACACAGCTGTGAAGTGCAAGATAAAGTGACTTGTGCAAGGTCACAAAGTTAACTACCATTATTATTCAGAACTAACACCTGTTTTTAAAGTTTTGTATTTTTGTCTCTGGGGTAATAAATTCTATGTATTTTTCTGGCCAAGCCTATTTATAAAACTATATTAATTATTAGAGTGAAAAACAGTTTAGCAGTCCTAAATAAATCTTCAGATGATCTTTTCTTCTGTATCTTTGATTCCGCTCACTCCGCAGGCTCCTTCCTTCTCCCTGTCTTTCCCTATTCCCTAACTTTTCCAGACACCGACACCCTCACATACAGACTCCAGGAATTACAGAGAAGGCATCACATGCCTCTTAATTAGCACAGGGAAGAGGCACTTACTGTCTTAACTGAATGAGACCAAGTCATTAGCTCTCAAGATAGAGAGTCAGAGTGCAGTTAGTAAGGGAGATATGGATTTCTTAAGGTGACTACACAGGGTCTGAAAATCACTCTTCAAAGTGATTAAATGTGGGGCGCCTGGGTGACTCAGTCGGTTAAGCGTCTGCCTTCGGCTCAGGTCATGATCCCAGGGTCCTGGGATCAAGCCCCACATCAGGCTCCCTGCTCAGCAGGAAGCCTGCTTCTCCCTCTCCCACTCCCCCTGCTTGTGTTCCCTCTCTCGCTGTGTCTCTCTCTGTCAAATAAATAAATAAAATCTTTTAAAGAACAAAAAAACCCAAAATGATTAAATGTGCTTGATTTTAGATGCTCTAGGTCAGAGGGAATTGACAACATCCCCAAATGTCAGATCTGTTAAGAGCAGATAGTAGCATTTATTCTCCTCTTCATCCAAGGGACCAGAGATCGGCCCTTCCCTGGACATTGAGGGCCAAAGCCAGAGGCTTTGAGACTGTAGGATTTCAGAAACCCCACGCTGGGGATTTGCTTTGTGAATGGTGCCTTGGAGCAAAGTATCTGGTTAGAGGTCTGAGGATACTTACCTTAACCAACCTCCTCCCCGTCTCCCATCCTCTGTAAAGTTTGGTTCTGGACCTCTTTCCTGAACCTTTGGATAAATTATTGCTTAAACCTTCTGTAGGGATTGAAGATAAGGCTGTATCTAAAACTGAGGACTCGGGCCCCTTCATCGTGGGCCTAGGAACCTCATGGCTGACCAGGAGGGGCCCTGCCCCAGAGGGGGGCAGCAGGAGTAATTTCTATTATGTTCCACCTGAAAAAGCTGCTAGACGCATCCTATGAGGGAAAGAAAACAGAGGGGCTGAGAGCATGTTATATGAACATGGCAAAGTCTTATTTATTTATTTATTTATTTATTTATTTATTTATTTATTTAAAGTCATCCATCCGTGGCAGCCACCTTGCTGTACCTACTAGACCAACATTTCCCAAAATGCGTTTCCGCAGACCCTTGTTACATGCATTTATTTATTTATTTATTTATTTATTTATTTTAATTTTATTCATTTATTTGACAGAGAGAGAGACAGTGAGAGAGGGAACACAAGCAGGGGGAGTGGAAGAGGGAGAAGCAGGCTTCCCACTGAGCAGGGAGCCCGATGCGGGGCTCGATCCCAGGACTCTGGGATCATGACCTGAGCCAAAGGCAGACGCTTAATGACTGAGCCACCCAGGTGCCCCTACGTGCATTTTTTAAAAGGGGGAAATGGTCAAATACTTTGGGAAACCTCACATCTTATCCTTCATCTTAGAGATTTATATTCTTGTTAACATATCAAGGGTTTCAATCTCCTCTCTTCTCTTTGTTCTCTCTTCCTGCGTGATTCCAGTTCAGGACCCCTTCATCTGACACCTGCCCGTGAGGGGTGGGTCACCGCAGCTATAGCAGGGATGGGAATAAGGCAGCCTGAACAAATGAAACTGAGATTAATTTTTTTCTTCCTTTTGCCCTTTTTAAAAATCCTCCTTACCCTCTGACATTATATTAATGATATAGTCTTAGAATTTGACGATAAAGTCCAGATTCCTTATTTTGATCTTCAAAACCCTTTACAAACTGGCTCCACCAATATCATCTTAATCCCATAACCAGGTGACTTTGCTGGAACAGACCTAAGAATCAGATGCCCTAGGACAGTGGAGCCTAATGGACTTCTTTACTTTGTAACTATTTACATTTGCATGTGCCAGAAATGAGGAGCCCTCTGGATAAAACACTTGAACCCTGTCCACAGTTGAGGTAAAGACATGTACAGACAAGTCTGATTGACTGGGGGTCCCAGGTGGAAGCTGAGAGAGCACATTGGTAAGTAAGGGGAATCTGGATGCAGGGAGCAGGGTAGGGAGCAGATGCACAGAGGAATGTCCCTGTCCTGCACTCTGATTGCCTGGATTAAAAACTCACCTCCACTGCTTACCACCTGTGTGTCCCTGGGCACATTTCTTCATCTCTCTAAGCCTCCTGTTCCTCATGTCGAAAATGGGTGCAGTTCTAGTACCTACTTCATAGAGTTGTTTGGGAATGAAATGACCTAATGTATGTAAAGTATTCAGCAGTTCCTGTTATCAGTAAAATTCCTGTTATCAGCTATAAGACTTTAGCATCAAGGAGTTTATAGGAGCAGTTCTGCAGAGAGTGGAAATTGACCTTGGAACTGCACTTTATTTGTGTGCTCTGGTGAGAAAATGCCTTTGTCTATGAACTGAAGGTTCTGTGATTCCTTGGCACTCAAGAATCCTTTCTGTGGACTCCTCCATTGGCTCTTCTATCCCCCACTCCCAACTTCAGAGAACACTCTACTGCCATCATCAAGCAACATAGTAATACTGGGGTATATTCTTTTTGCAAGAGCAATGACATGGACTTCAACAATCAGATGCAAAGGTTCTAGCACTTAAGCAGTGGCAACAGTCGTGGTGCAGGTTGGGCAATGGCCCCTCTGGATTCCACTGTGGTCTGAGCCTGCAGGGCTGTAACCTCCTTAGCCATGGTGGAGAGCAATCTGCAAGTCCAAAATGGGTACACAAGAGAGCTCCCCCGGTCATTTGTGCAACTTCTGCATGAGGCTGGATTTCCTGCAGCCTGCCAAGCAGGGATGGAGAGCCATCAAAATTGGGTGAATGAACCTAAATCTGGGGAAGCTCTAGGCCCTTAGGCTACATTTATACACTAGTAGCAATCATTTATTGAGGACCTACTGTTGCCAGGCCCTGGGTTGGGCACCTTTCATTTACTAAGCATACATGAAAAAGTTATTCCCATTTTACAGAGGAAGTTAAGCCATTTGCCTAAGATCACATGGGTAGGAAGAGGTAGAGCCGGGTTTTGAATTGTAAGCTGATCTGGAAGTCCAAACCCTTCCCTTCTATGCTAGTCTGCTTTTCTCTATCTATACTTCCAGCCATATCTTCCAGTATTGCACACACTCTTTAACTTTGTCTCAAATCTATCTTATCAGTTTGGTCTACAGTTCTTCCTACTTTTGTTTCCTAAAGTACTGCCTTTTTTGAGGTTCAGTAGGCATATAGTGCCTTGCCTACATGGGAGTCATAGTCACCAGTCCCTTCTATATTAGCCTTCACTATAGACTTTTGCAGCTTTTATCTACTGACAGCGGATTTGGGGGAAAATCTACAGCTTTCCTACTCAAAGTGTAGTTCATGGTCCAGCCAAGTAAGCATCGCCTGGAGTTTGTTAGAAATGAGGAATCACAGGGGCGCCTGGGTGGCTTAGTCAGTTAAGTGTCTGACTTTGGCTCAGGTCATGATTTCAGGGTCTTGGGATCGAGCCCCCCTGGGTTCCTCACTCAGTGGGAAATCTATTTCTTCCTCTCCCTCTACCCTTCCCCCCACTTGTGCTCTCACTCTCTCTCTCTCAAATAAATAAATAAATAACATCTTCAAAAAAATTAAAAAAAAAAAAAAAGAAATGAGGAATCACAGATCCCACCCCAAACTTACTGAATTAGAACCTTAATTTTAATAAGGTCCCCAGGGGATTCATATGCACACCAGATTTTGAGAGGCACTAGTCTATAACTTTGAGCAGAATCCCTGAAGCCACCAAGCTTTGGGGTAGTTCCTGCCCCAAAGTACAGAGCTTTCTAAAGCTAATACGTTGCTGCTCAGCACCTCAAAAGCCCCTCAAAATCACTTGATGGGGTATCACCTACCCCAACCCTTAAGCCCCCAACACTTAAGCAGGCTGTAGGTTTTCATGGTAATTGGAGGCAACCACCATGGGAAAAGACCGTGAAAGGTGCTTCAACATGAAGAGGAGCTTAATTTTATAAATGATCGTAGTCATTCTAAAATATGGCCACCAATTGGAATCAGAGTGGGAGGTGGGGAGAACAATTCTGATATAACTGGTATAGAGAATGGCCTAGGCATTGGAAATTTCTTAAGTTCCCCAAGTGGTTCTTATATGTAGCAAAGTTTGAGGACCACTGAACTACGTGAATACCTTCTTTCAGTTAATATAATTCTAGGGTCTATGTTATATTCAAAGGTAACACAGGCTTTCCTATACTTGATTTTAAGACTCACCTGGGGTAATTGCTAAAAATAAAATAATCAGGCCTTATTCCCAACTCACTGAGTCAGAATCACCAAGGGTCTGGGAGCTGTAATTTTAACCAGCACCTAGGTGCTGTGCTCCTCCTCATAGAGGGGATTTGGAAGATACTGCTTCCAAAGACCAGTGGATTAGAAGCTCTAAACCCTGTAGCAGGTGCCTGCTTTTATCATTTTCTTGTTTCTGGAAGGGCACCTGATCTTTGCCCATCAGGAACTCCTTGGGTTTAAAAGTGTAAAAAAACGGTCTTGGTATCGTTCTACAGCTTTTTAAAGGGAAATGTTTTCTTATAAAGTGCTCAGGCTGACTGTAATCTAGAGCTTAGCACAGCTCTTGGCACAGGGTCTCAAATATTTGTTAAATAAATTAGTGAGTGGTAAAATAACTCTGAAAAGGAGCACCAGAGTGGCTGGAAGAAGGAACCAGCAAGCAGACTAACTCCCTTAAATTCTGACTTTTGAGTCAGGAAGTTTACTTCAGTAAACTTGACATATGACAAATAGATAAATTAGGAAGTGGTTATTCATTTCACAAAAGGCTGACTTGATTTACAGAGGATTCATTAAAGCAGTGTATTTCCCAGACTAGCAGAATCAGCATCACCTGGGAACTCACGAGAAATGCAAATTTTCAGGCCACGCTGTAGAGCCTGAATCAGAAACTCTGGGTTATGGGGTCTAGCAATCTGTGTTTTAAAAAGCCTTTCAGGTGATTCTCTTACAACTAAAGTTTGAGACCTACTGTACCAGACTAATTCTTTACATGAGACATTCCCCACAACAAACGAGACAAAGGATGTCCAAGAATACACTTGTTGCCAGAGGGGACCTTAGCTGTATTCTCTGATCAAGTATCCCTATGCATCTTCAGAAAGCTTCTACACCGTAGTTGAGTATTTCTTTAAGAAAGCACTTTATATATAAATAAGTATAATTTGCTTATATTTAACCTGAATAGTTTTATAGTGTGAGATAGAAAAATATCACAGCATACTGCACAGGGTGAGAGTTAAGTTCTCTTTTTTTGATCTTTTTTCCAGTAATATGCTGAGCCGTAATATAAAATATATTTCTTGCTATGAATAATGGTCAAAAGCAGTTTGAAAAGCACAGCTGCATATGGTACAAGGTTTGGCAGTTCTCATGCATGTGAACAGAGAGTGTCATGTAAATAGGTATGCAGAAGGGCTCATTATAAGGATCAAATCAGTAATCCCTGCTAAGAAAGAACATTCCTTACGTTCTAAAAAGGCTTTCTATTTCTGTGGTCCTGCCTCAGATTTCAAGCAGCAAGTTGCCTTCCCAGGTTGGTCAGTTGTTTTTCCCAGAGTGTCTGGGTTTTGGTGAGAGGAAATGCAGACATTGGCAGATAATTAAGACACGTACGCTAGGCTACTAGTATGTGCGTAATACTGCGAAAAATAATTCATTTAGCATTTCCTAATGTGGAAACGAATGAAGGGCATCCAAATGAGAACAAGCAGAGGCTATTTATTCAGAGCTTGCCACAGCAAGAGATTCTGCCACCATCACTTGGGTTTGGCAGGGACTTAAAGCCAGGCAGGGGAATGGGGAAGCTTTATAGTGCAAAGAAGGGAAGGCTTCACGTATGCTCTGATTAGGGGTGGTTGGCATGGAGAAGCTGGAGCCAGGCTAACTCAGAGCGGGTCATCCTGTGTGATTGGCTTAGGCAGCATATTTGGCTAGTTGAGGGCACCTGGGTGGCTCAGTTGGTTAAGCGACTGCCTTCAGCTCAGGTCATGATCCTGGAGTCCCGGGATCGAGTCCCGCATCGGGCTCCCTGCTCGGCAGGGAGTCTGCTTCTCCTTCTGACCCTCCCCCCTCTCATGCTTTCTTTCTCTCAAATAAATAAATAAAATCTTAAAAAAAAAAAAAATTTGGCTAGTTGATCCCGATTTGAAAATGGGGGCAAAAAACTGGAAGCTGGCAGTTTTTGACCTAGTCCTGATGTTCTGGGCTGATTGCTGAAGAGACTGTGTTTTGATTTCCTGGATTGGTTGCTGTGAAGATTATGTGTTAGGGTTCTATTGTCGTAGAGGTCTAGTCTGTCTCATTACCCGTCAAAGCAAGGCACCAACTTAACCTGTCGGGCAAGTTTATTCATTTATTCAACAATTAGGGTCTCTTGCCAACTTGTCCAGTGAATAAGAAGTTAAAATGAGGGTTGAATCTAGGCAGCCTATAGGTCAAAGTTTCCCTCCCTCTGTCTGAGTAGTTAGTGTTGGCAGGGATGACCCATAGAAATGTGCTTTTGGTGGACTGGAAATGCCCCTGATGCTGAAACATCTTGGCTCGTGATCATTCAGCTCAAGGTGGCTACTCTGAGTCTGTGCTAATCTGAGTGAGCCATGAGAGCTGACCGTAACCACTCACCCCTCCATAGCCCAGTGACAAAGCAGGCTCCCAACCCAGCTGCTTGCCCTCGTCTCAGGCTGCCAGGCAAAGGTTGCAAACCTTAGCAACCCAGAGAGGTCAAACTTCCAATATCTTTCAATTAAGGGTCTCAGCCAGATGCCAACTGCAGCCCAGGAAGTAATGGCTAGAGGATCTCACCATTTAACTGCCCAGTTTCTGTACCCCTTCCAAAATTTGGGAATCTCCCATCTTGTGAGGCAGAACCTTCATCTCAGCATAGAAGATACTCACTTCCTCATCTCACCAAATACCCACTTTCCCAGTCTCCCCTGCAACTACGGCATGGCTGTGACCCAGACCCACCAAGTGGGCACAACTGTATGACTTAAGTCTCCAACTCTATACAAATGCAAAAATCCCACAACACACACTACTTCTTGTTACCTACATGTTCTGCTGTTCCATAGTGTGAACGAGGTAAAGTGGGGAGAAACAGGAAAGGAAGAAAAGGGAAAAAAGAGTCAGTGAAGCTTGTTTTATTTATTTTAAAGATTTTATTTATTTATTTGTCAGAGAGAGAGAGAGAGAGAGCACAAGCAGGGGCAGCAGCAGAGGGAGAGGGAGAAGCAGCCCCCTCTGCTACTGAGCAAGGAGCCTGATGTGGGGCTCCATCCCAGGACCCTGGGACCATGACCTGAGCTAAAGGCAGACACTTAACCGACTGGGCCACCCAGGTGTCCCAGTGAAGCTTGTTTTATTATTATTATTTTTTTAGATTTTCTTTTTTTGACAGAGAGCGAGAGAGAGCACAAGCAGAGAAAGTGGCAGAGGGAGAAGCAGGTTCCCAGCTGAGAAGGGAGCCCAATGCAGGGCTCTATTCCAGGACCCTGGGATCATGACCTGAGCTGAAGGCAGACGTTTAACCAACTAAGCCACCCAGGTGCCCCTGAAACTTGTTTTAAATGGAAGATTTTGATCAGGCTTTTGCTCAAGTTTAAGCAGAAAATACAGTTTCTGAGATTGTAACAATTAACATGAATTTACATAGCAGGTAAGAGGATAGAACATATAGAATATAACAAATAAAAACAATTATAGGGGCATCTGGGTGGCTCAGTCGTTAAGCATCTGCCTTCGGCTCAGGTCATGATCCCAGGGTCCTGGGATCGAGCCCCGCATCGGGCTCCTTGCTCAGTGGGAAGCCTGCTTCTCCCTCTTCCACTCCCCCTGCTTGTGTTCCCTCTCTCGCTGTCTCTCTCTGTCAAATAAATAAATAAACTCTTTAAAAAAACACCAAACCAATTTTGGGGCACCTGGCTGGCTTAGTCAGTAGAGCATGTGACTCTTGATCTCACAGTTGTGGGTTTGCACCCTACTCTGGGTGTAGAGATTACTTAAAAATCAAATCTAAAATCAAAATAATTTTGTTGAGTAGTGGGGGAAGAAATTCAATAAATAAACAAATCCATATAGAATATATTACTTGTGAGACATGCCTTGAAGAAAAATAAAAGCAAATAAGGAGATAGAAAATGAAGGAGGATGCTACTTTATTTTTTTGTTAAGTAGGCTCCACACCCAGCGTGGAGCCCAACTCAGGGTTCGACCTCATGACCCTGAGATCAAGACCTGAGCTGAAATCAAGAGTCAGTCGCCCAACCAACTGAGCTACCCAGGCGCCCCAGATGCTATTTTATAAGGAGATCAGGTAAGGCTTGTCTGAAAAAGTAATATTTGATCAGAGACCTGAATGCTGAGGGCTTCAAAGGGGACCACTGGGATAGCTGGGGGAAGAATATTCCAGGCAGAAAAACTCACTATGCGCAAAGGCCCTGAGGACAACAAGGAGGCCAGTGTGGCTGGAGTAAGTTAATGAGGGGGCAGTGGTGGCCATGGACTGGGAGAGCTGGGACATAGGGCAGATGACTTAGGACGTTGCAGACCCAAACACTCGGCTTTCATTCTAGTGAGATAGGAAGACTGTGGAGGATTTTGAGGAAAGGAGGCTTTTAAATGATTTTACAGGGTTTTGAAGGATCTTACATACATATACACCCAGATGTGTGTTATATAAAACTGGTGAAATCCGAGTAAGATCTATAGATGGTACCAATGTCAATTTTCTGATTCTGATACTGTATTTTAGTTATAGAAGATGTTACCACTGGAGGAGGCTGACTGAAGGGTACATAGGCTTCTCTCTCTCTACTATTTTTGCAACTTCTTGTGAATCTATATTTCAAAATCGAAAGTTGAAAGGAGGGAGAAAAAAAAAAAAAAGGATCCCTGGCTGCTGTGTAGAGGACAGACGTGAGGCGTGACAGAGGTGGGCAACAAGATTGAAAGGAGAGAGGGTAACAGGATGTGAAACGGAAGAGCCAGCCAAGTGAGGTAAGGTGTGTCAAAGAAGTCTTTTTGGGGACATAACTTTTGTATTCGATCTTAAGAAGATTTGATTGATATCAAAGAGTGGAAACTATATTCTGGGTAGAGAAGAAAGAAGAACATAATAGAAATGGTGACCTAATTCACCCTCTTGTTTCCTGCAGGACTGTCCTTCAACCATGCTAGTTCAAACCATTCCTTTTTTCCTCTTTCTTTAAGGCATCCCAAGGGGATTGCAATGTCTCGCACTCATGCACTCCTTTACCAAAGTTAATTTTAAAAGCAATATTGCTAATATGTAGCTTGTAACCTGGAAGCTGGACTTAAAAGTATTTTTTCAACTCTGTTCGTCCCATTCACAGACAGACTGGACTTTATGCTATTCTCCAAATGTTCTTTGAGCTGACTCCACCTGGATTTTTAAATTCAATTTCTATTTAAGTTTTGAGGCCTAGCTCAATTGCCATCTCTTCCTTGAAGCGCTCTGATGTTCTCTGACAAAAGAAATACTTCTTTCCTGTGAACTTCGCAAATATTTTTATCAGTATACCTCTTATAGCATGTATCACTTCCTTCCTTGGGTTTTTGCTACTTACTGAGATAGTATGTCCTCTTCATTAAATTGTAGGTGAATTTCCAGAGGTCAGAAACGCTGTTTTAAACTCACCACACTTACATTCTCCACACTGACTAATAGTGTGTGAGCTCTGTGGATGTTAAATGTTGAACGAATGAATTGCTTCTTCTTCTTTTTAAGAAAAGTTTGTATTTATTTATTTATTTAAGAGAGAGAAAGAGAGAGAGAGAGAAAGCAAGCATGAGCAGTGGGGAGGGGCAGAAGCAGAGTCCCCACTGAGCAGGGAGCCCAACATGGGACTCGATCCCAGGACACTGAGATCATGACCTGACCCGAAGGCAGACGCTTAACCAACTGAGCCACACAGGCGCCTCCCTGAATTTCTTCTTTATAATAATCTGCATATTTGGAGATTAGGGGGTACATTCATTTTGGAGTTAGGGAGGTATTTTTATGTAGTGTACAGTTACTTCTGTGTATGGTTGTTACCACCTTCAGGAATACTCCTTCTACCTCACCCTCTGGGCAAAGTCAAGCCCTATTGTAACATGAAAGAGTGATACATCTTGATTCAAGATATGAATGTATCCCAGGAGGCCTGGCACCTGAAGTATAAAGGTAGTAAAGGAGAAACATATTTTGAAATATACAGAGCCAGAAACTACTCTATGGAAAATTCTTCCACTTAGTAGGTGTTAAAATTGTAGGCAGAGGATTTGGTTCTCGTTGAGGCTTTTCAAAAAGGAAAATCTCTCTTAGTAGGAATATATTCAATATGCAATGTATACAATTATAAATGTACCATAGTTTTAAAAAATCCTAATGGAAATCATGCAAATAAAATTTATTAGAATTCTTCCATTTGTAGTACACAAACCTATAGCAATTATAATTATTATGAATATTAACTATTTTTAGTAGACTTTATTATTTTCTTTTGGAGCAGATTTAGGTTCACAGCATAATGGAATGGAAGGTACAGAGATTTCTCATATGATTTCTGCCCCCACTCATGCATAGCCTCTCCCATTATCAATGTCCCCCCATAAAGTGGTACCTTTGTTACAACTGATGAACCCACATTGACACATTATTATTATCCAAAGTCCATAGCAAATATTAACTTTTGTACCTAATTTTATAATCATAATTTATATTATTTTTCCTAATTAGGGTCCCGCCATCTTATATGCTTCAAGACCCACAAATATTTGCTTTTCAACAAGATGATTTGTTTTTTCCTGAAGTTCTAATCTTTACTGAGAATTTTTTTCTTCTTACCCAAATACATGGCTTTGAAATTTGCCCATAGTGAACTCTTCTGTTTATTTATGGCCATTCTTCCAAGTTGTATTTCAATCTGGGTGGGAACTCTCATCAAGAGCTATTTTATGGCTTACTGAACAATGTCAATCATTATTTTTTTTAATCAAGCAATTTGGATATGTTCGCAATTAATTCATAAAAGAATGACCTGAGTTTCTTTTTTTTTTTTTTTAAGATTTTATTTATTTATTTGACAGAGAGAGAGAGAGCGAGAGCAGGAACACAAGCAGGGGGAGTGGGAGAGGGAGAAGCAGGCTTCCTGCTGAGCAGGGAGCCTGATGTGGGACTCGATCCCAGGACCCTGGGATCATGACCTGAGCCGAAGGCAGATGCTTAACGACTGAGCCACCAGGCGCCCTGACCTGAGTTTCTTGATACATCATTGACAACTGGTTTTAGTAAAATAAATTCTCAGCTTTGTAATCACAAAAGTAGGGATAGAGTAAGAACAATGTTGACAAGTCTAACATACTCATGAAAAGAGAGGAGCCGAAATACAGACCTACTCCCAATACTTAAGAAAAGCCACTGCCCTCAATTCCTCTTTTAAAATTGTTTTCATGGGGCACCTGGGTGGCTCAGTGGGTTAAGTGTCTGCCTTTGGCTCAGGTCATGATCCCAGGGTCCTGGGACAGAGCCCCACATCAGGCTCCCTGCTCGGTGGGGAGTCTGCTTCTCCCTCTGCCCCTCCCCACTGCTCATGCTCTCTCTCACTCATGCTCTTTCTCCCTTGAATAAATACATAAAATCTTTTTTTTTAAAATTGTTTTCATGGTTCTGGAGTTGAGTATAATCAAGTCCGAACACCTTTCCAACCCATACCTCCCTTTACATTCTCTCCAAGTATAAGACTGTGGTTTCATTGCATCCTAACGGCCTTACAGGGGTAGAGAATGAAAGGATTAAAATGGTTTGATACATTTTATCTAGTCAAAGTTCCAACATATAGGTCATGATCTAAAATTTTAACTGTAATAATGTCATGGAAGCTTTTTGTAAATCATAAGTCTTGTACAAATATTACTTTGTTGATTACAAAGTTTAATGTAATGTTTAACGATTTGTCATTACTACGGTGGGGGGTAACTCTTCATCTCTGTTAGGACAAATAAAAAAGAATTGGTTACTTTGTATTAGAAGAGATTTAGCTCTTTTAAAAAATTTTTATTTATTTGAGAGAGAGAGTGCAAGCGCGGAGGAAGTGGCAGAGGGAGAGAACCTCAAGCAGACTCCTCACTGAGCACCGAGCCCCATATGGGGCTCAATCTCATGACCTGAGATCATAAGTCTGAGATCATGAGCTGAAATCAAGAGTCAGACACTTAACCGACTGAGCCACCTAGGCACCTGAGATTTAGCTCTTAATGGAAGAAAATCCTAACTCTGAAACAAAGTAATAAGGGGTTTAACATTAAAGATGATTTGCTAGGCTTTGGCAGTGAAGGTTATTGTAAGGTGGGGGGAGGGAGAAAAGAACTAGAAATAATTGCATGTACCTACCTAATAATTTGGGTCTTTCCTGTCTCTTTGAGGTTAATTCCATTAAATGGAATATTAAATAATATTGATTATGGCCACACAAATGTATTTTGGTACGTATAAATATAAGTCAACACCAGCAGTATGAGGATGATTTGGAATGAAGGACAGATTTGCTTTAAGGAAAAGGTAAATTATTAAGAAGAACCTAAAAATAGTGAGGCTTTCTATACTTGAGAGGAATTATCTACCTAGCAATTGTAATGAAGTTGATTAAAATATTGATTTAAAGACACATAGACAATACAAAAATGCCCTTTAAAACATGCTGTTAGATTAAGAACAAAATGTGTTTGTAGATCTGGTTCTACATATTCACTTACTATTACTAAATATTTCATTAAAATGATCTTTGAAAGAAACCATTGTGTTAATTTAAAAATACCACTGAATTAGAAATTGTGATTAATTAAAGGTATAGTTCAGATTTGCTTTGGAGAATATTTGGGTGATCTGAGTTTATTTATGTTCAGTAACCTTAAGTTCTAGGATAAAATGTCTTTATATCTTTAAAAACAGAAGATACCTATGAAAAGAGAGGAGCCAAAATATAGACCTGCTCCCAATACTAAAGGACAAACCACAGCCCTCAATCCCTCCATAAAGTTGTTTTCATGATTTCAGAGTTGAGCATAATCAAGCCCTAATATCTTTCCAACAACAGCCTTCACATTCTTTAATCTGCTTTAAAAAAGTCATGTTTTAGATTGGTCTGGAGGTTAGCAAATAAGTACGATTTGTTCAAAATATTATTTTATGGTTTGGTTCTGTTCAAGCCACTCTTATGCATGAACCCAAAGCTGCAGTGAAAAGATTATTCCTGCAGGAAAAAAGTCAGAAGAATATTTATCATCAATAATTTCTATTATCACAAGGTTATAAAACTGATGTATTTGCACAAATGCTGATGAAAATATATAATCAGAGTAATAAAAAATAACCTGTTCAGCATTATTAAAACCTAAGAAGACTTAATAACAAATTCAACATAAACAAAAGAAACTTAAGGAACCACCCACTTCAGTTGAGGCAATTTTATGGCTAATTTGTTTCTGAAGCAAGGCAAATTGTTCTGTGCATATCTGCATTGGGGTAATCAGAATGTGGTGCTGACTTCATAGTTCAATCCTCTTCCCCTCACTTCTCTTTTATTTTTTCACCTCTAATACAGCCTTTGAAAACTTTATATAGAAAAAAGTGAGGAGGGAAATGCAGAGAAGACGATTTTTAAAAATTTCCTTTCAAAATGGGTAGGTAGGACACTTGAAAGGGAAGAGACAATACATGTGAAAATAATCCATTATGAAGAAAAGCTTTACCGATTATGATAAATGCTAGTTTTGAGGACATAAAATAAAAGACATGTGACCAGATTTCTCTTCCAACAATGGAAGGCATATTGAAAGAAAGTTAGTAAATAGATTGTAGTCTTAAAACGTGTTTTAAAAAAACAGTGTAATGTGTGGTATTTTCTTATTACATTTTTTCAAAGTATTTTCACTATAATTCACTTTAATCTTCACAACCACTCCGTGAGGTAGTTCGGGTGGGTCTTTCCTTTTGATCCATAGAGGCGAGATGGAGACACTGGGATAAGCCTCAGGCGGGGCTGCAGTGGGACCGTGGGGTCACTCCCAGATCAGGGTACCAGTCCTCCCGCTCCCAGCTCAGCTGACTCTGGCCTCTGAGACCTCAGAGGCAGCCAAGAGAGAGGCTCCTGAGAGCTACTGCTTCCTTAGCCGTCCCTTTAGAAGCACATATCATGCCCACACCTTGCAAGGAGAGCCAGCCGCTCCGAGGGAAATGTTAAGGTCCACGACGAGGTGGTGGCTAAAGGTACCGGCTTTGTGGCGTCAGAGTGACCTGAGTTTGAATCCCCAGACCTTTCTTCACTATGCATGACTTTAGGCAATCTCTCTGACCCTCAATTTCCTCATCTGGAGAGCGAGCATGCTTTGATTTATTCCAAGGGGCTTGTCTGTGTTGGCGTGTGGTTTCACCAGCTACCTTCTCATTAGATTCTAGTACTAAATCTGGGTTTTGCATTTTTGTATTATTTTTGTTTTGTTGTATAGGCTGTTAGCCACATATTAGCCCCCCACCCCAATCTCCCATTCTACTCTCTCTGCCGTCCTATCCTCTCTTTTGAAAAATGAACTAATGCTGAAAACAGGCGGAAACAGAGTGGTGACACCATTCAAAGGCAGGGAAGAGCCAGGATAGAGATCTGGTTCGAACATTCAGGCGCTAACTTCCTGTTGTGTGTAGGACCTGATGGATGTAAATGCCATTCACTTTGTATCCCTTGTGCCTGGAGTACAGAATCATTCCATATGTGTTTGCCCTCTAGGGGGTTATGTATCATTTGGGGAGAAAGCATGTATTCTGTGAGGTTGTTAGGTGTATGTCCAAGTGTCATTTGCCAATACACCCCTGCTGTCTGCTTTGGTCATGTGATGTTATTCCCCCTCACCCCCAACTCCCAACCATGCCCCTGAGGGTGGCAGGGCAGCAGCATACCAAAGAGATGTGCTGCAGAATTCCAGAGGCTACCTGGGCCAGTTAGACATGAGGCAGCTGACCTAGGCCTTGAAGGAGTCCACAGTGGCTAGAAAAAAAGAGGGTCAGCTGATGCTGGAGTGAAGAAGTCTGGGCAAGTCATAGAGACCTGATTGGAAGCTACAGCAGAGATGTTGGAATCAAGGAATGGAGATGTCTTCAGTGGACACTTGGTACCAGCTCTGAGAGCCCTGACTCCTGTTTCCTGCCATGATGTGGGTCAGATGTATGTATTCTTTATCACATCAGAAGGACAGTGCTAGTGTGTCATTTCTTGTGAGCATCCTAATAAAGAAATATATTCATATTCCAATTAAAAAAAAAAAAGAACTGTGAGAAATCGATGTGTGTAGTCTAAGGCTCCCAGACTCTGTGGTATGCTGTTATGGCAGCCTGAGCAGAACAAGACACGAGTCTTCCTTCCCAAAAGGAGCGTGTGAATCTTCACCCCTTTCTGAGTGATGCCTGGGCTAACCACAAACAGGAGAGTTTAGCAGATGTCATCCCCATGAGTCAGGATTTCCAAGCATGCCTGGAGGTCCTTGAATCCCCCTTCTTTCTCCACACTCCAGCCTCCTTTATCCTGGAGTCAGCTCTCCCTGGGAGGAGTGGTCATGCTTTGCAAGGCTGTTCTTACCTGCCTGCTTGTCATAAAAAAAAAAAAAAAAAAGCAATAAAGGTCTTACTTAGCCTACTGCCTGGGTCGAAGAAAACACTGGTGACCTGGTGTCTAAAAGTGTCTAAAAGTATTGCCTCTGGGATGGGTAGATCACTGTCTCTATCGGCTTGGGGAATCTCCATCTGCATCTCCATCTCCATCTGCAAAATGGGCGCAGTGTAGATCGCAGTCTTTTGGTAGCAAACATTACTTTGCAAACAAACCACAACAACCCCCCGCCCCCACCCGCGCCGCCCAATTCTGAATGACCCTTGTTTTCAAAATGTGCGGACTGGAGGAACGGATCTGGAACCTAAAGAAGTATTATCAACCAGGGAAATTAAATAAGCGAGAGGGCAGACAAGGTGAGGTAAGGATGGGAGAAGGGAGAAGCAAGGAAGCCTCAGCTCTGCTCAGAAAAGCTGCGGCTCCAGGAGCAGCCAGGTGAACCGCGCGCACCCACTGTTCCGCGAGTCTTTGCTGGGACCCCCGAGACCCTGGTGGGACGCTGGGAAAGGAGGAGGAGGAAAAAGGGCGGGGAGAGCGGGTGAACTCTAAGGCTAGGGGCGGAGCTCTAGGGGAGGATCTACAGAAGCGCGGGGGGCGGGGCTGTGGCTTGGGGGCGGGATCAAGGGCGGGACATCTCTGAGTTCCACGGCTGCGCGCGCCACGTCTCCCTTAGCAAGTGTGTAGGGGAGAGTCAGAGGGAGGGAAAAACCGAACGGGGCGGGAACTATCTCTTCTCGCGAGAGTTGGCGACGGCAGCGGCGGTGGCAGCGGCGTGTCCCTGAGAGTAGCGTGGGGGCGGGGAGGAGAGGCGGCGGCAGCGTCCGAGTTACGCCACACAGGGCAGGGGTGCTGGGTGCTGGAGCGCAGAGCGGGGTCGTGGCGGCGGTGGTGAGAAGAGAGAGGCGGAGGGGGGGGTGCCATGGCGGGACAGCAGTTCCAGTACGATGACAGCGGGAACACCTTCTTCTATTTCCTCACCTCATTCGTGGGGCTCATCGTGATCCCGGCCACATACTACCTCTGGCCCCGAGACCAGAATGCCGGTGAGTCTTGCCGGCAGCTGCCCGCGGACCCGCGCAGGCCCCGCCGGCCCCTCTGGGCCGCGCCGCCCCCGCCCAGCCCAGCCCAGCCCAGCCCAGCCCCCAGCGTCGGGGTGATCATCCAGCCCGGCCGAACCTAGCGTCCAGGCGTCCGCCGCTGGCGGGGCCCGGCTCGGCGGTGTTTCCCTCGGTTCCTCTCGGAGCTCCTCTCCATCCCCCGTTTCATTGTCTTTTTCAGGAGTTTCGCTTCGCTCCCTCTAACCCATTGTTCTGGGCGCTCCTTGCAGCCTCCTCCTGCCTCTTTGTCTTCTCTGCCTCTGATTTTATTGGTTATTTTTCTATATGGAGGGAGCAGGATGGGATGGGGAGGATGGGAATTGGGAGGTGAGAGAAGAGTTGGCAAAGGAGGAAGCCGAATGTGCAGGCAACTCTGAGCCCCTTAGCCAGAGTCCTCTTCCCTCACACCCCTGTTTCCCTCTTGCAGCTGTCGTTACAGATGTTTTGGGCACCGTCTGAGCTGGGTGGCATGCTTTGGACTCCCAACTGAGCTCACCAGTCGCCCCTCCCCCCGTCCCTTTCCCCTGTTGCTCTTTCATTTGTTCACTAACACTGTGGGGTTGGAAGCAATGCAGTTATTCCCCTTAGCAACAATAGGCTGTTCTCTATTTCCTTTTCTTTGGAGTTTCCTGTTTATGGCGGAAAAAGTGCAAGTATGAAGGATTAAGTCTAGTAGGTAGTTAGGTAGCTGGTCCATTCGCTTTTAGTTCTAAATCTTTAGACATTAAACACGTGGGATTAGAACACAAAATAATATAGATTCTTTTGGAGGCATTTTATGTTGCACTGTACTAGGATATATGACAAGTGATAATCTTAAAGCTGATGGAACTGCCAGGCCCTAATAGGTTATTTAACAGTAACTAGTAGGTTTTGAGTATTAACATTTAGGGAAAGGAGGTACGCTAACTTGATTAAGCGTCTTCTTTGAAGTTGGGTGTGGTGGAAGTCTAGGTTGTCCAGGTTATATATTCTGTTTGGGGGAGATTGTTAACAGTGAAGCATTGAATCAGCTCAGAACTTGTTATGCTTTAAGACTGACTCAAATGCCCTGTAAAATTCTTGAGTTACATAATGGAATTAAATTGAGTTTAGGATAAATAACAAAGGATTCCATTTTTTAGTACATTCTATAGTTTAAATATCCATTAGGTGCAGAAATCTGCCCAAAGTTACCAGTTTTCTTATTCAGTGGACAGTTTATGAAAATTGGATTTTGGACTCTTGTGCCTTCTTTTCCTAAGTGTATTTAAATTTAAATGGGTTCTTTGGACAGTGGTTGTATATAAATGATTAAGTCTTAATATTGTAATGGTTTCCCTTATCTGCAAAACCTAGGCCATTCTAATAATTTTATTTTGAATTAAAAATGCACTTTTCAGTATAGTAGTTTATTTTCACTTAACCCTTTGTGTGTGCATCTGGTTGTGTGGAAGACAAAAGGGTATTGGGAGAGTAGGTAGGTTTGGTTAGAATGTGTTACGAGAAGCTGCTGGTTTCAGAAATTAGTCATTTTAATCTACACTGGATTTCTGAAATTTGAAAGTCCTATTTTTGTGGTGGGTTTTATTTATGAAATTATGAAATTTGCCTGATAACTTACAGGCAAGTTATACTTGAGCTCCTTCAGCATATAGTTGGTCTTTGGAAAAGTGGTAGGGAATTAATAGTGACTATAAGTTATGGCCTTCAAATGTCACTTTATTTAATCCTCTTAAAACACATTGAAGTAGGTACTATTATTATTATCTCTATCCTTATGTGAAGAAACTGGAGTTTAGAGAGCTTAAGTAACTTTCTTCTTCGTGGTGGAGCTCAGTCTGCTTAGCTTCAAAGTCCTCTGTTGTCTCCATATTGCTAGATAGAAAGGTGTTGATTTGCCCCTACTTTACCTCTGGCTCTCTGCTTCAGGCTTGCCTTAGTAAATGTGCATGTGTTGATGTATTTGTTTGGTTTTGCTCACAACTGCACTGTGAAGATTAAGGTGGACACTTAAATGCTATTCTTTTTTTTTTTTTTTTAAAGATTTTATTTATTTATTTGACAGAGATCGAGAGAGAGAGAGAGCGCACAAGTAGGCAGAGAGGCAGGCAGAGAGGAAGGCAGAGGGAGAGGGAGAAGCAGACTCTCCACTGAGCAGGGAGCCCGACGCGGGGCTCGATCCCAGGACCCCGGGATCATGACCTGAGCCGAAGGCAGCCGCTTAACCGACTGAGCCACCCAGGCGCCCCTTAAATGCTATTCTAATCATCATGAAAATTGGTGGACACCACTTGGACTATTTTTGTGTATCTACCATAATTGAGTTGTTTCTTTAGGATTACAGTGCTATTAAAAGGATGTTTTTATCATAATGACTTTTTTCTGAAGTTCAGTTTGCAATGTCTTGAATATCAAAGAGAAATCTTAGAATTATTAGGTTCACCCAAAGCTCTGAAAAAGGTTTTTTTTTTTTTCAGATGTTTGCAGCAAAATAATTTGGTGACTTGTATCAACAGGAGGCTACTTAAAATCTTGATTCTTCTCACTTAGAAAATAGTCATTAATATGGCATATTAATTTGGAATATTAATTTGTTTGATTATTGCTGCTGTTTTAGACCCTCGAGGGCTTGTAAAGGTAGAGACACTGTACTGTCTTTCTGAAATCTTAACAATTCTGAAATACATATTTCCTCAAGGGTTTTGAAAAAAGGATGTGGACCTGTAGTAATATTTTTGATTAACACAACCGGATATTTTATTTTATTTTATTTTTTTAAGATTTTATTTATTTATTCATGAGAGACAGAGAGAGAGAGAGGCAGAGGGAGAAGCAGGCTCCCAAGGAGCAGGGAGCCCGATGCGGGACTCGATCCCAGGACCCTGAGATCATGACCTGAGCCGAAGGCAGATGCTTAACCATCTGAGCCACCCAGGCGCCCCACAACAGGATATTTTAATACTTGATTTTGAAGCTTATTTTATTTCATTTTCCTGTGAAACTATAAGTAACCAAATACAAAAATGTTGGCATAGGAGTTTGAATTTCAGAGTTCTTATGGCAATCTTGACTTTTCAGAGATACTCTCTGTAGGAAAGCATGAAAAGGTTTTCTTTGCCAGTAAGTATACATTTTTAAAGTCCAGTGTAAGTAATCTTTGTTTAGTTTTTTAAAAAGATGATACATGTGGGTCTTTTAGTTTCAAGGTTTAGTTGTTTCAGTGTTGCTCTTCTGGAATTATTGGGCTCTTGAGTCCATTAGCATGGCACCATTTCACAGACGGTAAAATCTAGGGTTTGAGAAATAGAAGTAGCTTGGTCATTGGCATATTTGATATGTTAATTGAAGTTACTCTATTATCCGGAACACTAATGGAATCCTTTTGCCTCGATTTTTGTCTAATCTGGGCTAAGTGCACACAATTAATACCCCTTTTAGTAGTTGAGGGGTCCTATTTATCTTACTCTCCTGGTTGTTTGCAAATTGGCTGAATAAGTTGACTGAATACTTTTTCAGACCATTATGGACAAAAGCTCTGGATGAAGTAATAACAGAGGGTTTAGATTTCCTTAAAACAGTGGTTCTCAACCCTGGCTCCACATTAGAATCACTTGGGGAGCTTTTAAAAACACTTTTACCCACCCCCAGATATTCTGATTTAATTGGTCTGGAGTGGGTGCTGTGTATTGGTTTTTTAAAAGGTCCCTATGTGATTGTAAATTGTAGCTAGCAAAGGGGAGAACTCCCTTGGTAGTGGTCTTTTGCCGGAGTTGTCATTTTGGGAGATGGTGTATTTTTATATGTGCTCTTTGCTAAAAAACAAAAATCACTAATGCCTTACTTAGCCTTTTTGTTTTACATAGTTAAGAAGCACTTATTGTAGAACAGTGCTGTAAAGTTCCTGTAGTTGAAAGCCGAATATATATCTTAAAACAACGTTAATAATATAGGTTTACAATGGTATTTGACAAGAGGAAACTGCTTGTAATTATTAGAATTTCAGATAATCAAGAACATGCTTTTATTTGTCCCATAGGTGAAGGCTTATTGATCCTTTGAATTGAGATAAATTATATCATTACCTTTTCCAAGTTTTTGTTTTTTCAACTCCTTGACTGTATTTTTTTTAAACTTATTTGACCTTACCCCGTATCTTTTTCAAAACTGCCTGGTTTTGAAACCTGTCTGGATCTGCTGCTTTGCTAACAGTGTGATCTTAGGCAAGTTATTTAACTTCTGTGTTTTTAGTTTACTCATCTATAAAATAGAGACAGTGAGTTTTTTGTTTTACAGAATTAAAATGAGGATTAAACAAATAGATATACTGTACTCAGGTTTTTTCCCCATGGTTTGAAAGGATTAATGAAACTTTAAAAAAAGTTACATTTCTTTATTCTTTGCTTGCCCCCTCTCAAGCAGTGTACAAGTGATTCAGCTTTCTGATGGGAATGTGAGTAGGAGTCCACTTTTAGTGCTTACTAGTGTAGTAAGAAAACTCTGAATTTGGAAAGTTAGAAGTTTTGGTTTTAAGTTCCAGCCCAGTCCCTATTTTGTTATTTCTGAACTCAGTCTTATTTTCTAGGTACAATAATAATAATATGCCCTATAAGAAGTGATTATGAGAAGCAAAGCAATAAATGCATATAAACATGCTTGCAAAACCAAACACAGTGTAGAAATTCCTTCATTTAGTAGATATTTATAGGGCATTAACTCTGTGCTAGATGCTGCTTCTAGGTGATGGATCAGATCTTTTCAGCGCATATAACATTTTTCTTAATAAGTTGTATATACACAGTGCAGAAAAGCACACACACACAAAAACAGAACAAACATTGCTTGTAATCCCATCACCCAGAGGTAATGAAACATTTTGGTGTATGTACCTTTCTTTTTTTCATCCTGTGGGGATGACTTTAAACATGGTCCTTCCTCTTGGTGGGGAAGGCCCTACACCCCCCTCCAGCTTGAGACAGATAATAGTGATTGTCCTCATCTCAGCTCTGCTGCTGTCCATTTGAATATTTGCTATCCCCAAGGTGGGTATGCTGAAAGCACTCACAATAGCACTTTGAGCTAGACTCGGGTATTATCCCAGTTTTACTAATGAGAAAACTAAGTCCTAGAGAAGGAAGCCAATTTACCTAAACCCATATAGCCTCTGGTTGGAAGATTGGGTGTTGGATCCAAACCTGTTTTAATGCTAGAGTTTTTCTTGTTAGCCGTTACTCTTATACTGCTTTCTGTAATTAATATAGCGCATTATAGTAAGTATTAAAATGGTAAGTGGAAAGTGCTGTGGGAGCACAGAAGAAGGAATGAATAATTCTGTTTGGGGATTTGGGTGTTTCATGCAGAGAAGGTGATTTGAGATAGGTCATAAAGGGTAAGTGGGGAAGTGTATTCCTTATGTAGGAGAAAGTATATGCAAAAGCATGGAGATGTTCAATAAATGGTAAAAATTTAATGTGCCCTTAAGAGTAAATCAGCCATTTTAAGGAAGCTTATACTTTGTTTTGTAAGTTATTGGGTAAACAGTGGAAGTTTCTAAATAGTTAATGACATGGTCAGTTTTGCCATTTTAGGAAGCTTATATTTTATCTTGTAAGATATTGGGTAGACAGTAGAGTTTTTAAAGTAGGGTAATGACTTGGTCAGTTTTGCTTTTGTGGAGCATTGTGTGGAGAATGATTTGGCAGAAGAGGGTGGAAGGTGGTGGTTGCTGGGTAGGGAAAAACTAGATGGAGGAGGAGTCCATTTCAGAGGCTTATTAGTCCATTGAAATGTAGGGGAATGGGCAGATTAGAAAGAGAATTCTAAGACAGCTTGGACTATTTATATGGAATATAGAAGTACCTTGGAGGGAATGAGAGTGGAGTGCAGATTTTGAATTTTCACTTATTTCTGTCTTTGCTTATTTCTCCCTCTCTTAAAAGCTGTTTGGTGTTTGGCTCAATAATAACCTACTTTTATCAGTTTGGGGATTGAGTGCAGGGAAAAAGATGGGGATGATCATTTTTATTTAAAATGAAATATTGGCCTTATTTATTGATTTATCTTGATTTCTAATTACAGTAGAGTTGATTATCTCAAGCTCTTGTTGAGTGGATTTTAACAGAAAAAAACTGGCTAATATCAGCTTTGTGTTCACAGGAGAATATTTTATGAATGTTCATACTTTATTTAGAGCATATATTCTTCCTAAGACTTTAGATCTTGAAGGGATACTAGAGATCTGAGAAGTTTGAGTCATTTTATTTATTTATTTTAAGGTTATTTTTTTATTTGAGAGAGCAAGAGAGAGTATGAGCGGGGGTGGGGGTCGGGGTGTGGGAGAGGGAGATGCGAGGGGCTCCATCCCAGAACCCTGGGATCATGACTTGAGGGGAAGGCAGATGCTTAACCAACTGAGCCACCCAGGTGCCCCAGTTTGAGTCATTTTAAAATAAAGTCATTCCCCTCTGTGTTCTATCCTGACAGAAAGGGGTATCAGACATGTACTGTATGTGCACTTAAGTCCTACACAGTAGAGGGGACCAGCAGGCACGTTGGCAGTATGAATTATGGTACAACATTTAGGCTTTGTAGATGTGGTGACAAACAATGGATTAGTAAATGCATTGCGTACAATTGTTTTTATTTAAAGGTCATTTTGCATACTTGCTTGATCTTGGAAGAACCTGAAAAACAAAGATAGGCTTATTTTCATTTTCTCAGATATTTGTTCCCTTAGTCATACTTTTTATTTAGACATAGAGGAGGTCACAACAAATATATCTATATTGTAATTGGACTTCATTTTAAAGAATGTTTACTATCATCAGACTATCTGCACCATCTCACCATCACATTGTTTCTTTGAAAAGTGTTATTGGTTATTCATTCTCTTAAGAAGGTGTTTCTTACATTTTGAGAATTGTGTTTGTGTCAGTATGGATGGAAGGGATTTTCTCATGTAGATTCCAGATTTTTTTGGCTTTAGGTTTTTTGCTTGTTTAGTTAAATCTAGTAGTTATTGATTGAACCTTCACTGTTTGCCTATACTGGGAAGGCAGAAGATAAGAATATGAATGCAGTGTATATCTTGTTTACAAGATTTTATTTTGATAGCATTTGCAATCCAGGTAGGGTGGGAGGATTAGGATTAGACAAATACATGAATTATTATATCCAGAGCACAACAAAGGAAATGTAAGAAAAGTGAAAACAAGTGCTGTGGAAGTTAGCTAGATTAAGTATTTACATCTGGTTGGGAATGATAGTGGGGATCTAGAGGTATTTTGACTAAACTATTAAAGGATAAGAAAGATTTAATGGGTAGAATGGTGGGGTTGGTAGTGCAAAGAAATCACATGAGGGAGGCACCTGGCTGGCTCAGTTGGTTCAGCATGTGACTCTTGATCTCAGAGTCATGAGTTTGAAGCCCCACGTTGGGTGTAGAGATTACTTAAAAATAAAATCTTAAATAAAAAAAAATCACATGAGGAAAAGTACAGAGGCTGGAAAGCATGGAATGTATTCAAAGTACAGATCAGTTGAAGCAGAATTCATTCAGGGAATAAGTGAGAAAAGGCCGGAAAAGTTGATTTAAGTCATATGGTGGAGAATCTTATATGCCTAGCTGAAGAGTTTATGTGTGATTTGGTTGACAGTATGTCATTTTGGGACATTTTAGAATGTATTTTTACAGTTGTGGTGTATATGAATTAATGTAATAACATCTCATAGAATGAGAAAGAACAGAGATTAAGAAGCAGACAGGAGATAATGAGGGCCTGAACAGTGGTCGTGGCAATAGGAAGATAAGTGACATACTTGAGATGTTACTGAGGTGGAATCTTTCTTTTTTTTTTTTTTAATTATGTTGGTAAGGTATATATAATGTAAAATTTATAGTTTTAGCCATTTTATTTTTTTTATTTTTATTTTTTTTTTTAAGATTTTATTTATTTATTTGACAGAGAGAGAGATAGTGAGAGCAGGAACACAAGCAGGGGGAGTGGGAGAGGGAGAAGCAGGCTTCCTGCCAAGCAGGGAGCCCAGTGTGGGACTCGATCCCAGGACCCTGGGATCATGACCTGAGCCGAAGGCAGACGCCTAACGACTGAGCCACCCAGGTGCCCTAGTTTTAGCCATTTTAAATGAACAATTCAATAACATTAATTACATTTACAATGTTGTGCAGCCATCACTGCTGTTTACATTTTTCATCACCCCAAACTCTACCTGTTGAGCAGTAACTCCCCATTCTTTCTTTCCTACAGCCCCTGAAAAACTCTAATTTATTATTTGTCTCTATAAATTTGCCTATTCTAGATACCTCATGTAGGTGGAATCATACAATATTTGTCCTTTTGTGTCTAGCTTATTTCATTTAGCATAATGTTTTCAGGATTCATCCATGTTGTAGTATGTATCAGAACTTCATTCTTTTTATGGCTGAATAATATTCCATTGTATGGATATACCACATTTTTATTCACCTGTTGATGAACACTTGGGTTGTTTCCCCTCTTTGTCTATTGTGAATAATGCTGTAGTGAACATTGCCATACAGGTATCTGTCTAAGTACTTACTTTCAGTTCTTTTGGGTATATTCCTAGGAGTGGAATTGCCAGGTCATATGGTAATTCTATGTTTAGCTTTTTGAGGAACTGCCAAACTGTTTGCCACAGTAGCTGCACCATTTACATTTCTACCAGCAGCATACATGGGTTCCAATTTCTGCATATACTCTTCAACACTTATTTTTCTTTTTTAAAAAATTGTAGCCATTGTAATAGATGTGATGAAGTGGTATTTCACTATGGTTTTGATTTGCATTTCCCTAGTAGCTAATGATGTTGAGCATCATTTCCTTTGTCTGTTGGCCATTTGTGTATGTTCTTTGGAGAAATGTCCATTCAAATCCTTTTGCTGTGCAAAAGCTTTTTATTTTGGTGTAGTCCCAATAGTTTATTTTCACTTTTATTTTCCTTATCCTATATCTATTCTTTAGTGATTATTTGCTATTCCTTTGTACCATTTGTAACTGTAGGCAAGTTACTTAACTTCTCTGAGCCTCAGTTTTTTAAGTATAATACGTACATATATATCCCCAGGATTATTAGGACATCTTAATGAGAAAATTCATGCATTTAACAAATATTTATTAGGCATGTACTATTTGCCAGGCATTGTGTTAGGCAGTGGAATGTGGGGTAAACAATGTAGGTGGGATCTCTATTCTCTTGAAGCTTACCTCCTAGTGTGGGGGAGATGATTGACATACTACATGTAAACAGTAAAATATTAGATAGTGATATATACTGTATAGAGAAGTAGGATATTCAGAGAAAGTCTTCTTGGGAATGTTCCTTCAAGCTGAGTGATGTAAGGAAGCCAGTCATTCAGAGATCGGAATTGGGCGGGAAAAGCCTGTTACTGCCTGGATGAACAGTTGTGTGTGTACAAGAGCCTTTAAGCCAAAAACAAGTTGGTCATAGTCCATGAACAGAGAAGACCAGAGTGGCGGGAGTTTGCCAGCTGAAGAGAATAATCTGGGATAAAGTCAGAGAGGGGGCTGGGGTGCAGAGCATGTTTGTAAGCCAGGGTAAGAAGCTTGGATTTTAAGTTCAATGGGAAGCTATTGAAGGTTTTTAAGCAGAGAAGTGACAAGATCTTGACTTAATATTCTCCTATTTCTTAATGAGATGAAAATAGTTTTTGGCCACCTTGCTTATTTATCCTTTTACAGACGATGTCTTTTCTACTTAAAATGTTTAATTAAAAAATTTTAGTTGCATATTTAAAAAATCACATACTATAAAATATCATACGGATGGTCCCGGGTCATAATGGTTCAACTTATGATATTTGGACTGTAAAGTGTGAAATTGATACACATTCAGTGGAAACTGTGCTTCGAATTTTGAATTTTGGTCTTTTTCTGGGCTGGCGGTACGTGGTACAGTACTCTCATGATGCTGGGCAGCAGTGAACCACAGCTCCCAGTCAGCTATGTGATCATGGGGGTAAACGACTGACACACTTACAACCATTCCATACTATATGCCCATTCTGTTTTTTACTTTCAGTACAGCATTTAATAAGTTACCTAGATTTCCTTCTCGTGTGTAGGTGGCAGATGAACCCAAGTTTCTGAAACCTTCCGATTTAGATAATCTGTGATTGTGTGCACTGGTGGTGGTGAGTAGTGTTTACTCAGTCCTCTGTTCATCCCAAATCCAAATGGTTCTGACCTCACCTTGAGAATGACACATTTTGGCTACCTATTCAGATTCAAGTTAAGATCATAACAGAAGCTTTAGTTTCTCTCAGTGTATTTTGAGATTAGGATGATTTAGGTGAGCTATAGTTTTGGAGGTCTAGAGCAGTGAGTCTCAATTTTTCACTAACAGATTATCATTCTCATGCCTCTTCTCTTTTGCAGCATTCTGGGAACCAAACCGCACTATTATAGTAAAATGTGTTTTCCTATTTTTTAAAATTAATAAAACGAAATTGTCCCAACAGTGAGTGAGCCAGTATCATCATGGTGAGGTGATATAGTCTCAACTAGCTGCAGAAGGACTTTGGGTAGCTAGAAAACTAATGTATAATGTCTTTTAGACTTTTTGGATTATTGAATATAACCTTTTAACTCTTGGTACTATTTTCTTGGACCCCCGAGGGATTTAGGAATAGTTTTAGTAGTCACTGAATTTTGGAAAGAGAAGTGTGGTACTTTTTTCTTTTAAATAAATTATGTTCTCTCTATATCATTTAGCCTTGTTAATTTAAGTAATCTATATTATAAGGCATTCCAAAATTTGTTTCTCAGTGATTTTTATAATTTTCACAATATCAAAATATATATTGATATATTTATTTGAACTGAAAAATGAAGTCATACTTTTTTTTTGACCAAGTTTGATTTGTCTAATTGATTTAATTAAAATGAGGGCTGCCTTTGCCAATTTGGTTATATAGGGTATGTTTTCTATAAATTGAATGATTCAAGGTAATCTGCAGCTTCCAAGTTTCAACAAAATATACTTAAATTAGAAGATAAAGCTATTTTGTCTGATGTGTCGGATTGGCAAAAATGTACTTTTCATTTTTAAAAATAAGTTTTGGTATTTATGGGATATTTATAAGCTTATAAGTGACAGCATAGCAGATCTTTTACTCTCATTTTAGTAATTTATCAACTTAAAATATTTATGTTTTCTTGATAACACCAAAAAAGTAGCATCACATTTTAACATCTGAAAGTTTATAGATGTCAAACCTGAGTATGATAAACTTACTGATGTTCTTTGGCAATATGTGCTAAAGCATTTAGAGGTGAGGCATCTTGATGTCTGCAGTTTACAGGAAGATAGTTCAGATAAAAAAGAGTGGGAGGGGAAAAAGGAAACTAGAGGTAAGGCTAAGAGCTGCAAAATGTTAATATTCGGTGAAAGGTATTGTTCATTGTAATATTCTTTGAACTTTTCTGAAGGTTTGAAGATTTTTGAAATAAAAAGTTAGGAAAAAATAGTCACGGGGAATAAAAATTAATTTTAAGAGACATTTGTCAGTATCATAAGAAATGACTTATCATGGGGCGCCTGGGTGGCTTAGTCGTTAAGCGTCTGCCTTCGGCTCAGGTCATGATCCTAGGGTCCTGGGATTGAGCCCCGCATCGGGCTCCCTGCTCCGCGGGGCGCCTGCTTCTCCCTCTCCCACTCTCCCTGCTTATGTTCCCTCTCTCGCTGTGTCTCTCTCTGTCAAATGAATAAATAAAATCTTTAAAAAAAAAAAAAAAGAAATGACTTATCAGGATAAAAATATGTTACATTAGGATAAAATTATGTGGGGGAAGTAAAATGAGGGGTTGGCTTGTTCATGAAGTTTTGTAAATGGATGATGGTGGCTATGAAATTGCTGTGGTATTTAGATTTCATTGGTGTGTTTAAAAGTGATGGAACTATTTTATTTTAAAATGTCAACTCCATGTCAAAAATGACATCTTTTGCAACTCTTCAGACTTCTGATAAAAAATTTGAGATGCCAAATTAGAAATCTACAAGTAGATAATATGATTTTTAAAAATTCTTTTTGCTGTAATCAGGCAAACAGGTTTGAAGACTTCAATTCTGGCTAGCATTCTTTCAGTTCTTTGGCTTCAAGGAATATGGTGCTAAGAGTTCACTCAGATATACTACACCCTGGCAGATCATTCTGGTATGGACAGATGGTTGTGACTATTTTAGCAAAGACATTGTATAGCTTATGAAAAACAACCATAATAACCTTCCCCCAAACCTGTACTATTTCCACAGACTTAAAAACTTTATGTTCAGCTGCTGAGAGCAATCATAATATGTTATATTGTTTCTTAAACCACAGAATTGTTTTACGACTTTGTAATTTCCTTTTTCTATAAATGTGGATGATTTCTTTAAAAACTATAAGTTAATGGTATTATTAATATAATTTTTACTGGCCATGACACTAGTAATTGTACAAACTAGAAGTTTATAAATGAACTTTTTTTTTTTTTCCTAAGTGTCTTCTAAAAAACTGTCTGGAAGGACTTCACTTGTGATATTTACTTTGACTTGAGGTCATTCATGTAGAGATTTGGAATGTGTGCTCTCAATATTTAGTTGTGCTGGAAATCTAAATGCCAGTGTGTTACTGTGTAAACCATAGCTTGTAGTACTTATTGATTGTCTTCAGTATTATCCTAAAAAGTTAAGATTTAAGTTTTGGATTGGAAGAGTGAGGCATAAAATGTACATGTACACATTGTGAAAAACTACGGGGCTGAAAACCATGTGTACTTTTTTTTGGGCCAGAGACATTGGGAGAATATCATTCCTTTGAATAGATCAAGCCATCTGTTAATAGAAACTTCAGCGTTGCTCTTATAACCTTATCAAACATTTCCTTGGTTTTATAGTTGAAAATGGAAGACTGTGGAGGCTTAATTTAATGAAATACAGATTAAAAAATCACGGGTGATATTTTCAAAAGTGTCCATAATTTAACCATGGAAATAAAAAAATTAACATCACTACCACTTCATTCTCAGACCCTATTTAAGTTTTGTCTCAGTGAAGTTCTTTATAGCAAAAGATCCAGTTCAGAATCACACATGACGTTTAGTTGACATGTTTCTTTAATCTCCTTCAGTCTGGAACAGTTCTTCAGCTTGTTGACTTTGAAGATTATAGGCCAATTATTTTGTAGAATGAACCTGCGGGTTGTCTGGTGTTTTCTCATGATTAGATTCAGGTTATATATCTTAGGCAGGAATTTTACAAAACTGATTCTGTGTGTCTCTTATTGCATTCTATCAGATCATATATGGTTGCATTTTGTCCCATTGCTGTTGATGTTCACTGATCACCTGATTAAGATAATGTCTGCCAGGCTTTCTGTATTAGTTTCCTGTTGCTGCTGTAACAGATTACTACAACCTTAATGGCTTATTACAACACAAATTTATTCTCTTACAGTTCAGCAGACTGGAAGTCCAAAATCAATTTCACCGGGCTAATCATGGGGTTGGTAGAACTGGTTCTTCTTGGAAGCTCTAGAGTTGAGTCTGTTTTCTTGCCTTTTTTTAGCTTCTAGAGACAGCCTGTGTTCCTTGGCTTATGACTCTTCCCTCCATCTTCAGAGGACATCACTCCAACATCTGCTCCCATTGTCATATCACCTTCTTTGTCTTTAACCCTCCTGCATCCTCCTTTTAAGGATCCCTGTGATTGTATTGTGCCCATCCAGATAACGTAGGATACATCTCCCCATCTCATCTTAATTTGGTTGGATCTGTAAAGTCTTTTTTGCTATGTAAGATAATGTATTCACCAGTTCAGGATATTAGGATGTGGACATTTTGGGTGGCAGTCGTTCAGCCTACCATATTTTCCCACTGTAAAATTATTCTTTTCCCTTTTGTAATATTTTGTGGAAAGACACTTGGATCCCTTGTTCTTGTTGGTGGAGAGTGGTATTTAGAAACTAGATCTGGGTGTTAATGTGCTCACTGCTATTGATCTTACACACTGCTCCTAGGCTCCCTTAGTACTGTTGGGGAATATATATGTATAGAATACATCTGTATTTCTACATTGAAAGATACTAGTTCATACCGAAATCTTCAGTTCCAATGCAGTACCACAGGATTCGTTATTTTCGATTTTTTTCATATGTGTAACTCCCTTCTCTGACAGTGAAAAACTGACCCCAGTTATCTTTTATATGTTAACTTATTTGATCAGTCCCCCTGCATATTACCAGTCTCCTTTGCTGTCACCACCCCTTCCCGTATATGGATCCATTGTCATCACACCTGGTTCTGATACCTCCTACCACATACCTCTCCTATGTGGGTGCTTTCCTCAAAGCCTGGTGGTAACAGGGTAGTTGGGGTTCTTACTTACATGGTGGCTTTGGAGCATTCTATTATATGCAAAGTTCTTTTACTTATTTAACATCTCATTTAAGCACTGCAGTTTTGTTGTTTCTAGTATTGTGAAAAAATTTCTATTTAGTATTAGCCAGCTGGACTCAGTGTAGGTGATCTCAGTTTTGTTGGCAACAACCAAAGCATTATAGTCAGGAGCCAGTGGACCATATGCCTTCTTCTCCCATCAGGCCTGATCAGGTGTTGACCTTGGCCCTTTTCAATGTCATAGAGCTTCTTCATAATCTGTTTGATCTGGTGCTTGTTGGCCTTGACATCCATAATGAACACAACAATTATTGTTGTCTTCTATCTTCTTCATGGCTGACTCATTGCTCAGGGGGAACTTGATGATGGCATAGTGGTCAAGCTTGTTGCTCTTCCAGGGAAAATATTTGGGCTGCCTTTGGAGTATCTTGGGCCACCAGAAGGTGGGTGACATGCAGATCTTTTGTGTGTGTGTGTGTGTGTGTGTGTGTCTGTGTGTGTGGGGCTGGGGTTGCCTTTTAGCGTTGCCTTGTTGGCCTTCCAAGCCTTTGTTTTGGCTTCAGCTTTGGGAAGGGGAGGGTTTTTTCCCTTTGCTTTCTGCATGCCATCTTCGTGAAAAGATACATTTTTATTTTAAAACTTAATTTTTTTTTTAACTTAGGAAAGTTATTCAAGTGATGGTAGTGAGTTTAGTAAAACAATACATGGTATTTTGGCTTTGGTTTAATTCCTCTTTAATTGAATTGCAGATTTTTCCTGGCGACTAAAATAATGCCTTTTCTTATAACTCCTATATGAACCTATTTTAACTTCTTACGGGTTTGGGTGACTTTTCTAATTTAACGTAATTATTCTCATAATTGAATAGTACCATTTCTGCTTAGCTTCCTTTAATAAGCTGCATGTTTCAGCTATTTTATACTTTTTGTACCTTCTATAGCAAAAGGGAAAGGAAGAGAGCATTTCTCAGAAATTGCTGATTATGTGACTAAATATTTTGGGTTCAAGTCAGTTTTTGTGTTTTCAATTAGAAGTTATTTAAGTCTCGCATGAAAATGGTTGCCTGGTAGTTGAACAAGATTTTCCACATAGATCATTTGTTCTGAGTGGCAGAAAAATTAACCTATATTGTCAATTTTTCTTAAAAGTTATTTGAGTAGGTAGTCTTTTATATTGCAGTAAAATTTTAGCATGGTAATGAAGGTTAGTATGGTATTAACTGGTTTTGCCTTCATGTGAAAAATGCTTTAACTTACCACCTTATTTATTTATTTATTTTTTGACAGAGCAAATTCGATTAAAGAATATCAGAAAAGTATATGGAAGATGTATGTGGTATCGTTTACGGTTATTAAAACCCCAGCCAAATATTATTCCTACGGTAAAGTAAGTAATTGGTTTCAATAAAAAAAAATACTTAGTGCTTACTCTTTGCTAGGTAACATATAAAATATGGGTATAATGATAAATAAAACATATGTTTAAAGAAATTGTAGCCTTAGGTAGAAGTAAGATGTGAATTTGGGAGCTTTCTAAACAGTGATTTAGAAGTTCAAAGGAGAGAATGTACTTCTGACTTGGGGGAGGAAGGGAGAAAGGGAAGTCAAATCCTGAAGGAAGACCTTGTGCATCTTGTCAGGATTTGCATTTTGTCTTAAAGACTATGGGAGAATCTTTAAAGATTATCAAAAGCAGGGAGGTGACATAATCAAGTTTGCATTTCATAGTGATAATTAAAGTTTATTGAGCACATACTGTATGCCAGATGCTGTGCTAGGGCTTTATGTGTTATCTCATAATTTTATTATTAACTTCAAAGTAGATGTTCTTGCTATTTTGTCAGATGAAGAAATTAAGAGGAAGATGAGGTAACTTGACCAGGGTCCTGGAGCTAGAAGTGGTAGAGCCGGGGACCTTTTATTTTGGCAGGCCCATCTGATTAAACAGGCCATTAGCATGTTTAATTAGAGGAGGCTTATTTGGTTTTGTGAGGCTATGGGGTATGCTGGTTTAGAGCCTAGGCTTTGGGTCTTCACCCTGAGTCATCAATTTTGAGGTAGTAGGTGAATCTGTAAGGTGAAAGAGTTGCTATTATTGGAGGATTGTATCTTGTGAATTACTTATATCCATCTATCCAGTAGATAGGAGGGGAAGAACTAGCAGTGATAATTAGTAAAGGTAGAGCCATTGATTTTTTAATTTTGGTTTAAATGATGATGATAGTTTTCAACATATCTGTGTAACTTCAGGGGGCTTAAATGGTTTTTCTTGGTAAGGTTTTACTCTGCCTAGTTTGGTTCCTTTGCAGAGGGAGGGAAATTTTAGCTTTGGTGTTAAGAGTTCTTCATTGATGCGAAACTAAAAGGCAAAATTAGTGTTTAGAAGAGTAGTTTTATGTTCACTGTTTATTCTTTGCTTTTGCTTCTCATTTTAAAGTTTTATGAGGTAGCAAGGCAAATAGTTGTGGCCTCCTAATCTCTTCCTTTTTTGGTTTTGGTCAATACTTTGTGGGTATCTGAACCACAGTTTTCAAGGAAAAAACCCAACTCTGTGAAGTTCTCTTTAGTGATTAGTAAACTGATTTATGTAAATGGAAACACAAATTAAGGGATGTTTATAAGTGAGGAAGAATTAAATAGATAACTGGTAACAATTTAGATAAGGTCAGAAACATCAAAACCTTTGTGCTGCTTAACCTTAAAGCATTGTTCACAATTAAGCAGTCATTGTGTGATGCTCTAATTTCAGGAAGTTGCTTCCAAAATGACCTTTAAAATATACTTAGAGTAAAAACACAAGACTTCACAAGTTGATCACTGACGCTATATGTAGGGAAAAACGCTTATCTTTTCACAGGACCTAAATATGTTTTTAAAAAATTGGGTGTAGATCATGATGAAATCCATTATGTTTCCACCTTTGCTTTGGCTTTCAGGAAATTAAAGCATAGTGTTATTGGTTGTTACAGTTTTCATCAGCCTGGGGGGTTCTATGACGAGCTTCTCTAATCCTCTCTTCATTCTTGAGCTTAGAGAGCCAGGTGCAACATGGAGAGCATCTGTCGTGGGGTATAGTATATCCTAGGTGTTTTGATTCCTCTCCCTGCTACCCTTGTTTGCTTTTAAGTCTTGTTTTAGTGGTTTTCAATTTTACTTTTATCTTTGTTTTCTGAGCTTTCTTAGCCTTTTGGGGTATTGGCAAAACAAAATGTGGAATTATTAACTTGTAGATTTTCAAGTGTTCTGTAGCATATCGAAGGTATGGCAAACTTTGGGTTTGAGTTAAAAATTACTATGTAAATTATTCTCCTTATTCATTCAATAAGTAGTCATTGTGTGCCGATTATTTATGTGTCAGGTAATATACCAGGAACTGATATATTGTGATTAACAAATAGATGTGGTTCAGCAACTTAACAGTTGTGGGAGAAACTGGCAAGTAAACAAGTAATGATAATAGAGTTTAGTAAGGGCTGTGAGGGGTGTGCCATGACAGAGCAGAGGAAGGGCTTTCTGGCTTGAGACAGAGAAGGCTTCTCCGAGTGAGGTCAGGGCTGAGATTGGGTAAGACATCCTGAGAACAGCTAACAGGAATTGTTTACTATCTGTGAGATACCTTCTAGGTGCTTTACATACCTAATCTCTTTTAATTCTCAAACCCACTCTATAAATTGGAAACTGAGTTGTAAAGGACAAAGCAACTTTCCAAGATCTCTAAGTTAAGAAGTGGTCAAGCTGGGTGGGATTTGATCTCAGGTAGTTTTCCAGAGCCTGTGTTCTTAATTACCTCTCCCTAGATAGCTAGGTAAAAGTGGGAGTGTTCCAGGTAGGGCATTCTTTTCCTCTTTGGGGATATAGGCAGTATGGAAAGAAGTTTGCAGTATTAGGTATTTAATAAGGATTAGAACATTATTTTGGCTAGATGGAAAGAAATTTGTATCTGAATGCCAACCCTGTTTAAGCTACTCTGGGGTTAGTCAAAAACTCAGTAAGATCCTGTCCACATGCTCAAGGAGCTTGCAGTGAGTTAGAGGAGAAAAGTCATGGGTTTTGCTTCTTAGTGACTGTAACCCTGGTTTCCCCATTGATCACTTTGACAAGGGTAAGGACTGCTTTGAGGTGAGTCTTGAAGGATGAATAGAGTTTGGATAGGCAGAAATGGGGAATGGGAATTTTAGGTGGAAAGATTCAAGAGCGAAAGCATGATGGTAGGAAAAGCTTAGGGAACTTTGGGAGATGGGGATTTTGTTTTTTGTTTTTTGTTTTTTGTTTTTTTAATTTGGGTGATAAAGGTCAGTAGGTGGATTTAAACTTGATCCTAGAGGCTCATTCCAAATAAATATTTTTAAGCTAGGTTTCTACCAAATGAGCTTAAACACGTGGAATATTTTCTGTCTTTGAAAAGAAGGTCACTCCAATTTTGTTTGATTAGGCCTCGTAGGATTCATTTTATGTGTTTAACGGTTCCTACTTAGCATAACAAATTGTGATATAAAGAGTATAAAAAAATAAAAATTACTCAATTTCATCACTTAAAGATAGCCACTATTAAGATGATTTACCTTCTATATTTTTAATAAACTTTTATTTATTAAAAATAGCATATTATACATATATCTTGGAAAGCTGTTTTTCTTGTTTTAATTTAATTTAATGATCTTCCACAGCAAATATTGTTTTTATTGGCTAGATGGTATTTCACTTTATTAATATACCGTTCATTTGTTTACTACTCTATTGATGGACATCTCTGTGTGTGTTTTCTGTTGTTATTTCTGTGTATTCTGTGTATTATTTCTGTTATATATCTGTAACCAGCTTTTTATACTTTATATACCTAATTCTAGTTTACTTCCTTCTAAATTTCTTGAAATAGATAGTTAAAAGGGTATGTACTTCTTCAGGGTTTTGATACCTTGTTGCCAGACAGTCCTTCAGAGTGTAAAGGGTATGAGTGTTCCTTTTTTTTTTTTAGCCTCTCCAACACTGGTAATATCAGTCTTTTAAATATTTTTACTAAACAGAGCATATTGGAGAGAAGAGGTTAGGTTTGTTGTTTTTTTTAAACTATATATTCCTTTATATCCCTTTTTATCCAATTATGTACATCTTTCTATATCTGTATTGGCTAATTATTTGGCTGTATCTTGGTTTATTAGTCTCCTATAAATGGTTTATTTAATTAGTCCCATATAAATGGATATTTAATGTGTTTCTAAAGTTTTACTGTTACAAACAAGGCTATTCCTTCACCCATTATTTTTTGCAGTTTATCTTACTCAAAGTCTAATTATTAGGTTAAGAGCAGCTCTTTTTTTTTTTTACATAAATGGTTTATTGAATACTTAGTATTAATATATTTTGATCTAATATAATGAGACCAATAAGTTGAATTAAGTTCTATACATAAAATTCTGCAAATAGTAATTGAGGGAATATTACATGTAAGATTCTAGGTGCAGACTACTAGATTCTAGAGAATTCAAAGGTAAAAAAAGGCGCTGTTCTGGTAGTGACAGGAGTTTACAACTCAGAGATTATAGAATTGAGTCAATATCATAGCGATGTAGGATACTTTAGATTGTTTTATTGCTTTGTTCTGCCATATGTCTTTATAGATTCTTAAAGGAAACCCGTATAGGTATATTTATTTATACTTCACTTATCTTTTTCCTAAACAGGAAAATAGTTCTGCTTGCGGGATGGGCATTGTTCTTATTCCTTGCATACAAAGTTTCCAAAACAGACCGAGAATATCAAGAATACAATCCTTATGAAGTATTAAATTTGGATCCTGTAAGTAGTATTTTTCTACAATGCACATTAGTTTATTGACCCTGTGAAAATACTGTAAGCCCATATCCTAAAAGGAATTGGGTTGTGCCTAAAGAAATCAGACTTTGGATGTGTAATCCATTATTATTCTAATGTATATATGTTTTTTAAGCTGCAGATGTTAAATTCCATCCTAGTAAGGCTTGGTTTGAAATTGATAAATACAAGAATGTTTGAAGATGAGATGAGAAGTTAGTATATTTTTAAAAGACTTTTATAAGATTGGTTTAATGCAAAGTTAAAACCAGGGGGTTCATTTATGTTAGTTGGATGGTAAAAATCTCATGATCCTGTGTTAGTTGACACTAAAGCAGTGTGTTAAGTCTTTCTGTCTTACAAAGAACTGGTTGCATTGTTAATGGTTTTGTAGAAGCAAAATTTGCATCATATCATCTGATTTTTCTTACTGCGATGATCATGATCAAGAGAGATTTTTTTTTAAGATTAAAAGATTTTGGGGGGACAATTTAATGCCATAAAATTCAATATGAAAAATTTATTAATAGAAATTGAGTCTAATTAGGAAACAGGTAGGTAAACTTCTTAAGTGTTTAATATTAAAGTATTGATAAACAAATGAAACCAAATATTCTTCTGATTATTTCTTAGAAAAGGAGTTAACCTTTGATTTGAGAGTTTCTTCAGACAGACTTAATTTACTGTGATCACTTTGATATTTAAATGTTGCTATCTTTTTATTTTACTTTAATATGGCATTGTGTGGTTTCATCCTTAAATCCTTGGTGCCTGGTGTTACACAACACCCAGTAGGTGCTCAATAAAATAAACATATTGGACAAAATAAGTATATTTTTATTTAAAAAATACATGGGATGAAACTTATGGGACAAATATATAGGATGAAAACATTTTCTCTTTCTGAAAATACCCGAATAGTTTATATTTAAAGTTCAAAATAGGATGAATTATGTTTTTACAGCATTGTGCTTATTTTAACTAAAACAAAGCTTTCCTTTTAGGGGGCAACAGTAGCAGAAATTAAGAAACAGTATCGTTTGCTGTCACTTAAATATCATCCAGATAAAGGAGGTGATGAAGTTATGTTCATGAGGATAGCAAAAGCTTATGCAGCGTAAGTATCATAGGACCCATTACACATTTTTAGGAGTGGTAAAGATAGTTTTTTATTTGAATAAAATAGTTGTCATAAGCTTTTAAATGCTGACCTTATATGTTGAGTCTATTATTTATGGAACTGCCTGACAACCCTAAACTGCTAATTTAACTAAACTTGAATTTTAAGTAACTTAGAGTAGTGCTTTTGCCCTGTGAAGTTAGTTAAATTCAGTAGTAGGTAATATGTTAATTGAGTTATTTTCTAAGCATTCTGATTAGAAGAGGATATACTTACACCTTGTTTTCATATCTAGGCTTTTTTTAGACTAGATCTATTTCTCTTATTTTGGAAATGTAGCTTATCTTATTAAGCTATCTAAAGACTAGTTTAATTTTTGGGAAACAAGATAAGGGTATATAAAATTAGAGATAGTCTTTCCTTGAGTGTTAATATTACAAGAGATAAAAGTTAACTGGATTCTTCAGGACTCATAGGCATATCCCAACACAACTCTTATGTTAAAGAGTAAAATACAGACAAAATGTTGTCTATTTTTAGAGGACTCAGTGATGTATAATTTTGTGCTGATTTTAAAAATAGAAGTAAATAATAGGACGGGCGCCTGGGTGGCTCAGTTGGTTAAGCATCTGCCTTTGGCTCAGATCATGATCCCAGGGTCCTGGGATCGAGCCCTGCATCGGGCTCCCTGCTCAGTGCAGAACCTGCTTCTCCCTCTCCCTTTACCTGCCACTTGCCCTGCTTGTGCGCCCTCTCTATCTCTATGTCAAATAAATAAATAAAATCTTAAAAGAAAAAAAAGGTTAATAGGATACTCAGATGTAATAGCAAGTAGAAGTGGTATATGACTTACAGAAGTTTGGGAAATACTCATTTTGTGCTTAATAAAAGTATATTGACTGTGTCTCCCCTCCCCTCTTTTTTGTGAGTTGCTTGTTACATATGTGAGTATGATTCTGCGATAAAGCAGTGCCTTCAGGAACTTCTGAAGTGTGTACTACATTTTGTTTTCTGCATGGCAGATGTCCTCCAGATTGCTGTCTTTCAGTTGGTGTCTCCCCTTTTTTCATTGTGTCTCTTCCAACCATTTACTCTCATTGCACAAGTGTTACAGTGCTTTAGTTGCTGTCTTCAGGTAATTTGAGAAGAACTGAAGATACCCAGAGGAAGTCAGGTAGCTAAGATTGTTTAATTGGTAGTTTTAATTTTAGTCCCTTTGTTCCCCCCTCCCCGCTCAGTTTTCAGGTATTGTAACATTCTTAAGTTCATGATTTTGTTCTCACGTTACTGGAAATCTGACTCTTTATGTTGTATGGTCACTATTCTAAAAAGTACAGAAGAAGAATATATGGCCTTTGGTTTTAACTCAATTATATGATCAAGCTATAGAATGCTTTTTTTAAGTAAAATGTCTTAAATAGTTGATGGTCCGTAAGACAAATGAAAGAGTAAAATAATTATAGGACCCAGAACTTTGAGATCTTGTAACTTGTATAAGTATAAATGGATTAGATAAATATAAGTTCTGGGTGATTGAAGTTCCCATTTTATGCATAGTTCTAGCAGCCTAAGTATAACTCAAGCAGCTTTTGGAATGCATTTATAGGCTTTGAACTGCAAAGTTTTTTAGAATTTGCTTTGGCTGTTCAGGATATTTTCTCTTCCCTTATTTGCCCATTATAATAACAAGCTGGGTCATTCCTATTTCTTCATACCAGTTTCTAACTTAAAGGAAAGGAGGTGGTTATTTTCGAGGAGTTAGACCAACTATTGAATTTTCTGGTTCATAGTTTCTGGTTTCTCTTGGATATAGTTGGGATTTGGCTTTTGGGTGTAAAACCTATGTTTAAGCTACTTTATAACAAGTGGACAACATAGATGTTACTTTAAAGCTATTTTTTTAAAAAAACGTGTTTTTGTGTGTTCTATGCATGAATATGTAACTTAGCTTTACGTAGTCAACTCAGGGTCATTCACCTATAATCTAATGAAAACATTCTCTAGATCAGGATGTAAAATCTGGGACCCCTGAAACTGTATACAGAATTTATGTGTATTTGTTAACTATGCATTTTTCCAGGGCCAGAAGGGTTAGAGATTTTATCAGATTTGTAACAGGATCTATGACACAACCTCCCACCTGCAAAGTTAAGGGATCTAATCATGTTTAGGAAACTTTATACTCCTTGAATTTTTAAAAATTATGTTAATATTATTGGTCTTGTTTAAGCTTATTATATATGAATTATACTAAAATGACATAACTTTTTTTTTTTAAGATTTTTTATTTATTCATTTGAGAGGGAGAGAGGGAGAGGGAGAAGCAGACTCCCCACTGAGCAGGGAGCCTGATGCGGGGCTCGATCCCAGGACCTAGAGATCATGACCTGAGCTGAAGGCAGACGCTTAACCATCTGAGCCACCCAGGCGCCCCCTAAAATTACATAACTTTTAAGTGTTTTGTCTTAGGAGTGGTATACTGAAGCACTAATAAGTAGCCAAAAATGTTGCTTTCTTACACTTTTAAAAAGTTTATGATAAAGTTCTTTTAATTTCATTGAGTATGGAGCATGGTGCCTGTCACACACCAGTTGTACAAGTCAGCTTAATGAGTGAATTAATGGAATGGTAATCAGCTGTGTATGCAGTTTGAAAAAATCAAGTGCTTCTATGATGTGAGCTATGCTTTATTTTGCAAAATCGAGGGCATTGTATAGAGAACAAAGCAGTTTATTATGCTGCCATCATTAAAAAGGTAGAGCGGACAGATAATTATTTTTGGGAAAAGAATCTGATTAGAGGACAGAATATTGAGAAAAATAATAGCAAAACCCCTGGATAAGTGCAAAGTTGTACAGGGAAACCAGGGCAAAATTTTTTGAGAAATATCCTTCCCTTAGCAAAAAAGAGCCACCATAAGCACCGTCCTTATGAACCTCTCTACAGTGCTTTTTGTTGGCTTCTGTATTTTACTGTGGACTTAGGTCAAATAGTATAAGTGGAGTTAAAGTTAAAAAGGGACTGAAGATGTCAATGTACTTGTTTTCATAAATGACCAAATTGATAAGTTTAAAAATATTTTCAATTCCTGACAAACATAAATGCGGAAATCCTCAACAAAGTATTACCAAGTCACATTCAACAATATATTAGAAGGATCATTCACCACAATCAAGTAGGATTTATTCTGGGGATGCAAGGATGTCTCAGTATTTGCAAAATCAGTCAGGGTGATAGACCACATTGATAGAACGAAGAATAAAAATCAGATATCATCTCAGTAGATTCGGAAAAAGCATTTCACAAAATTCAACATCTGTTTTATGATAAAACTCTCCCTCAACTCTTAGAGGGAACATAGCTCAACATAATGAAGGTCATATATGAAAAACCCACAGCTAACATTATACTCAGTGGTGAAAAACTGAGCTAAGACAAGGATGTCCACTCTCACCACTTTTATTCAACATAGTACTGGAAGTGCTAGCCACAACAGTCAGACAAGAAAAATAAATAAAAGACATCCATATTGGTAAGGAAGAAGTTAAACTGTAACCTTTTGCAGATGGCATGATACTATACATAGAAAACCTTAAAGACCACCAAAAAACTTTTAAAAGTAATAAATGAATAAATAAATAATAAATAAATGAACCCTGTAAAGTTGCAGGGTACAAAATTAATACCTAGAAATTGGTTGCATTTTTACACACTAATAATGAAATAGCAGAAAGAATTTAAGAAAACAATTTCATTTACAATTACATTAAAAAGAATGAAATACCTAGAAATAAGCTTAAGGAGGTGAAAGACCTCTGTACTCTGTATAAAACACTGATGAAAGACATTAAAGATGACACAAAGAAATGGAAAGATATTCCATGCTCATGGATTGAAGAATTAATATTGTTAAAATGTCTGTATTACCCAAAGCAATCTACAAATTCCATATAATCCCTATCAAAATACCAATAGCATTTTTCACAGAACTAGAATAAATAATTCTAAAATGTATATGGAACCGCAAGAGACCCCGAATAGCCAGAGCAATCGTGAGGAAGGAGAACAAAGTTGGAAGTATAACAATTCCAGATTTCAAGATATACTACAAAGCTATAGTAACTAAACTGTATAGTATTGGCACAAAAATAGACACACAGATCAGTGGAACAGAATAGAGAGCCCAGAAATAAACCTGCATTTATATGGTCAATTTCTGACAAAGAAGGCAAGAATATACAATGGGGAAAGTCAGTCTCTTCAAAAAATGGTGCTGGGAAAACTGGACAGTTACATGCAAAAGAATGGAACTGGACCACTTTCTTACATCATACACGAAAATAAACTCAAAATAGATTAAAGACCTAGTTATGAGACCTGAAACCATAAAACACCTAGAAGAACATAGGCAGTAATTTCTTTGAGATCCACCATAGCAACATTTTTCTAGATAAAATTCATAAGGCAGGGTGCCTGGCTGGCTCAGTCAATAGAGCATGGGACTCGATCTCAGGGTTGTGAGTTGAAGCTCCACACTGGGCATGGAGCCTACTTAAAAAGATTCAAAAAATTATAAGGCAAGGGAAACAAAAGCAAAAATGAACTATTGGGACTACACCAAAATAAAAAGCTTTTGTACAGTGGAGGAAACCAATAAAAAGGCAAACTACTGAATGGGAGAAGATACTTGCAAATGACATATTCAGTAAGGGGTTAATATCGAAAATATATAAAGAACTTACATAATTCAACACCAAAAAACCAACAATACAATTAAAAAATGGGCAGAAGACCTTAATAGACATTTTTCCAAAGAAGACATATAGGTGGTCAGTAAACACATGAAAAGATGCTCAACAGCACTAATCATCAGGGAAATGCAAATCAAAACCACAGTGAGTTATCACCGTTCACCTGTCAAAATGGCTACAGTCAAAAAGAAAAATAAGTGTTGGCGAGGATGTGGAAGTTTCCGTGCACTGTTGTTGGGAATGTAAATTGGTAAAGCCACTGTGGAAAACAGTGTGGAGGTTCCTCAAAACATTAAAAATAGAAATACCGTATGATCCAGTAATTCCGCTATTGAGTTTTTACCCAAAGAAAACAAAAACATTCATTCAAAAAGATATATGCACCCCTATGTTTATTGCAGTATTATTTACAATAGCCAAGATATGGAAGCAACCCAAATGTCCATTGATAAATGAATGGATAAAGAAGATGTGGTACACACACACACACACACACACACACGACTATTGTCCGTAAAAAAGGTTGTGATCTTGCCATTTGTGACAACATGGATGGACCTAGAGGGTATTATGCTAAATGAAATAAGGCAGAGAAAGACATACCATATGATTTCACTTATATGTGGAGCTTAAAAAACAAAACAAATAACCAAAAAGCAGAAACAGACCCATTAATACAGAGAACAAACTGAGGTTGCCAGAGGACAAGGGATGGGAGGATGGGCAAATGGGTAAAGGGGAGTAGGAGATACAGATTTACAGAAGAAATAAGTCATAGGAATAAAAGGGAATATTTTAAAAATAAGTCATAGGAAATACAGTCAATGTTATTATAATAGCGTTGTATAGTGAAAGATGGTAGCTACACTTGTGAGCATAGCATAACTTAGAAACTTGTCAATCTCTATTTTGTACACCTGAAACTAATGTAATATTGTGTGTTAACTGTACTTCAGTTAAAAAAAAATTAGGGGGCACCTGGCTGGCTGAGTCAGTATAGTGTGTAAGCCCCACATTGGATGTAGAGCTTACTTAAAAAAAATAATAAAAAATAGAATGGTTTAGAGGAAAAAAATTTGAACTCATTGAAAATTTTTGCTAGTTTTTAAAGGTACTTCTGCATTTTCACTCTTAATGTGGAGCTTTATTGAATAGAAAACTACATTTGTGTGTATATTCTGGGAATGTTAAAATTAGGTTTGGATATAAACATAATCTTTTGCCACTTAGTCTTCAAAAAATGCCTTTCTTATGATACTACTGGTCATTTTGTGTGTGTCTGCCTTGTCTGCTTAACAACATTGTAAAGTTTTTGAAGGAATTGAAATTTTCTTTTAGTATTTTTTTAACATCTATTTTGGGACCTGGAATAAAACCACTCTCATTTTGTGCCTTGAGCCATGGCCCAGATCAAGGGTAATATTTCTTTTTACGTGTTTAAAAAAATCACTCTGTCATTTTTATATTGCTGGTTAGGAAGCTGTTGCTTTAGCAGGTATTATCCTAGTCCTTCTGGCAGTTGGTTTAGGAGAAAATTGTGACCTCAGCACAATGCAAATGACCTTTTCTATAGCAATGGAATTTTACAGGTATTCATTTTTTTCTTTGAGAATGTGGTACCAGTTTTGGGGGGATTATTATTATTAATTTGTATTAAGTTTATAAATAGGTATATATTATTATTAAAGTCTGAACAGTGCTCATTGAAGAAATTTTGGAAAATATATGAGGATATAAGAAGAAATATAAGAAGAAAGTCACCTGTAATCCTCCCTGCCTTCTCAGAAAATGTAGTAACCTTTAAAGTTTTATCTTCCTGCTTGAACTCGCAAAACTTGAGAAACCACGGGCCAACCAGGAATTTCTGTAAAGGCTCAGTAGTTCTCATTTGCTTTAATGTAGAACTCCTTGCTTTCCTCTCTCTCTTTTTTTCTGATTTCAGAGAGGCTTTTCTTGATTTTCTAAAATTAATATCTATAAGAAATGAGTTGGTTAGATAGAGTTTGTATATATGAGTACTTTTCAGATGTGCCTTTCTAATTTTGTAATTTTGTTCTTTTAATGCTAGTTTAACTGATGAAGAGTCGCGGAAAAATTGGGAAGAGTTTGGAAATCCAGATGGCCCTCAAGGTGTGGTAAATAATAACTACAAATTACTGGTGACATGGTGTATATATGTGTGTGTGTATGTGTGTGTATAATGAAAATATTAGTAGATTGAAAAGAGTATTTTGATTTTCTTAGTTAATAGGAAAATTATAACCTCAAGGAGCTAAATAGATATGTAAATGAGCTCTCTTTAGCTAATTTTTACTTTATTTTTCTTTCTAGCAACTAGTTTGAAAGATAGAACTTAGATCGGGTTGATGAGAAGAGTAATCACTGTAATTATTCATCATTTCCAACTAGCAGTTGATAAAAGTTGGATGAAAACAATCTGTTTTTCTTTATTGACTTTAAACATTTTCTTGTATATTCACAGTGTTTACATTACCCAGGACATATAAAAGAATTTAGATTTAATAAGGAATTCATGTACTTTGGTTGAGTTTCTCCCCCCCCACCTTCTGGAAAAATCCATTAACTTTTATGTAATGGGAACACACATAATATAATCTTTCTTAAAGCTTTCTTTGGGTTGGGGGGAGTTGGGAGGAAGAATTTTGGGATATAACTAAATAATAAAACTGAAAGTGGAGATTCTTCAGAAATACTCTTTCTGTTTTAGCCACAAGCTTTGGAATTGCCTTGCCAGCTTGGATAGTTGACCAGAAAAACTCAATTTTGGTGAGTGCATGTAAATAAGACACATTATAATGTGTTAGATATAGCTTAGTAATATAAAGGGAGCTATAAAAAAATACTGCAGTGCTGTTTTTAATGTAACTGTGTATTGTGAAAACTTTTTACATAATGGAGAAAAGAATTGGTTCTCATTATTAGGTTGCTATTTGGGCAGTGTGTTCTAAATGTAGTTTTAAAACCTTAAAGTTGTGATTTCTTTTGGAGGCAGTTTTAGGTCAAGTCTTACCATTGGTTTGGAGAACTTTGGTTTTATATGGTATCCTAAGTAGTACTCAAAATTGGAATTATCCTTCATTTTACATTTATCCAAGCTAAATTAATGTTATAATATATGCTAAATTAATGCTGTATATATTCTGTATGGTACTTAGGGAGGCAGTAGGATATCAGACTTTTTTTTTTTTAAGATTTTATTTACCTGAGAGAGAAAGAGAGAGAGAGAGATGAGGGGCATAGGGGGAGGGAGAAAGAATCTGAAGCAGACTCCGCACTGAGTGTGGAGCCCAACGTGGGGGCTCAGTCCCATGACTGTGAGATCATGACCTGAGCCAAAACCAGGAGTTGGACACTCAACCAACTGAGCCACCCAGGCACCCCAGGATATCAGACTTTTAATCAGTGATAGATGCTGCAACTCTAAAACATTGGGAATTATCTTAACCTATTGTTCAGGAATAGATGTTTCCCTATTTCACATTTCTTAAAAATGATTAGGAGCTGTCTTTGAAGCAATAAAAAAGAAAATTCATATAGTCTGTAATTTGTTTTGAAAATGGCTGTTTAATGTTATTTTATGGCTGACGAACATTATCTTAAGGGATATGTGGTTTCATATATAAGAGTGTCTGTCATGCTTAGGATTACTGTGGGAATACTGGAGAAGAGAAAGATAGTTAGCTACCTGATTTGGGATCAAGTAGTAGGAGAAAAATCTAAGATCAATAGATAGAAATTACTTGTAAACAGAACATTATGAAGTTGTTCCTTGATAAGGAACCAGGCTTCTATTATTTATTTCTAAGACACTAACTACTTGCGAAGGTGTGCATGTATAAATACCTGACTGGACGGAAAATACCATTTATAAGGCTGTTTTGCTGGTGTTATCTACAGAGCAGATTAAAAGGTAATTTATTATAGTGGATAAAAGCATAAAGTTTTAGAGTTGAAATGCCTGGATTCTAATCCTGGCTCCACCACTTACTAGCTGTGTGACTTGGGACAAGTCATGTAACCTGTGTTTGCTGCAGGTTCTGTATTTGCAAAAGGAAAATAATAATGGTACCTTTCTCATAGAGTTTGAAAATAAGGATTAAATGAAATAATACATGAGGAGTGCTTTTGATAGTGCCTCTCCCATGTAAACCTAAAAATAAGTGTTCTTAGGTATTATAATTGACCTGTGAAAGGCATAATTATTTTCTTTTCCATTCTAGGTTTTACTTGTATATGGATTAGCATTCATGGTTATCCTTCCAGTTGTTGTAGTAAGTTCTAACTCTTTTTATTAACAATTTTTGGAAAGGGAATTGGTGGCATGCTTTAGAATCTCCCTGTAAGATTGCAATTTGTATTAGAATATAATCCATTGATCCTTGAATTTTAAGAATCTTATATTCAAGTATACTTTAAAGGTCTTCTAAAGGTGATATCATTTGAGTATGTTAGAGTATATCTCCTCCCAATACAAAAGTTACACAACTGAAATAATACAGATGTATTTAGAGTTTAGAATGTCTTCCTTCATCACCTCCCTCAACTTCATTTCTTCATTAGAGATAATCACTGGTAAGTTTGGTGTTCTCCCTTTCAGATTTTTAAAAAAAATATTTATTTATTTATTTTTGAGGAGGGGGAGGGACAGGGGAGAGGGAGAGAAAGAATTTCAAGCAGACTCCCTGCTGGGCATGGAGCTCTGAGATCATGACCTGAGCCGAAATCAAGAGTTGGACGCTTAACCAGCTAAGGCACCTAGGTGCCCCTTTCAGATATTTTTCTATGGATTGTATATACACACGCACTTAAAAAAAAAAAATGTCATCTTACTGTATGTATTGTTCTGTGACTTTTTTTGCTTCCTATATTGGAGGCACAACATATAGAGCAACCTCATTTTAAAAACTATTGCATAACACCTCAATATGGAGATAACATAAAGTTTATGATTTTACTGTTTCTTTTGTGACTGGGTGGTTTTCTTTCTGGTCTTATAGTTCCTCTGAGTCCCATAGTGAGACTGATAATTAACCTGTCTTGCCTTCTTCATAGGTTTGTTGTGTGAGGATCCAGCTATATGGAATCATGTGAATGAAAGTAGTATATCAACTGTAAAATTGCTCCTGCACTTATTTATCAAATATTTATTAAATACTAACTGTCAGAAACCAGCTTGTTGCTTTTATAGCAATGGGTTGTTTTGTTTCTGTTTTGTCTTCAGCTTCTAACTGAACCATAAATGTTTTAATCATATATATGTAGTGAGGTAGGTTGGTGTTTAGGTGTTGGCCAGTATGAATACTTGCTAAATAATTTGAAATACGTAACAAAGCATTTGTTCTAAAGTTCAGGTATTGTTACTTGTTTTATGAACATTTAGAAAATTTGACCAGAAACATATTCTGCATCAAACCTAATATTTATTGTGGTTTTGATGCTTTATTTATTGTTTAATTTTATTTGCATTTTAGGGTTCTTGGTGGTATCGCTCAATACGTTATAGTGGAGACCAGATTCTAATACGCACAACACAGATTTATACATATTTCGTTTATAAAACCCGAAATATGGATATGAAACGTAAGTAAATTTAAGTAGCTGTGATACTAGATTATTTTCCAAGTCATTTATGTGATATATATTCAACTGGAGACATTTCATTTCAGTTTTATATTCTGTTCATATAACTAAAGCTGGAGGAGAATGCTAACACCCTTTATCACATGTATTTCTTTTTTTTTTTTTAAGGATTTTATTTATTTATTTGACAGAGAGAGAGAGAGCACAAGCAGGGGGAGTGGCAGGCAGAGGCAGAGGGAGAAGTAGGCTTCCCACAGAGCAGGGGGAGCCTGATGTGGGACTCGATCCCAGGACCCCGGGATCATGACCTGAGCCAAAGGCAGTCGCTTAACCAACTGAGCCACCCAGGCGCCCACATGTATTGTGTTTCTATTATTCCCATTTACTCAGCTATATATATATATATTTTTTTTTCCCCCTAGAAATTGTATGGTAAAGCTTCATGTGGGTTAATTTTGTAATAATACTAGCTAATATTTCTTGAGTATTATATACCAGGCATTGCTAGGGATTACGTATGTGTTAACTCAATCTTTATTTTGCTCCCATAAGTAAGTTTCTGTTTTTAAGCACATTGTATAGATGGGGAAACTGAGCTTAAGGATACATACAGTAAGTGGTAGAGTTAGGATCAAACTCAAGAGGTCTGGTTCCCAAGCCCTAAATCAGTACGTTATACTGTATTAGTCTCAATAAAATAAGTAGAGGTCTTGGATGTGTTGAAAGAAAATTGCCAGAATATTTAATTCCCAGATTCTTATTTCAGAATTTCTTTATGGAAAAAAAAAGTTCCATTTAAAATACTTTCTTTGATTCCATAAAGCTAACAGTATGAATTTTATCCTTGGAATATATAATGTTGCATTTCAGAATCACTGCTCTGCAGAACTTACAGACATATCATAGAAAAACCCTGCTTCCCCTCCTTGGGGGAAAAAAAAAAAGAAGACACAAGTTTTAAAAAGTTTTAAATTGTGCCTCACTGTAGAATACATTTTTGTTCCAAAACCTAAATTGAGTTTTCTGTAGTTTGGATTTGCCAGTTTTATTAATTTTTTTGGTAATGAGAAAGAGACTTCTCAGAATCATGTAACTATGTGAACAGATCTTTTATTTTTGGAGTATTTTTGGAATGAGCAGGTCTTTTATTTCTGAGGAATAAGTGGTTGTTACTCTCCCTTTTACACACATATATCACTTTTCCTTATGTTGAATTGAGATATTAATATAGAAACCCCCTTATGAAAGTGTTTCATGTTTATGGTGTGTTTTAATGTGTTTTTTTGCGTCAGTGATCTTGATTCCTATTTTATTTCTGACAGTGACACTTAGCCTTACACAGTTCTATGAGAAAAGCACTGTTTAGTTGCTGGTGGGCTTGGTTATACATCCTTGATTACTTTAGTGTTGGCATCATTTATTATACAGCTGTTTTAGGAGTAGATGTTTCATGAAACATTTGAGGGTAGTGATGGTAGTTAGTGGCTCACACATACTACTGTGCTTACTGTGTGTCAGGCACATCTGAAGAAACTGAAGCCCATAGAGAGGTGAAGAATATTGTCCTAGGTCATTTAGTTAGGGAGTGGAACTCTGGGGTCTGTGTTCTTAACCTCTGTACTGTCCTGCTTTTTGTGAATACATTGCGTGCATTTTCTGCTGGAAGGTGAGATTCATGACTGTAGTGCCAGTCATCAGACCTAAAACTCTCTCTAACTCATTGTTTCTCGGCCTTGTTTAACTATGGAGCCCCTCTTTATTTCACTTAATAGTTATTAAGATCACATGGGATACTTAATAATTGCTCTGTAGAAAGTTTCTGTGGAATACATGCTTAAGTCTAGAAACAGATGCTATTTAAACTGATTTTAATGCATCCAGTGCTTTGGGGCCCTTAATTTGATGGATATTTCTATTTACTTGTGATAGGTAATATTGTACATATTTTAAAAAGTGAAATGTTTCTTTTTTATGGGAAAAATGAATACTTGTTAATGGAGTTCGGATGATTTTTAGCTTTCCATGCAAGTGGAAAATTGCCTCAGTGTAGGATTAATGAAATATCATAGGAGAGGAAGTTAATAGGTGAGCAAATGTATTTATTTACCTTCATATTACCTTTGTTTTCTTAGGTCTTATCATGGTTTTGGCTGGAGCCTCTGAATTTGATCCTCAGTATAATAAAGATGCCACAAGCAGACCAACAGATAATATTCTAATACCTCAGGTTAGGCCTAACTCCCAGATTCCTTGATATAAGCATTTAGGTATTAAAGTTAATGCTTTTTTAGGTATATATTTTTTAATAATTATTTTATTTACTCTAGCTAATCAGAGAAATTGGCAGCATTAATCTAAAGAAGAATGAGCCTCCACTTACCTGCCCATATAGCCTGAAAGCCAGAGTTCTTTTACTGTCTCATCTTGCTAGAATGAAAATTCCTGAGACCCTTGAAGAAGGTAAGATTCTAATATCTGCAGGGTTTTTTGTTTTTTTTTAACATTTATTTATTTTAGAGAGAGAGCACACGCGAGCTGGGGGAGGGAGAGGATAGGGGAAAGAATCTCAAGCAGACTTGGAGCTGAGGATGGAGCCTGGGGTGGGGCTTGATCTCACGAACCTGAGATCATGACCTGAGCTGAAACCAAGAGTCAGATGCTTAACTGACTGAGCCACCCAGGCGCCCCTTGGCAGGGTTTTAATAGTACAAAAGCAGTGGATTTAATTAGACCTCATGTGCAGTGTTTTGGCCCTGTTTTTTTTGCTCAATCAAATAATTGCTCAAGGACCTTTTAAAAAGAAAACTTTATGCTACATAATTCACAAATATTTTGAAAGTCTAAGGTTAAAGTCAGATACTTTGACAAATGTTAAAATTTAGTATTTCAAGGTGAGAGAAGACTCTGAGAAATGTTTATTCAGTTGCAGATTATATAGTAATTTCTAGTGACTTTTTAAAAAAGATTTTGTAAGCTTTTTAAGCTTTTCGGGGGAAGAAAAAATGGATTTCACAACAAATATCTCAGTCAACCACCACTACTACCATCACTTCCAGCAGTAATTGCTGATAAAGGATTTAATTTTTATTGAAAGCTTCCTAAATTGCTTGAAGCCACCTCTCTATGTAAAAGAAAAGCAGTGGATTGGGACAGTGCTGTTTCCAGGGATGTCATGAATTTGAGTGTCATTTCTTCTTTACTTGCATTACTTCATTTGAAGTTTTAAAAGAAAATTATTATACCTAGGGAATAAATGTTCTTTCTGAATGAAGCTCCTCTTCTTCTGTCCCTTTTTAAAGCCAATAATAAAACCAAATGCCTCCAAAAACAAGGCTAGCTGATGCTCAGTAATTGGTGATAAGATAGGATACTTAGGATGGAATGAAGGATCACTATTTAGGCATTGTTGTTGGAGTTGCAAATTAACCAGTAATTCTGATTTTTCTAATATTCTGTACAGATATGAAACCATCTCCATTTTTTACCAATTATCTAAGTAACAGGGAACAAATATTTTTTTAGGTTGAGTACTAACCCCAGTGGATGATCTTAATAGTTAACCATTACATGCAGTAAAAATGAGTCTGTCTCCTTCCTCTTTCTCCCCCTTCTCTTTCTGCATTGAGTTAAGATTTATTCTCAATCTTAGTCTTTGGACTTATTCATAGTTATAGAAACTTAGGTGCACAAGAAGAAGATTCTTAAGGTTCTTAAATATAGTAAGATTAGAATTAAGTTTAAGACTATTCTTCCAAAAAAGGAAGTTAACTTATGAAGCACACCATAATATTAAAAATTTGCCTTTGAAACATCTAATCTGATCTAGGGTTTTCTGACTGATTTTTGACAGTCCTGCTTAGGAGAAACTGTTGTGTTCAACCTGTAAAATTCTGAGGTCATCTGAAATGTTTATGGGACAACTTGAATTTAGTATCAGTCTTGGACTATAGATGATAAAGATGTTTTAACTATAAAAGTGGAATGATTTGTTTCAGGTTTTCATTTGTTTTGCAGATCAGCAATTTATGTTGAAAAAATGCCCTGCCCTACTTCAAGAAATGGTTAATGTAATCTGCCAGCTAATAATAATGGCCCGGAGCCGTGAAGGTGAGGTGGAAATGTAATTACTTATGTTGTACTTTTTCTTGCAAGCTCCTGCAGATTATACTTACAGTTTTAGGATTTTTGAGTACCTACAGTAATTCTGCCTATATATTATATAAGTTGAATCAGATTTTCCACTTTTATTCATGGTTTTTCTTACTTCTTTCCTGTATGTTCCGTTTTGTAAAGTCTTTATCACAATTCACGTTTTTGCATTTATTTATTGTTTTATTGTTTGTTGTCACTTATTGTTTGTAGAGATTTAAGATACCTTTTCCTTCCTTTGAATATTTTTAGAGTTAGGTTATTCTGTATTTTAACAATGAGTTTGAAATAATTCTTTAAGTGATGTAATAATGACTCATCTGACATGTAGTGTTTTTTGCATGAAGGGAGAAAAGAATGAGGGGAAAGAAAAAAGAAAGAGAGTTTGTGGTCAGTAATGGAAAGGGAGACCCTTAAGAAAGGAGATAATGGTTGTGGTTTGTTGTTATGGCTGATGTCAGTTCTTGGCATGGTATCAGTATGTTATTGATACTGATAATTTACTGTTTTGGGAGGTGATGCAAAGAATTTTTCTGTTAAACCAGTGCTTGTTGCTGGATAATGGTTGTTGCATTTGAACATGTTTGTATATTTTTGGTATCTTATAACTTTTTTTTTTAATTTAAATTTTAGGTAGTTAACATACAGTGCAACATTGGTTTCTGGAGTAGAATTCAGTGATTCATCACTTACATACAACACCCAGTGCTCATCACAAGTGCCCTCTTTAATAACCATCACCATTTAGCCTATCCCCCACCCACCTTGCTCCATCAACCCTCAGTTTGTTCTCTATCATTAAGAGTTTCTTATGGCTTTTATTTTTTTTTTCTTTTCCCCCCTTCCCATATGTTCATCTGTTTTCTTTCTTAAAATTCCACATATGAATGAGATCATGTGGTATTTATCTTTCTCTGACTTATTTCACTTAGCATAATATACTCTGGCTCTGTCCACATCGTTGCAAATGGCAAGAGTTCATGCTTTTTGATAGCTGAGTAATATTCCATTTTGTATATATACACCACATCTTCTTTACCCATTCATTGGTCGATGGACATTTGGGCTTTCTCTATAGTTTGGCTATTGTTGATAACACTGCTGTAAACATCAGGGTACATGTATCCCTTCGAATCTGTTTTTGTATCCTTTGGGTAAATACATAGTAGTGCAATTGCTGGGTCATAGGGTAGTTCTAGTTTTACCTTTTTGAGGAACCTCCATACTGGATTTTACAACTTTTAAAGGAAAATCAACACTATGGTCTTAAAATTTGAGGTGTTAACGATATTCATATGAGTCATGTTTTCGTGATGAGTTGTGTACTCTGGAACACATAAAAAGTCCAGCCTTGTTTTTTCTTTTATTCCTGTTCTTTCTAAGAAAGGGAGTTTCGTGCTCCAACTTTGGCATCCCTAGAAAACTGCATGAAGCTTTCCCAGATGGCTGTGCAGGGCCTTCAGCAGTTTAAGTCTCCCCTTCTGCAGCTCCCTCACATTGAAGAGGACAATCTTAGGAGGGTTTCTAATCATAAAAAGGTAATTCTTTGCCACTTTAAAATTAGCTGTAAACAGTTTGTCATGTTACTTAAAGGTAGCACGAATGAAAAGTGTTCTAGAAGTGTTTACTATGACTTTCTTAGATTTAGAATGTCTTAAACACTCTACAATTATTCCTAAAGTGGTTCTATTAGCATTTTCTTGATTAGGGAGGTGTCTTATAACATAAATTTACCTACTGTAAGTGATTTTACTACTTTGGAGGTCAGTGCATTTTAGCAATTAAGACTTTGTTCTTTATATTATGTTACCAGAAATAAATGTACAGAGTAAAAATGCACTGTATGCTTTCCAGTCATTTCATGCCTGGCTTTTAAGGTTGGGCATGGTTTATTGGTTGAATAGGAACAAAAAAAATTAAGTTTTCAAAACATAAGTAGATCAAATAAAGATACTTCTAATTTAGATAATGCAATCTATCGTAAAGATCTGATAATGAATCTTAAGATATGGCAAAAATATGTATAAATGAAAAAACTTGAGGAAATATAAGAAAAAACAAATTATAATTCTGATAGGAGATTTTAAACATTACTTTGCATACATTAGACAAAGTGGGCGGAAGATAGACATTGGATTTGATAGTATATTAAGGTAGAACTAATGTGTATTAGAGATTCACATATGAGTTCTCTGTCCTTTCAGGTAATCGTATTGCCCTTATAAATTTGTTCACATTTTGAATTGAAAACTGTGTAATCAAAAAGTGGGCATTCCACATTCCTCATGATCTAAGCCCTGTCTGTGAAAGTAAATATTAATAACTAGTACCAAATGCCTGGAAATGAACACACTCCTAAGTATCCCTTTAGCCTAGATGGATATTACTGCAATAACAGACAGCTGTATTTAGAAAATAACAAAAATGAGAATATTGCATAGGAAAACCTTAAGGGTGCAGTTGTACTTGGAGATAAATTCATACTCTTAAAGGTTTTTATCATTAAAATAGAAAATATGGGTCAGCAAACTGAGCATATCAAATGATAGTTGTTCTTGGTTGGGTCAAGATTCTATGAATATTACTGTTTTTTTTTCCTCCTAACTTTATTTTTTCTAAATTTAAAAAATTACCCTGTATTAACTTTGTAATTAAAAAAAAATCCTAAATTTGAATTTCTTTGGATAAAAGGCCATGAAATGCTATAAAGTTGTATTTTTTGCTTTGAAATGTGTATGCAGATCTTCCTCAGCTTACAGTGGGGTTACATCCTCATAAAGCCATCGATCGTAAGTTGAAAATACCCTAAGTCAAAAATGCATTTAATACACCTAGCCTACCAAACATCATAGCTTAGCCTAGCCTACCTTAAACATGCGCAGAACACTTATATTAACCTACAGTTGGGCAAAATCATCTAACACAAGCCTGTTTTATAATAAAGTGTTGAATATCTGTCTCTTGTAATTTATTGAATACTGTACTGAAAGTGAAAAACAGAATGATTGTATGGGTACAGAATGGTTGTAAGTGTATGGATTGTTTACTCTTGTGATTGCCTGGCTGGTGGAGCTACAGTTTGCTGCTGCTCCCCAGCATAATGATAGTATTGTATCAAATATCATTAGTCCTGGAAAAGATAAAAATTCAGAGTTTGGTTTCTGCTGAATGCATTGCTTTTGCAGCATTGTAAAGTTGAAAAATTGTAAGTAGAACCATTGTAAGTTTGGGAGCCAGTATGATCTTAGCATTTTTCTAAAAGTTATTGGATTTTGTTTTAGTGAAACATGCTAATTTTCTTTTTGTGAAAAATTCTATGACTTTGGGATTTATTTTCTTTCTCTCTCTCTCTCTCTCTCTCTCTCTCTTAAAATTCAGTACAAAATTAAGACTATTCAGGATTTGGTGAGTTTAAAAGAATCAGATCGTCACAATCTACTTCACTTCCTTGAAGATGAAAAATATGAAGAGGTTATGGCTGTCCTTGGGAGTTTCCCATATGTGACTATGGATATAAAATCACAGGGTAAGTGGGAGGTTTCCCTGTTGAACATTTTTTCTCTTTTTGATAGATTGGCTTTTGTTTATGTGGCTTAAGGTTCTCAAAACATTTGATATCATAATGTGTAATTAGACTTTCCAGAACTGTAGTTTACCTGTCAGATTGGCTGTGATGGAATATGATACATGCTTAATAATTTTGAGAATACTGATAGAATCCCATAGAATCTTACTTTTATTATCCTCAGAATGGGATTAAGCTTGAGGACTCTCTGTTCTGTAGTTCAAGTTTTAGGACTTTCTTAACTTTTCAAAGAATGAAAGATTTTCAGGTGCAATGGAAGATACTTGAAGTGTATATTGTTAGTGTAAAAGAAATAGCTGTTTAGTTCTAAAATTAAGTTTAAAAAGTCCAATTTACTTTAGTAAGCCTTGGAAATTACCATGTTCTATGCCACATTTCATGTGTTTTTCTCAACCTGTCTCTATCTTTATGTCTGCTGGGGTGAAAAAATAGATTTTTCTACCTACACAATTGTCCTTTGAGTGTCCATTTTAATAGCTGAATAATAGTATCATACAGTGGTTACAGAATTAGAGATTATCTGCCCATTCCTTCATTGTGACAGTATTCTGAGTTTTGACATTTACTAAGTTCCTCTTGTGAGAACATTCTTGTGGGACCAAGAATACAAGGATGTGTTAGGAATGGTATCTGTCTTTAAAGAGTTTATAGTCTAGTTGAGGAAGTAGGACATAAACATAGGATTAAAAACAAGGAAACATAAGGCAAGTGTTAAGTGAATGACACAGACATTGTGCCATTGATTCATTCAACAACTGTTGAGTGCCACCCATTTTATTGGGTGTTGGGGAAGCAGTGGTAAGACAAAACTTCTGCCTTATTGAGTTTGCATTCTAATGGAATTGAGAAGAGATAAATGGCTCTCAAAGACTTGGTGTTTGAGAGGTAAGGTAAACTGCAATCTGGTTTCAATTTGGCTGGAGTATAGGATACATGTAATGAAAACTGGGACTGCTTTGGTGGGGAGTTTGGATTTCCTTGTGATCTCACTGGGAAACTTCATGATGTATTTCATTCCATAGCATCTTGTATAGACAATTTATTATATTTTCACAATGCTATCCAAATGTGTAATATGAGTAATATAGTTAAAGGAGGGAGAGTAGAAGAATTTTAGAAGCAGGAAAGGAGCATCTGCCTGATCCAGTGCTAGAGATGGTGGATCTCTTTCCCACATTGCTTAGAGGCTGTATAGAATCTCCTGTAGGCTTTTTCTCCACTTGAAAGCCTCAGATGGCAGGTAGATATTGTTATAGCTGTTAATTCACATGCAGTGCTCACGCATGTGAGCATACAACTGTGGAATGTTGAAGAATGTGTAGCCCAGGTTTGATAGGAGATAATGGAGACTTCAGATTGAAGAAAGGATATTGTATCCTTCTTTTTTAATAATAATAATTATTTTTTCTTTTTTAGAGCACGAGGCAGGGGGTGGGGGGATGCGGGGGCGGGGGGAGGTGGGGAGGGGCAGAGGGAGAGGGAGAGAGAATCTTAAGAGGCTCCATACTCTGCGTGGAGCCCGATGCAGGGCTTGATCTCCATACCCTGAGATTGTGACCTGAGCCGAGATCAAGAGTCGGGTGCTTAACCGACTGAGCCACCCAGGTGCCCCAGGATATTGTATCCTTCTCGATGCCCAGCTGTTGCACCTCACAGCCAGTAATGGAGGAGAAAGTAGTTAGAGTTTGTTGGAGGCCGTTCTTTTCCAACTGGTGGTGTGTTAATGTAGGCCAGAACAGAGTATGCTAATCTAAATCTGTGTAAAATAAACATAACTTAGAAAAATCTTAGGCAGAAATACATAGTGAAGAAAACTCTTACAGATAAAATTTGCAGGAAAAATGAATTTGAATAAGATATGTTTGGTAAGTTATTTCATTTATTAATTTTAATATTAATTTTAATGTTAAGTTTATTTTATTAGCTTTTGGCAATATGTGTAGCAAATGTGGTTTTGAAAAATTAAGCAATTGCAAAAGCTTTTTAAGGTGCTTTTTACTATAAACAAAACTTCGAAGTTCTTGCCTTAAGAAATTAATGTGACTTAGAATACTAGTTCTAATTATTTTATTTCTGACAGGCAGACTGGCATTGATCATATAGGTAAAATCTCGTAAATACAAGGTTTGTACAATTTAATAGAGTGACAGATTTTTATATCACTATGAAAGAAAGCTGTGGTACAGTAGGCCTCACATTATACTTCGTTTTCAAAGACCAGGGTTTGAAACTTGGCAGAGCCGATATAGCCATTATGTGACCTCAGGCATTTTACTTTAGTTTTGAACCTCACTTTCTTCTAAGTGGAAATAATCTTCAGAGAGCTATTTTAAAGATTAAATGAGTGCATTGTTGAAGGCATGTAGTGGAGTGTTTTATATAGAGTAGGCAGTCAAATATTTTTTATTAAGTTTAAAATATATTTGAAATACTGAAGTACCAAATTGAATTTTATTGTTTACTCTCATTTTTTACTCTCATCTTGTAGTATTGGATGATGAAGATAGCAACAACATCACAGTAGGATCCCTAGTTACAGTGTTGGTTAAATTGACAAGGCAAACAATGGCAGTAAGTCATCTCTTTTTATTTTTATGCTTTAAGAGATATGTGTTAAAAAAAAAAAAGAGTTATGTGTTAAGGGGTGAAGGGGAAAAGGAGGTGCAGACTTCCGATTATGGAATAAGTCATGGGATTCAAAATATAGCACGGAATATAGTTAAGGATATTGTAACAGTGTTGTATGGTTATGTAGCGTAACAGAGGGAGTTGTTGAATCACTGTGTCGTACACCGTGAAACTAATATAGTGTGAACTATACTTCAATGAAAAAAAAGGAAAAAAAGTTATGTGTCAGAGTTCTTACATTTATTTTCTCATTTTAAGTCACATATTCTCAAAGTCAAAACTATTACAGTAGTAAAATCTAATTTTGCAAGTCCTATTTAGCTGTTTTTTTTTTTTTTTTTAAGATTTTATTTATTTATTTGACAGAGAGAGAGATTCAGCGAGAGAGGGACCACAAGCAGGGGGAGTGGGAGAGGGAGAAGCAGGCTCCCCGCCGAGCAGGGAGCCCGATGTGGGGTTCAATCCCAGGACCCTGGGATCATGATCTGAGCTGAAGGCAGTTGCTTAACCAGCTGAGCCACCCAGGCAGTCTATTTAGCTGTTTTGATATTTTAAATTAATATTCATAGTTTTCCCATTAGTTTTTACATACAGAAAACCCTTGGAAAATAGATTAATTCTTCCTGTGATGATTTGTTAATTCCCTGTAAAAACATTATAATAATAAGGTAATGTGAGTTTAGTATTTAAAGTCTAAAGTACTATACAAAGATTAATTATTGATTGTTGTGAATTTCATTACCTATTCCTTCTTGGTCAATTCTGATTTTACTCTTAATTTTTTAAATTATAGTGAAAATATTTTTTTTCTCATTATGTGAAAAATAAATGCTGTCTGGGAAAAAACTTCAGGCATTGCAGAAAAGTATAGGAAGAGATTAAAATCACCTAAAGTCCCGCCACTCTGAGATTATTGATTTTGAAGCTCATCGCTTTAGATACCCTAATGCATGAATACCTGTGGGGTTAAATGGTGTTTTCATGATCATGGATTCCTTCTCTCACCCACCTCCCTCAGGAAACCCCTTGTCAGTCCTAGGCGACCAGAATTTAGTCTTGTGTGTATCCTTTCATATCTTTCTCCATGCTCGTATTTACTGCCTGGGCCTTTACCCTGTATGTATATATACACCCTGGTACTTTTCTCATTCTCTTTGATTAAATTCAATCACATTGTATATGTTTCCTGTATATCTTGTTTTTCTTAGTTTCTATTACATATTTGTATTACCTCCCAAGTCAACTATTACCTCCCAAGTTAGACCTATAGTTGTACCTCGTTTTTAATTGACTGTACTATTTTTAACTCCGCATATTCAGCTAGTGGGAGATTTTAGCCTGTTCTACTCTGGGGCCTGTGAATATCTGCAGGAAACATACTCTGCATTTAAACCCCATCTCTCAAACTCTGGTTGGAAAAGCATACTTTGTAGTAGGATATATCAAATCAAAGATGTTGATTTTATGGTAGCAAGTGGTAAGGAAGCATTTGTGTCATGGACTCTGGATGAGAAGTGTCCCGCCCGGGAGAAGAGGAAACTTCAAAGCCAGTGGCTAGGATTGGGCATAGAATCCAAATTTATATTGCCTACATGCTTTGGAATTCCCAGCCTGAAAAATGAGTAAAAATTGGCCTTGAGCTGTTGACACTTCTGGGATAATTGGTAGGGGAAAAAAAGCAAAATTGCCCTGGAGGAAGGGAGAGAATCAAATATTTATCTTCAAGTTCTTGTATGCACTGAACCTCAGAGTAATTAAGTATTAAAACCCAGCTAATAAATGAAGAAATGAAGCAGAGATGGTAGAATTAGACTAGGGATTGGCAAACTTTTTCTCTAAAGGTCCAATTAGTGAAGTTTTAGGTTTTATGGGCCACATGGTTTCTGTAGCAACTATTGAATTCACAAATGGGCATGGTTGAGTTCCAATAAAACTTTATTTGAAAACCAGACAATGGGCCATAGTTTGTGGACCCCTGAATTAGGCTAGCAGTTTAAAGCCTGAGTTATCATTGTTTTTACTTGTTAGCTTTAGTAATTCCAGGGAGTTTATTAAACACAACCAACATCACTTACTATCTTCTGGTATAGATTCTCACTGAAACCTTACTGGAATATAAATCCTAAATTTATGCCTTCTATTCTGATCCTAAGTGGATTATATGGTGGATATGTCTAGATTTTATGGATTTTCTCAGTGTTCCACCCCTTAGGTATTTTATTTACTTATATATGTAATTAATTTTTAAAAAATTCAAAAAAATTTGTTTTTCTTAAGTAAACTCTACCCCCAATATGGGCTTGAACTCACAACCCTGAGATCAAGAGTCTCACACTCTACCAACTGAGCCAGCCATGTGCCCTTCCATAGTTATTTTAAACTATGAAATATTCTTGACTTTATAATGAGTTTATATATCTTAAGTCATTGCATTTGTACTTTTCAAAATGTATTCAAGACACATGTGAGATATTTCAGAAGGTAACTTTTGAAGTGTCATTTAGTAATTGCTGAATTTGCACACATCATTAGTAATTGCCAGAAGTCTGCTGTTCTCCCTCCCTCCACCAGTTGTCACCAGTTAAAAAACTTATTGGTCATCTATTTTGAAAGATTGCTTTATCTGAAAGATAAACATAGGTTGATAGACTTTATATTTTTCTTCTCTCTGCTTCTAGGAAGTATTTGAAAAGGAGCAGTCGATCTGTGCTGCAGAGGAACAGCCAGCAGAAGATGGGGTAAAACTTGATTTTTCTTACTTATCTTTCCTGGTGAAGGAAGTGTTTTCTTTTGTTCTCTGATTGTTTTATATTGTTGTGGGAGAGTAATTCAGTTTGTGAAAGCATTTAGTTTAGCCATTTTCATCTAAAAATTATTCAGACTCCCAAATGAGACTGTTGCTATAACTTCTGAGTGTGTATGTGTGTTGTTATTTATAGCAGGGTGATACTAATAAGAACAGGACAAAAGGAGGATGGCAGCAGAAGAGCAAAGGACCCAAGAAAACTGCTAAATCAAAAAAAAAGAAACCTTTAAAAAAAAAACCTACACCTGTGCCCTTACCACAATCAAAGCAACAGAAACAAAAGCAGGCAAATGGAGTTGTTGGGAGTGTAAGTTTATTACTGTTATTATCATTATCTTTGTTGAATTATAACATACACTAAAATGTTCACATCCTATGTGTAGCTCCTGAAATTTTACATATGTATGTACCCATGGTACCCAGACTAAGATAGAAAACCTTAGTACCCTAGAGAGCTCAGTTGTGTCCCTTCTTAGTCAGTGACCCCTCCATCTACCTCCATACCTTCCAGTTTTGGCTGTTATTACCATAGATTAGTTTTGCTTATTCTTAAACTTCATATAAGTGGAAATACATTTGTCTGCTTTCATTCAACATTATGTCCATGACATTCATCTGTGTTGTGTGTAGCAGCTATCCATTCTTTGTGTGTATGTGATACTCCATCTTATGAATACACTCCAACTTATCTGTTCTGCAATTAATGGACATTTGGGTTGTTTCTAGTTTTTGCCTGTTATTGAATAAAAATGCTGTGCCTATTCATGTACATGTCATTTTGTGGACATTTCATTTTTCTTGGGTATGTACCTAGCAGTGGAATTGCTGGGTCATAAAATAAGTGTATATGGTTAGCTCATTGAAAGAGCCTGTTTTCCAAAGTTGTACTATTCTGTGTTTCTACTAGCAGAATATGAGTTCAGTTGTTCCACATCCTCACTAATGCTTGGTTTTACCATTCTTTTTTATTTTAACCACTACAGTGGATCTGTAGTGGTACCTCTGTGTGTGGTTTGTATTTACCTGATAACTAATGATATTGAGCATCTTTTCATATACTTAGCAGCCATTTGAATATCCTCTTTCTCTATTGGGTTGTCTTACGGATTTGTAGGATTCCTTTATATATTCTGGATATGAGTCCTTTTTTACTCTCTTAATGGAAGCCTTTGGTGATACCTAATTTTAAGGAAGTCTTTCATTAATTTTATGGTTATTGCTTTTGAGTCCTGTTGACATTTCTGCCTATCAGAGATTTTAAGATTTTATTTATTTATTTGAGAGAGAGAGCACAAGCAGGGGCAGAGGGAGAGGGAGAAGCAAGCAAGCTCCCCGCTGAGCAGGGAGCCCTACATGGGGCTCCAGCCCAGGACCCTGGGATCATGACCTGGGCCGAAGGCAGACGCTTAATTGAGCCACCCAGGTGCCCCATAGTATTGAGTCTTTTTACTCATAATCATGGTTTATCTTTATTAACTTGGATCTTCCTTAATTTTTTCTCAGCAGTGTTTTGTAATTCCCAGTGACAGAGGTATGACACATCTTTCATTAGATTTACCCTTTTGTATTTGATACTTTCTGGTGCTGTTGCATATAACATTAAAAAAAAAAAAATCCATTCTTCAGTGTTTATTGCTGGCACATAGAGATACAGTTGTCTTCTAAATACTGACCTTGTATCAAGGAGTCTTGAACTGACAATATGGGCATACCTTGTTTCATTGCACTTCAGTTTCTTGCGCTTGTCAGATACTGCATTTTTTACAAATTGAAGGTTCGTGGCAACCCTGTGTTGAGCAAATCTATCAGCACCATTTTTCCAGCAGCATTTGCTCACTTTGTGTTTCTGTCACATTTTGGTAATTCCCTCAATAGTTTACACTTTGTATTATTATATTCGCTATGGTGATCTGTGATCAGAGATTACAGCTCGCTGAAAGCTCCTGTGATGGTTAGCATTTTTTAGTAATAATGTATTTTTTAATTAAGGCATGCACATTTTTTAGACAATATTGCTTGCACGCTTAACATACTACAGTATAGTGTAAACATAACTTTTATATGTAGTGGGAAACAAAAAAAGTCATTTGACTTTATTCTGGTAATCTCTTTACTGCAGTGGTCTGGAACTGAACCTGCAATATCTCCAAGGTATGCCTGTAATTCTAACCATTTGTAGGTACTTTTTAAAAGATTTTCTGTGTACACAATCATGCCATCTGGGAATAAAGACAGTTTTACTTTTTTCTTTTTAATCTTTTTGCTTTTTCTTCCTTTCTGTCTTACTGTATTGGCTGAAACTTTCAGTGTAGTAATGTTGGTTAGGAGTGAGGACGGTGGTCACCCCTGTCTTCTTGTTTATCTCCAGGAGAAAGGGAACAAACTATTAAGTGTGATGTTAGCTATAGGGTTTTTGTAGATACTCTTTATCAGGTTTGCTGAGAATTTTTATCATGAACAGTACTGAACTTTATTAAATGCCATTTCTCCATTTGTTGAGGTTGATGTGATTTTTCTCCATTCTATAATATAGTGAATTATGTTGAAGCATTTAAAAATTTTAAACTGTCCTTGCATTCCTGGAACAAATTCATTTCATCGTAGCATATTATCCTTTTTCATATTTATCTGGATTTGATAATATTTGTTTAGAATTCCTACATCTATTTTATGAAAGAATATTGTTTTGCCATTCTCCTTTCTTATAATACCCTTGCCAGGTTTTGTATCAGGTTTATGCTGGCCTCATTAAACAAGTTAGGAAGTATTCTTTCTTTCTTTTTCCTGGAAGAGTCTGTGTAAGATTGGGTTTGTTTCTTATTTGGAAGAACTATCTAGAGAAGCCATCTGGGCTTGGAGTTTTTAAAAAGGGTTTTTAGTTTTAGAGTCCATTTCTTTAACATATTCTACTTTTTTCCTTGTATCAATTTTAGTAAATTACATTTTTCAAGGAATTTGTCCATTTCTTCTAAGTTATCAAATTTATTGACAAAGTTATTCATAATATCCTCTATTTGTAATTTCTTTTGGAGCTATAGTAATGTCTCTTTTATTCCTAATATTGGTAATTTATATTCTCTTTTTCCTTTGATCAGTCTTGCCTAATAAAAGTCTTATCTCAGTTTTATTAATCTTTTCAAAGAACCAATTTTTGGTTTTGTTTAGGTTTCCCTTTGTATATCTGCCTTCTCTTTAATTGATTTCAGGTCTCTGTTATTTACTTCGAGTTTTTTTATATTTAATTTGCTGTTCTTTTTCTTGCTTCTTGAAGTGGATTAGTAAATATTTTGTCTGGGATATTGGCTTTCCTTACTACATTATACTCTATCAGCTATAGAAGATAATATTAAATTCTCAAAGCAGTGCTTTTCTATGAGCTTTCCATTTCCCCATCTCAAATAAAATATATTGTATAAGTGGGGTGCCTGGGTGGCTCAGTTGGTTGAGTATCTGACTCTTGTTTCGGTTCAGGTCATGATCTCAGGGTCATGAGATCGAGCCCTGCATCCTTGGGCTCTGTGTTCAACAGGGAGTCTGCTTGAGATTCTCTCTTCCTCTGCCCGCCCCCCCACCCCACCCCTGCTGATGCCATGTGTGCGTGCTCACTGTCTCAAATAAATAAATAAATCTTTAATAAAAAATACATATATATTGTATGATTGATGTTTTGAAAGATGAGCCATGTTGCCATTGCAGTAGTATACGTTGCAAATAAAGATAAAATATTTTTTATTTTACAAACATGAAAAATAAATAAAATAACTAACAATAGACAAATAAGCCAAATGTTAAAGTCTTTAGTCTGACTACCACATATGTATAAATACGTGTGTTTATAATTCTCTAAAATTCTGTATGAATAGTGAAATTATAATCTTGAGCTAATTTAATTATAATGACAATAATTAGCTTCAGGGACTCAGAATTCACTGAGATATTCAGAACTTCTGTGGTTGCTTTTTCCTTTTAGGAAGCTGCAGTAAAGGAAGACGAAGAAGAAGTTTCTGACAAAGGCAGTGATTCTGAAGAAGAAGAAACCAATAGAGAATCCCAAAGTGAAAAAGATGATGGTAGTGACAGAGACTCTGATAGAGAGCAAGATGAAAAACAAAACAAAGATGATGAAGCAGTAAGACTTTTATAGGTTTAAATAATTAGAATTATATACCTCTGATAGTTTGGGTTTTTGTTGTTTTTTCATTTGTTTACTTGTTTGTGTGCTTGTCTTAATACCGGTATATTTTATAATCTTATATTACTTTGTAAGAATATGTTTGTGGGATGGTGGTCAGAATTATAAAGAAAAATAGTTTCTAACAAGGATTGGACCTCTTAATTTTCTTAAATCTTAAATTGCTGTTAGTATAGATTGTGGATTTGAGGAGAAGTCAGTTTGGTGTCTTACAGTAATTTTCAAAATTGGAGCTGAGTCTGGAAATGAATTAGGAAAGGTGGGTTATGGTCTAAGCAGTTACTTAGAGGAGTCTTTCAAAAGTTCTAGGTAGTGTTTAGAGTAAAGAAACATTACTGTGGACTCTAATGTCAAGAGGTTGTTTAAGGAGAAGACTAACATTTACAGAATGCCACCTTGTTTAAGAGGTATATAAGACATTAAGGAAAGGAGGAGTCTCTAAGGAACTTACTAAGGTTGTGAGGGTAGAGAGAATAGGAAAAAGTCTCGTGGTGTGGCATTAAGTTGCACCTGATTTATAGATGGGCTATAGAAAAAGAGGGTTTGGTGGACAAATAATGGGTCCTTTAGAGACTACTGTAAATGAACTGTAAACTGATCAGCTATTCCTTTATGTTTGTGTTGTTCTGTTTTTTTCTTACTGGGCCATCAACCTAAAAGTTACCCTTGTGGTTTAGGAGAGAAAAGGGGATTCCCTGAATAGCCTGTGAGGCACAGGTAGAGGCCGAAAAAAGGATAAAAAAGTAAAGGGCAAAGGATAAAAGTCTAAGGAATTGCAGGCATACCTTGGAGATATTACAGGCTTAGCTCCAGACCACCACAGTGAAACTGACATCACAATAAAGCGAATCAAATGAATTTTTTGGTTTCCTAGTGGGTATAAAAGTTACGTTTACACTATATTGTAGTGTAGTCTGTAGAGTATGCAATAGCATTATCTCAAACAATATGCACGCCTTAATTAAAACATTCTTTATTGCTAAAAAATGCTAACCATCATCTGAGCTTTTAGCGAGTTGTAACCTTTTTGCTGGTGGAAGCTCTTGCCTAAGCGTTGATGGCTGCTGACTCTTCAGAGTGGTGGTTGCTGAAGGTTGGGGTGGCTGGGGCAGTTTTTTAAATAAGATGACAATAAAGTTTGCTGCATTGACTATTCCTTTCACAAATGATTTCTCTCTAGCATGAGATGCTGTTTGATAGCATTTCACCCATAGTAGAACTTCTTTCAAAATTGGAATCAGACCTCTCAAACCCTGCCACTGCTTTGTCAACTAAGTCTTTGTAATATTTTAAATCCTTTGTTGGCATTTCAACAGTTTTGACAGCATCTTCACCAGGAGTAGATTCCACCTCAGGAAACCACTTTCTTTGCTCATCCATCAGAAGCAGCTCCTCATCTGCTCAAGTTTTCTCCTGAGATTGCAGCAATGCAGTCCCATCTGCAGGCACCACCTCTAATTCTAGATCTCTTGCTGTTCTTACCACATCTGTAGTTACTTCCCCCCCCTGGAGTCTTGAACCCCTCCAAGTAATCTGTGAGGGTTGGAATCAGCTTCTTCCAAACTCCTGTGAATACTGATATTTTGACCTCTTCCCATGAATCATAAATGTTCTTAATGGCACGTAAAAGGGTGAATCAGAAGATTTTCAATATACTTAGCCCAGATCCACCAGAGGAGTCACTCATTATCTGTGGCAGCTATCACCTTAAAAAATATATTTCTAAACTAGTAACACTTGAAAGTGATAATTACTCCTTGATCCATTTGCTGCAGAATGGATGTTGTGTTAGCAGGCATGAAAACAACATTAATCTTACTGTGCATCTCCATCAGAGCTCTTGAGTGACCAGGTGCATTCTCAATGAGCAGTAATATTTTGAAAGGAAATTTTTTTTGAGTAGTTGGTCTCAACAGGGGGCTTAAAATATTCAGTAAACCATGTTGTAAGCCGATGTGCTGTCATTCAGGCTTTGTTGTTCCATTTAGAGAGCACATGCAGAGTAGATTGAGCATAATTCTTAAGGGCCCTAGGATTTTAGAATGGTCGGTGAGTAATGGCTTCAGCTGAACATCACCGGCTGCAGTAGCTCCGAACAGGAGAGTCAGCCTGTCTTTTGAAGCCAGGCATTGACTTCTGTCTAGCTATGAAAGTCCTAGATGGCATCTTCTTCCAGTGTAAGGCTGTTTTGTCAGTATTGAAAATCTGTTATTTAGTGTAGCCATCTTTATTAATTCCCCTAGCTGGATCTTGTGGGTAGCTTGCTGCAGCTTCGGCACTAGCACTTGCCGCTTCACCTTGCATTTTCATGTTACGGAGATGGCTTCTTTCCTTAAACCTCATGAACCAACCTCTGCTAGCTTCAAATTTTTCTTCTGCAGCTACCTCACCTCTCTTAGTCTTGATAGAATTGAGGCAGGTCCTTGCTTTGGATTAAGATTTGGCTTAAAGAAATATTGTGGCTAGTTGGATATTCTGTCCAGACCACTAAAACTTTCTCCATACATGCAATAAGGCTGTTTCGCTTTCTTACCTAAAACTCGTGTGTTCACTGGAGTAGCACTTTTAATTTCCTTTAAGAACTTTTCCTGTGCATTCACAATTTGGCTATTTGGCCCAAGAGGCCTAGCTTTCTGCCTGTTTCGGCTTTAAACTTGCCTTCTTCACTAAGCTTAATCATTTCTCGCTTTTGATTTAAAGTGAGAGACGTGCGGCTCTTCCTTTCACTTGAATACTTAGAGGCCATTGTAGGATTATTAATTGGCCTGATTTCAATATTGTTGTGTCTCAGGGAGGCCCAAGGAGAGGAGGAGAGATGGGGGGAACAACCCATTGGTGGTGCAGTCAGAACACACACGTTTATTGTTTAAGTTTGCCATCTTATGTGAAAATGGTTCGTGATGTCCCAAAACAATTATTATAGTACATCACAGATTACCGTAACAAATATAATTAAAAAGTTTAAAATATTGCAAGAATTAACCAAAATTGTAACACAGAGACTCAAAGTGAGCAAATAAATGCTGTTGGAAAAATGGCAGCAGTGGACTTGCTCAACACAGGGTTGCCACAAAGCTTCAGTTTGTGAAAACCACAATATTTGAGAAGCACGGATGTGCAAAGTGCAGTTAAATGAGGTATGCCTGTAATGTGGTGGGGAGTTTGCCCTTGGGAGTGGTGGGGAAAAACAAGGATGACTTTTTAGCAGTTGCTGGCCCCAACTGTTTTTGTACTTTGGGAATTAAATTGATTGCCAAGAAATTAAAGCCTATTAAGAATATTATTTCCCCAGGTGTGCTTTGAGAAAGAGTTGACATATTCCTTTCTGAGTATAGTATTAGGATTAGTAGAGGTGGCAGATTAGTTTCTTTAGATACCAAAAATACATTCATTCAGTTGTCAAATAATTATACAAACAGTTATTCGTTATCTGTCACATTGCAAGCACTGTGTTAGATGAGAGGAATGCAAGCCAAATGTAAAACAGTTTCTGCCCTTGAATGATAGTAGGCTAGTGGGGAAGGCAGACTTATAAATAAACATTAAAGTACAAAAGAGATTATGCACATTTTGTGCAAGGTATAGTGAAAGCACAAAGGAGGGAGTGATCAACTCAGTTGAGGGAAATTTCTGGTATTCAGGAGCTCATGGTTTAGGCTTTAGCAGCTCCCAAAGGAATAATAGTAGGAATTTTCCAGGTTAGAGAAAGAGAGAGAAAACAAAAATCCAGACATGGTTTCAGAGGAGTGAAATAGCTTGGTGAATTCAGAGAAGTCAAGGTAGTTTGAAGTGACGAGAATAGAAAATGCAGAGATAGGCAGTGACAGGAGACTGGAGTGGAGAGATTGGCCCAGGTCAGGTCAGATTATGACTGTATAGTTCATGCTAAAGGGCTTAGGTTTGATTTATGAAATGATGCGTTACAACAGTTTTGAGCAGGGAAATGATCAAGTGTGTGGGACTGAACTCCGTGGTAGTTAGCATTGTCAGGAATAATAGCTGGAAGAAGATGGAAACTGTTCAATGAGAACATCTGAAAACGTACTTGATTTCAAGTGTTTGATTTTTACTTTACTAGGAGTGGCAAGAATTACAACAAAGTATACAGCGAAAGGAGAGAGCTCTCCTGGAAACCAAATCAAAGATAACACATCCTGTTTATAGTCTTTACTTTCCTGAGGTGAGTTATTCATGGCTCAGTGTTTTCCTTGTCCCGTTTACTTTCTCTCCAGGTATTTTTCAGTTGCCTTTTATCCCTCTGTGGTGTATACTGGCTCAAATGTGCTAAAGATGATCTATTCTTGATAGGCAACATTTTGAAGGATACATTTCAGTATGAATTAGATTTTCACGTGAATGTGTCATTTAATGGGAGGATTGTTAACTTTTTAAGTATTTCTGTGGTTTCCTGGGCTTCTGTCCTTTCTGTGGCTGGATGACTGAAGGTTGTGCTGAATGATGATTTCTCTTTAGCAGTTCAGGCAGTCTTGCAGACAAATGCATATTTTGTCCTCGTCATAGGACTACATGGGTTCTGTGAATCCTTCACTTCTATCAAGTTTTAGATAGGAAGGAAAAAGTTCTTAAGTTTTCCCGTGGGTTTTCTCTGATGGTCCTCCACTGGCCACCTGGAACCACTACACTTGCTCTGGCCCTCGTAATTGCCCTAGTCCGTGGCAATAGGCAAGCCTGTGGCTGTGGGACCAGCTAAGTTCAGTAAGAGTTGAGAGTGGCTGAGCCCCAAGCTCAGGACAGATTGATCAGTGCTGTTTGTTCTCTTGTCCTTGTTTAGTTTGTGGTTGTGGCCTGCTCAGCTGTTGATCTCCTTGAGTTTTTTGTCTTTCAAATGAATTTGGGATTTGCATGACGTTTTGCTTTTGCCATGATTCTGTCTATGGCCAAAGGTCAAGAACTGGTTGCCTCTTAGTTCAGGGAAGCTGTTCCACAGACTGCCTCACAGCTTTGCCGTAGAACCTTCTGCTCAGCACTCATGTTTGGCAGGTGATTTCATGTATAAATCTGCTTTTTGCTTTAGAATGTCAATCCAGAGTTGCTGGGGGCTGCTGAAGGCAAATTCCCAAGTAATTTGGCTTTCCTAATAATAAATGAATGGCTCTGCACAGACTGTTGTTTTGACTTGGAAAGAAGTGAGCCCAGGATTCCATGTTAATGCGCTTGCTGATCTTCTGGCATGTCCTGAGCTTTAGCCCATCTGTTAAGGGCATTTTGCCCATTGCGGTGGTAGCCTGCCAACCCCAAGGCTCCCGAAATCAAGCGAGTAAATTCCACTCATTGATTGGTTTTAGAAGTGCCATGGGATGTTATAAGCTGCATAATTTGTACCCTTATAACAGATAGTTCATTTTAGACCATGCTTAGTTAATAAGCAAAACATCCATTCACTGCCTTAGAACATTTTAGCCTTGAAAATGCCTTTTTCTAATTTAAGCTACAACTGTAGTGTAAACATCTCAAAGTACCATTTATCAGATAAAATTTATTTAGGATTTTCCTAACATCTGTCTACCTTCCCGTGTACCTACTGAACTACCCTAACAACCACACTACCCACTTAAATTGCTTAAAGTTTTATGATTATAATTGACTTACATGTTACTGAAACTCATTCATTATACTTAGTATGTTAAGAATGGTGAGGAATCTCACACCACAGAAAAACTATTGAAAGTGCAAATAACTCGTGCTGCAATATATTTTCCACTTTCACTATGTGCATCAAAGAGTCTAGGCATAAGTACAATGCCATGGATTGAAATTCACTAGCTTCTTAATAAATATTTTTGAATGAATCTCATTTTAATCAAGTAACCTGGGAGAGCAGAGGGAAAGGCATTCTCTTAGTGGAGAGGTAAAGAAGAATCGCACGTTCTTGAACATCTCCCTGTGCTACTTACATTACATACATGTTCTGGTAATGAGATTTCTGACAGTGAAATGTCAGAACTCTTAAATGATTAAGGTGCCTACCTCATTTCATTAATAATCACGATTATCATTTTTTTAAAGATTATTTATTTGACAGAGAGAGCGCGTGCGCTCGCCAACACACACAAGCAGGGGGAGAGGCAGAGGGTGAGGGAGAAGTGGGCTCCCTGCTGAGCAGGACCCCGGGATCATGACCTGAGCTGAAGGCAGGTGCTTAACGACTGAGCCACCCAGGCGCCCCCATGATTATCATTTATTATGATCAGTGTGCTAGACATTCTAACATATCTTTTGCTCGTATTATCTCAGTCCATCTTCACAACACAGCCTGAGTTAGGCACTCATCATTTAACAGAGAAGAAAAGTGAGATTTAGAGACGTGAAACAGTCCGGGTCTGTGTGGCTTTAAAACAGGCATCGGCAAACTACAGCCTGCAGACGAGTCTGCCTCCCTGCCTGTTTCATGAATGAAGTTTGACTGCAGCACAGTCACGCTCCTTCTGTTCATGTTACAGTGGCAGGGTTGAGTAGTTGTGACTCAGACTCTGGCCCACTTTTAACACTGTGTGTGTGCAACACGCACAGAGGCAAACTTACGTATATACACATATACCTATTGTGGTAGTCCCCCTTGGGTTAAGCAGAAGTTAGATTAATTATGTACTTGTGATTTATTTATTCTGCTTGTTAATGTTGTTGTAGTGCTTTGTAGTTTACAAGAGTTTTTAGTTGACAGTGTAGCATTCTTAGATCACATTTTAATGTCTTGTGGATAAAATAGGAAGTGCAAGTGATTTTGGCTTAAAAAGGCATTTTCCCTATGATAACTGTTTTCAGTAAAATGTTTTTTTTTTTTAACTTTCTTTTGGATAATTGAAAATTTACAACAGTCTAGTGTTGTTTTGGTTGAGTATTTAGAATATCCTAGAGTTTGTTTTATTTTTTAGCTCCAAAACATTTTTCTTTAAGCCATTTTAGAAAGCTGTCTTCCCTGACCAATTCTTAAGCAGTGGATACCAAGAGATGACTGAACAGTTACTGTTGTGTCCTGCACAGCGGTGCTCACTGAGCACATTGAAGCTTGGTGCTTCTGGACTGCTTGGGCTGCTGCTGCTTTTTTTTTTTTTTTCCTTAAAAGATTTTATTTATTTATTTTTTGACAGAATGAGACACAGCAAGGGGCACCTGGGTGGCTCAGTCGTTAAGCATCTGCCTTCAGCTCAGGTCATGATCCCAGGGTCCTGGGATCGAGCCCCGCATCGGGCTCCCTGCTCTGCGGGGAGCCTGCTTCTCCCTCTGTCTCTGCCTGCAACTCCCCCTGCTTGTGTTCCCTCTCTCTGTCAAATAAATAAATAAAATCTTTAAAAAAAAAAAAAGAGAGACACAGCAAGAGAGGGAACACAAGCAGGGGGAGTGGGAGAGGGAGAAGCAGGCTTCCAGCTGAGCAGGGAGCCCGATGCGGGACTCGATCCCAGGACCCTGGGATCATGACCCGAGCCGAAGGCAGACGCCCGACAACTGAGCCACCCAGGCGCCCCTGCTTCTTTTTTTTTTTTTTTAAATACTTTTCTCTCATTGTGCATTCTGGTGGCAGTTTCTTTACTGAGCTCTTTTTCTATTCCTAATCTTTTATGAGTACAACTAAAAATGCTGCACTTATTAAAATCATGTGCAGTGAAAGGTATAAATAGACTCTTAAATCTGAGATGCTCTCTTATGAGTAATACGTTTTAATGATTTCTGATTTGGTTTCCCAAGTCCCTTCCACTCCTACTTTCTGGCTTTTGCTTATTACTAGGTAAGATTACTAAGATTATTTGCTAGATGATATTGTAGTAGTTTATATTATTTTATTTTTTAGGCTATCTTTTGTCATTTAAGGTTAATATAGGGGTTTTTAATACAGAGGCCCATCATTAGGGTTTTTTAAGGGGCCATTTGAAACCCTAAAATTACATGCAGAATTCTTTTGGACAGCAGATCTATAAATGGTTAATAATGATTTATTCATTCAGTAAATATTAAGTATCTATTTTGTACCAGGCACTGTATCTGTGCTGGAAATACTGCAGTGATAAAACCAGAACAATACCTCTGAAAGGAGACAAGGCTAAACAGTTATTTCTCTAGTTATTTCTGGTAATATAAACTTCTTTTTTTTTCTTTGCAGGAAAAACAAGAATGGTGGTGGCTTTATATTGCAGATAGGAAGGAACAGACGTTAATATCTATGCCGTATCATGTGTGTACACTAAAAGATACAGAAGAGGTAATTATCCAAAACATTATTTCAGTTTTTACAAATATATGGCATCTCACCATCATGCTGCTTCATAAAGTCTTTCTTAGAAATCAGTTTATCATATTTGGCTTATTGTATTTTATCAGTTAAGGCACATTTTGTAACTGTTCTCTGGTGTCTTTTGGGAGTAACTGATTGGAAATTTATACAGTATTGTTAAAGGTAGGCAACTCTATCAGTCTTAAAAACTTGTTTTCAACTTATTTTTGGGAGTTTTCACTGTTAGTGTCTAAAAACATATGCCTTTTGTTTTCCTGTCCAGAATTTAATTATATTTTACAAAAATTTATGATTTTCATACTCATTGGATTAGTGCTAAGATAAATATCTTTGGTCTTAAAAACAAATTTAAGAACTGATAATTAGATTTTTAGAATGGAATTTTTGATTATGTGGCATTATTCATTGTTAATGTCATTACTAATATAGTGATGAGTATATTTTATCTGTTTTTCTTGATTGTTTCATGCTACTTCTCTAGAAAAGTTCTTTCTGCCTGGATTTGGTAGACAAGAGCAAGCAAGGTTTTTTAGAATTTCAAGATAGTTCTGTGATAATTTTTTTTTAAAGATTTTATTTATTTATTTGACAGAGAGAGACACAGCGAGAGAGGGAACACAAGCAGGGGGAGTGGGAGAGGGAGAAGCAGGCTTCCTGCAGAGCAGGGAGCACAATGCGGGGCTCGATCCCAGGACCCTGGGATCATGACCCGAGCCGAAGGCAGCCGCTTAATGACTGAGCCACACAGGCACCCCTGTGATGTTGATTTTTAATCCAAAAGTATTTTCCCCCCTTTATAACCAAGTAGTAAATGTGTGAAGTAGTTTGTTGTTGTTTATTTGACACTTAAAGTTAGTGTTAACTTAAGGGTATTTCTTGGATAGAGCAGTTTTATTATTATTTTTTTAAAATTTAAGTTTTACCTATTTTTGAACAGATAATAAATTCACCTAGTTAATAATATTTCAGAAGATATACAAAAGTACACTCATTGAAACATCCCTGTCTCTCAGTCACCCACTTTCCTTCCTGGAGGCCATCAATGTTATAAAATTTTTATGTAGTCTTCATGTGATACTGTATGTAAATTACAAGCAAATACACATGTATATTTTCTCAAATATTACATATAAAATAGCATACACCTTTTTCTCTCAATGATATAACTTGGAATTTTTTCCAAGTTACTGCAGAAAAACCTTCCTCATTTGTTTTTACAGCTGCATTATACTCTTTTGTGTGGTTGTTTATTTATTTAGCATTCTACAATTTAATGGACTTATAAATTATTTCTTTTGCTGCAATGAATAAACTCATATGTCATTTTGCACATGTACAAACATTTATAGGATAAATTCATAGAGTTAAAATTAATGAATCAGACGCTGTGTATATTTGTAATTTTGGTAGGTATCGCTAGATATTTATTTCTCTATAGGGAGAATGAATGTTTAAGAATGCCCTTTATCTCTCAGTATATCAGATATTTTGAATGTCACTGCTGATCAGAAAGGTGAAAAATGGCATCTTAGTGTTATTTTTTCCCCTCTCATCTTTTATTTTAAAAAGTTTCAAACCTATAGAAATGCTGCAAGCACACTACCATAAACTCCCATAGATCCTTTATCTACACTTATCAATTAACATTTTGCCTTATATTTAAGATAGTTTAATATCTTTCTCTGCATGTGCCTATAGACATCATGACAATACTTAAACATGTATCTCGTAAGAACAAGGGCCATCTCCTACATAAGCACAATGAAATTACTATATTCAGGAAATTTAACATTGATATGGTATTTAATGTGCAGTCCATATTCAGATTTCCTTAAATGTTTCACTAATGTCTGTTGTAGTTTTTGTTCTGTTTTTAAATTCAGGATCCATTCAAGGATCATGCATTGCATTTGGTTGTCATTCTTCTTTATTCTAGAACTCTTCTTGGCGTTTTTGCTTTTAAATTTTTCATGCCATCAACATTTTTGAAGAGTCCAGGCAAAATATTTTGTAGAATATCCCTCAGTTTTAATTTGTCTCATTGGTTACTCATGATTATATTCATCTTAAATATTTTTGGCAAAAATACTACATAAGTGATACAACCTTCTAATGAGGCACATTATATCCGTTTGCCCCACATTGGTGATACCATGGCTGAACATTTAATTAAGGCTTTTCTCTACTATAAAAGGTATTTTTTTCCTCTAATCTTTCGGGCAATACTTGGACACTATGTTAATATCTTGTTCTCTACTAGTCTTCTGCCCACTCATTTTAATACACTTTGATGATTCTTGCCTTAATCACTTTTTACTATGCTGGTTTTACTCAGTATAGTTTAAATTTTGTCTCTCTCTTAAGAGTGAAACTGAACATCTTTCAGTGTATTTGAATTGTACTTATTTTTATGTCTGATTGTGACCATTGTTCATTTTTGTTGGGTTATTGGTCTTTTAATTGGTTTGGGGAATTATTGTTGTTTTAAATATTATATCCCTTAGTGATATTTGTTGCAAATATTTCTCCCCAGTTTGTTTTACTATTGCAGTTGTTTTTACCAGGTAAAAATACAAACATTATTTATTTGGGTTTTTTTGGTAGTGTGATTTAGTAATTTTTTTCTTTTATGATTTCTGTGTTTTATGGTATACTTAGAAAGGTCAAACTGAGATTAATTTTAAAAAATGATAGTCCCATGAATTTTCTAGTTTGTTTTTCCTAGTTTGTTTGTTTTAATATATAATCTTGCCTACAGAATCTGGATTTTGGAGATTGGAGGCAGATCACCAGAACATCCAAATGCCATCTTAATAACTTATTCTTCCTTTGTCTAAGTGGAAATGAAACTTTTTCTTTTAAGTTTTTATTTTAATCACCTGGTGCTTATCCAGGTGCACTTCTTAGTCCCCATCACCTTTTTCACCTATTCCCTGCCCACCTCCTCTCTGGTAACCATTGGTTCTCTATGGTTGAGAGTCTTTTTCTAGGTTTGTCTCTCTCTCTCTCTTTTTTACCCCCTTTTCTCATTTGTTTTGTTCCTTAAATTTCACATATGAGTGAAATCTTATGGTGTTTGTCTCTCTCTGACTGACTGACTTCACTTAGCATTATACTCTCTAGCTCCATCCATGTCTTTGCAAATGGCAAGATTTCATTCTTTTTTATGGCTGAGTAATAGTCCATTGTATGTATATTTCACATCTTTATCCATTCATCAGTTGATGGATATTTGATCTGCTTCCATAATTTGGCCATTGTAAATAATGCTGCTATAAACATGGGGGTGCATGTATCTCCTTATTTTTTTTTTTTTTAGGATTTATTTATTTTGGGGCGCCTGGGTGGCTCAGTCATTAAGCGGCTGCCTTTGGCTCAGGTCATGATCCCAGGGTCCCGGGATCGAGCCCCACATTGGGCTCCCTGCTCTGCGGGAAGCCTGCTTCTCCCTCTCCCACCCCCTCTGCTGTGTCTCTCTCTGTCAAATAAATAAATAAATAATCTTAAAAAAAAAAAAAGGTTTATTTATTTTAGAGAGAGAGCAGGGGGAGGGGCATGGGAGAGGGAGAGAGAATCTCAAGCATACTCCCTGCTGAGCACAGAGCCCAACATGGGGCTTGACCCCATGACCCTGAGACCATGACCGCTTTTTGGGTAAATACCCGGTAATGTGATTGCTGGATCGTAGGGTACTTCTGTTTTTAACTTTTTGAAGAACCTCAGTTCTGTTTTTCACAGTGGCTGCACCAGTTTGCATTTCCCACCAACGGTGCAAGAGGGTTCTGTTTTCTTCACATCCTTGCCAACACCAGTTGTTTCTTATGTTTTTGATTTTAGCCATTCTGACAAGTGTGAGGTGATATCTAATTGTAGTTTTGACCTGTGTGTCCCTGATAAGTCATGTTGAGCATCTTTTCATGTGTCTGTTGGCCATCTGTATGTCTTTTTTGAAGAAATGTCTGTTCATGTCTTCTGCCCATTTTTAATTGGATTACTTGTTTTTTGGGTATTGAGTTTTATAAGTTTTTTATATATTTGGATACTAACCCCACCTTTTTTTTTTTTTTTGAAGATTTATTTATTTGAGAGAGAGCAGGAGGGGCAGAGGGAGAGGGAGAGAAGCAGACTCCTGGCTGAGTGAGGAGCCTGACACAGAGCTCAGTCCCATGACCCTGAGATCATGACCTGAGCCAAAATCAAGAGTTGGACACTTAACCAGTTGAACCACCCAGGTGCCCCACTGGATACTAACTCTTTATCAGATATATCATTTGCAAATATCTTCTCCCATTCCATAGATTTTGTTGATTGTTTACTTTGCAGAAGCTTTTTTTATTGTGATGACGTCCCAATAGTTTATTTTTGCTTTTGTTTCCCTTGCCTCAGGAGACATATCTAGAAAAGAGTTGCTATGGCCCATGTCAAAGAAGATACTGCCTATCTTCTCTTCTAGGACTCTTGTGGTTTCAAGTCTCACATTTAGGTCTTTAATCCATTGGAATTTATTTTTATATATGGTGTAAGAAAGTGGTCTAGGTTCTTTTGGACATGTTGCTGTCCAGTTTTCCCAAAAGCATTTGTAGAAGAGACTGTCTTTTTCCCACCAGATATTCTTTCCTGCTTTGTCAAAGATTAATTGACCATATAATTGTTGGTTGAATTTCTGGATTTTCTGTTCTGTTCCATTGATCTACGTGTCTGTTTTTGTGCCAGTACCATACTGTTTCGATCACTTCAGCTTTGTAATATAACTTGAACTCTGGAATTGTGATGCCTCCAGCTTTGCTTTTCCTTTTCAGTGTTACTTTGGCTCTTCAGGGTCTTTTGTGGTTTCATACAAATTTTAGGATTATTTGTTCTGGTTCTGGAAAAATGCTGTTGGTATTTTGGTAGGGATTGCATTGAATGTGTAGATTGCTTTGGGTAGTATAGACATTTTAAAAATATTTGTTCTTCCAATCCACGAGCCTGGAATGTCTTTCCATTTCTTTTGTGTCTTTAGTTTCTTTCATCAGTGTTTTATAGTTTTCAGAGTACAGGAATAGACCTCTTTAGTTAGATTTATTCCTAGGTGTCTTATTGTTTTGGGTACAATTCCATTTTTTGTAAATGGGATTGATTGCTTAATTTCTCTTTCTGCTGCTTCATTATTGGTGTATAGAAATGCAACAGATTTCTGTACATTGATTTTGTAGCCTGCGACTTTATCAGTTCTAGCAGTTTTTTGGTGAAGTCTTTTGGGTTTTCTATGTATAGTATCATGTCATCTGCACATACTGAAAGATTTCTTTCTTTCTTACCGATTTGGATGCCTTTTATTTCTTTCTGTTGTCTGATTGCTGTAGCTAGGACTTCCAGTACTGTGTTGAATAAAAGTGATGAGAGTGGACATCCTTGTTTTGTTCTTTACCTTAGGGGAAAGGTTCTCAGTTTTACCCCATTGAGGATGATGCTAGCACTGGGGTTTTGCATATATGGGTGGCCTTTATTATGTTGAGGTATGTTCCCTCTACACCTGCTTTATTGAGGTGTTTTTTTTTTTTTTCTTTTAAGTAGTCTCCACACCCAGCATGGAGCCCAGTGCGGGGCTTGAACTCATGACCCTGAGCTGAGATCAAGAGTCGGATGTTTAACTGACTGAACCACTCAGGTGCCCCTTGTTGAGGGTTTTTATCATGAATGGATCTTGTATTTTGTCAGTTGCTTTTTCTGTGTCTATTGGAATGATCATATGGTTTTTATCCTTTCTCTTATTGATGTGATGTATCACATTGATTTGTGAACCAACCTTGCAACCCAAGAATAAATCCCACTTCATCATGGTGAATGATTTTTTTAATGTATTGTTGGATTCATTTTGCTAGTATTGAGGATTTTTGCATCTGTTTTCATCAGAGATATTGGCCTATAGTTCTCTTTTTTTGTGTGTTATTTTTATTTGGTTTTGGTATGAGGGTAATGCTGTCCTCATAGAATGAATTTGGAAGTTTTCCTTCCTTTTCTATTTTTTGAAATAGTTTGAGAATAGGTATTAACTCTTCTTTAAATGTTTGGTAGAATTCTCCTTTGAAGCCATCTGATCCTGGACTTTTGTTTTTTGGGAGTTTTTTGATTACTGATTCAGTTTCTTTGCTGGTTATCATTCTGTTCAGGTTTTCTCTTTCTTCCTGTTTTAGTGTTGTACGGTAGGTTATATGTTTCTAGGAATTTATCCATTTCTTCTAGGCTGTCCAATTTGTTGGCACATAGTTTTTCATAATAATCTCTTTATAATTGTTTGTATTTCTGTGGTGGTGATGGTTATTTCTCCTTCATTTGTGATTTTATTTATTTGGTTCTTTTTTTGATAACTGGGTAGAGGTTTATCAGTTTTATTGATTTTTTTTTTTTTAAAGAATCAACTCTTGGTTTCATTGATCTGTTGTATTGTTTTCTTTAGTCTTCTGGGTCATTAATTCGTTCCTCTGCTTCTTCCACCCTGCCATTCATTCCATCAAGTGTGTCTCGTTTTGTTTATTGAGCTCCTTATCTCTGCTATCGAATGTGGTCTGTGTTAATGGTCTCACTGATGTCTTCCACTCTTTACTCAAGCCCAGTGAGTATCCTTATGATCATTGCTTTAGGTTCTCTATCAGGCATGTTACTTATATCCGTTTTGCTTAGATCTTCTGCTGTGGCCTTGTCCTGTTCTTTCATTTGGGAGAGAGTCCTCTGTCTTTTCATTTTGTCTAAGTCTCTCTGCCTGTTTCTCTGTGTAGGAAAGTCAGCTATGTCTCCTGTTCTTGAGAGTAATGGCTTTTATTTAGAGGAGGTCCTGTGGTGCTCTGCAGTGTAGTGTCCCTTGTTCCCTAAGGCCTGGTGCTTCAGAGAGTGTCTCCAACATGTGCTGTGTGGGCTTTGCTTTTGTGTTCTGCCTGCTTTATCTTTCAGGCCAGTTGTCTGCAGAGGGTCCCTTTGCCTGTTGGTGGGTGGTGTTTGGTCCGTGGCCTGAATGTGGCAAGTTTTAACTAGGTGTGTTCTGGTCTGCTTGTGAAACAAGTCTTGTTGCCACCGCCATGGGAACTGAGGCCCTGCCAAACTTGGGGCCCACTGTGCTGGGACTGAGGCAAGTGTAACTGGGAGGGGTGGTCCCACTGGAGTGCAGGTGTTCCAGGGGCTTGGTATAAGCAAGTTAGGTAATGAGAATTGGCACTTCCACTGCTTCCTGCAGGTGGTCCTGTCTTATGCTGAGAGGTGGGGGTGGGGGTAATGGCCCCAGCCAGGGGTCTCTCTGTGATGCCCTCTGAGATGAGTGAATACCCTCCCCACTGTGAGCCCCATGCGCTTTTCAGGTCACTGTTTCCATGCTCTATGTCCATGGACTGTTTGCCCTGCCTTTTCTCTGAGAGCAGCCCCAGTACCATCTGAGCTCTCCCAGAGCCAAGCATGCTGACCTTTAAAACTCCAGGCTTTAAGCCCTGCTGGTTGCAAGAACTCACGAAATTTGGGCCCTCTTGCTTTCCAAGAGGGAAATTCTTGGAAATGCTATGGGAATTCCTTTTCCCCATGCACTCCCCTATGTGCTGGTTTGTCTCTTGCTCTTCTCTGCAACTGCAGCTCCCTCCCTACCACAGTGGCCATGATCCATTTCTCTTCCAAACTATGTCTCCACGCTTCCTCCCTTCTTCGACATGGCCTCTTCTCTCTCTTCTCACAGCCCTTAGCTATGGTGTTTGTTCTGGCAGTCTTCAGTTCGATTGCTGGCGTATTTAGGATGATTTGGTAGTTATCTAGTTGTATTCATGGGATGATGTAAGCCTAGGGTCCTCCTATTCCCCTGCCATCTTCCTTTCCCTGGAATTGAAATTTTTAAGAGTTTGTAACTCTTTGTATATATGAAGTTTATGATTTAATAGGAAATAAGTATCTTCTTGACCTTTTAAGGCACTGGGCATGTTTTAAAAATTTTTTTTTTATTTGAGTATAGTTGACATACAATGTTACATTAATTTCAGGTATGTAACAGTGATTCAACTTCTCTATGTTATACTATGTTCACAATGAGTATAGCTTTGGCTACTGCCTATCAGCATACAATGCTATTACAATATTATTGACTGTATTTTCTGTGCCGTACCTTTCGTTTACATGACTTATTAATTCCATAACTGGAAGCCTGTATTTCCCATTCCCCTTCACCCATTTTGCTCATCCCCTCATCTCCCCCCCCCAACATTCTCTCTGTCAACCATCAGTTTCTTCTCTGTATTTATAGGTCAGATTCTGTTTTTTATTTGTTTATTCATTTGTTTTTTAGATTCCACATATGAGTGAAATCATATGGTATTTTCAGCATTGGGCATTTTTAAAGGAAAACTCACTTCTGTGTTTCTCATTTCCTCACACTACTGTCACACTCACACCACTTTTGACACCAGGTGTGTGGGTTTTTACCCACACCGAGCAGTTCTCTGTCATACCAGCTGAGTGTCCTGCAACTTCACTCAGTGCTGGCACTGTTTATCTGGAGTTAGCTTCAGATCCCACAGGGTAAGGGCTCAGTTCCATAAGACTCCCCATCCCCCATGTGCTTCAGATTTACAAGTCTCAAGTTGTCCCCTGTACTTCTGACCAGCTGGCTATGAATTGGGATTCCCATGATCCCCTCCTTGAGTCCGATAATTTGCTAGAATGGCTCCTAGAACTCAGGGAAACACATTTACTAGTTTATTATTAAAGAATATAATAAAAGACCTAGATGATGTTGTTTTTTCCATTTCTCAAAATACGGATTTTAAGTGCTGTTTTTTTTCTTCTAGGTAGAACTGAAGTTTCCTGCACCAGGCAAGCCTGGAAATTATCAGTATACAGTGTTTCTGAGATCAGACTCCTATATGGGTTTGGATCAGATCAAACCCTTGAAGGTAAGAATAGTGACTCTTTAATAAATATGGTTGCCTGTTTGAATAAGTACTAGGAAAGCATTTCTAGTTCTGAAATGTAGAGTAATAGAAGGAAAAAGATGTCTTCTCATACTTTATATATGATACACTCAATGGCTTGCTCTTTTAATAATAAACTTGAGTTGAAGGAGCATAATGCTTTAGAACCTCGAATATAAGTTATTAGAATGATTTAGAAGGTTAAATATAAATTACTTAAGTGATACTTTTTTTATTTTATTTATTTATTTATTTATTTTTTAAAAGATTTATTTATTTGAGAGCGAGAATGAGAGAGAGCGCACAAGAGGGGAGAGAGGGAGAAGCAGACTCCCCGCTGAGCAGGGAGCCCGATGTGGGACTCAATCCCAGGACTCCAGGATCATGACCTGAGCCGAAGGCAGTCGCTTAACCAACTGAGCCACCCAGGCGCCCTTAAGTGATACTCTTAATGTACTATAATATGCTATGACTTTACAGGGCCTCACCAACTGGGTTCTGGGTTTTTTTTTTGTTTTTGTTTTTGTTTTTTAGAAAAGTACATGTATTTTCCCACAGATTCTGTTGGAGTGTTTATTAATTTCTGAGATTAATTTGTTTTTTATCATCTTACACATTTTGTGTAAGTATCATCTGAAGCACGTTCCTATCAATGTTTACCAGTTTCACTTGAGGTTTTTATAAAAGGCCTTCTGTTGTGTAACGTTGTGTTGAAGTGTTGTTGCCTGGTGTACTGGAGTCCCAGAGTAAAGGGAGCTGGGAAAGGCAGGCCTGTTTTTTTCCCACGAGGGTACCATATTTCTTTCCATTGTCTATAGAATTTCACTTCATGAGTATGGAGGCTGCAAAATACTTTTTTGAAAGTCACACTTGAGTTTTTCTTCTCTCAGCAGACTTATTAAGACATAAGACTTACTAAGACATAACTCAGTGTTCTTGCTCAAGAATCACAATTATTAATCTTTCATTGTACAGAATAAATAGTATAGCTTCTGTAGAATTAAAATGTCAAACCGTATTTGAAATTTAACTGCGTTCGCATATTAGATTACCTTTTTATTTCTGGGATGAATGTCTCTTGTAAATAAATATGTTAAATTTAGAGTTAACAACCATAAAGTCTGTTTCTTTATAATTGCTGTGGTCAAAGAAAACCTTTTCTTTATCAGATATTTCTTCCATTTTTCCTCCCAAAATTTCTGATGTGTGCATTTAATTCTTCTTTATAGTTGGAAGTTCATGAGGCTAAACCTGTACCAGAAAATCACCCGCAGTGGGATACAGCAATAGAAGGGGATGAAGACCAGGAGGACAGCGAGGGCTTTGAAGATAGCTTTGAGGAGGAGGAAGAAGAGGAGGAAGATGATGACTAAGCAATACTATGAATGGACCACAGTATTTGCAACTTTTTGCTGTTTTGGAAGTGTATAATAAACCAGAAACAGTGCAGAACTGATGTTGAGGGAGGTGTTAGTTCTTTACTAGAAATGGGTGCATAATATAACTAGGCAGTGGTGATGCCTTGGTACAGTCTGAAAAATGCTTAAGGCTTGTTAAAGCCTTTCAAGTATGGGATGGTGCATTTATTTCATCGGCAAATGATAATAAACCCTTTGTTATAACTGTCCAGAAGTGTGGGCTATGTATTATCTGATCAATTTATGGTCCCAGTAAAAGTAAAGGTACATGAAAACCAATCTATAAGTGAGCAGTTTTTCTTTGTTTAGCTTTAGTTTTCAGCAAACATGAAAGTATGATAAACACCACACATGTTTTTAGTAACATCTGCTCAAGTTTTAATCTTTTGATAAGCTCTGTCATTCATTTATTGACATTTTGCAGTGATACAAGACTATTTATGACAGCTCCATTCATAGCTTTAAACTTTTTATTTTTACCTGTCTTGGTCATAAGTTGGCATTCTGTCCCATTCCACATAATATAGAGGGCTACATTTGGGGATTTTTCTTTTCTTAATTGCCCAGAGTTATCAGACAGATTATAAAAAATGGCTTTTAATGGCTTAAAACATTTTTAAGCCTCTATTAGCAGTTCAGTGCAGGATCTAATTCTTTTTATAAGCTATAGGTCTAAAAATGATTGTGGGACCATATGTTCTCTGATGTTGGTGACTCATGTTATTAAACCTTTTTTAAAAGGTTCACTATAAAAGCTGAAATACATTCTTAGCTTTTAATCCACCTGACTCAGAAGCCTTTTAAGGAAAAAAAAAACACATAACTTGCAAAGGAGGCATTTTTTTGTATTCATTTTGGACTCCTGTCAATAAAATAGAAGTTTGACTCATTTTACGTTTGTAATGGTGTGTGTCTTTTTACTTCCAGAGAAAGGATATAATAGGATAATTCACTCTTTCAACTAAAAATTTAATAATGTACATTACTGCAGAAGTGATCGCTATTTCTGTATGGTATAGAAAAGCCCATGTGTGGGAGGAATTTCCCCCTCACACATTGCAACCCAGAAGGATAGTGCTTATAAAGAGTAGAAATGTATACATGATGAATCATTGAGGTAAAATGAATATTTTTATTACTAGATACTGAGGAAGCATATGTCTGTAATATTATAAGACTGATTGTAATAGTCCTCGCCTATCAAAATCTCCGTAGGCCAAAGTACTGTTGGAATACTAATTTGTGACCTTATTGATTTAAAAGGTTGCCACATTCCATGCAGAATTGGTATTTTGTTACTGCGGTAGTTGGAAATAAAATTTGAACATTACCAAAAACATGAATGGTTTTTCTGGTTCTAAATTTAGGATATAATTTCTACAATATACTCAAAGCAGTTTCTTCATTGGAATTTCCATCACCTGTTTTTTTGTTAGTTTGTTTCAGAGGTGTTAGTGAGACTCTTCCTTGGCAGTCAGTAGCCCCCCTGAGGATTTGTTTCATTTTACAAGTAGAGGGCGGGTTCAGTTTTTGCGTCAGGTTTTTCTGGGAAGCTCCAGTGTGAGGTGAGGCAGCAGCTGGTCCCCTAAGTGCGATAGACAGGAGCGAGGCCGGCCGGCAGCAACAAGCAGAAGGGCGTTTGAGGAAACGTGGGACCAAACCAAACTGTGTAATGTGCACATCTCCTGGTTTTCTTGAAGGATAATGTTCAAGAAAAGTATTTCTGTTCTAGTGGCTATTTTGTCTGAGCTTTTATTCTTTCAAACAACTGGCTTTCTGTGTTTGAGACTCTAGAGAGGATAATTTCACAACCCAGTAACTCACCACAGTGCTTAAAAAAAACAGGATCACCTTGACCTTAGAAAATCCCACCAGTCTGTTTTCCTTTGCCCTTTGTGTGATACATACATACTTCCCAACCACGCAAGTACGTTACCCTCTAATTAGTACTTTAGGTAAAAAAAACTTTCCATATTGCAATAGTGAAAGAACTGAGCCTTCAGTTTATAGTTCCCGTCTCTCCAGCCAATCTCAGAACTCCATATCCCTTCTTCTCTTGATCAAGATTTCATAACAAACCCTGGTTTGCATTTAATCTAATGGAAACTCTTAATGTAGTTTCAGTTTTGTTTTCATGTCTTCATGAAACTGACATTTTATCAACAGAATAAATGAACATATAGATGAAAACATTCAGTGTGTGTACACAAAGTGAAACTGGTTATTTATGAAATTAAGTTACTTACATTGTGTAATATTTTAATCTCTTTAAATTGGTGAAGTATCTATTAAAAGGTAACTCTTCCATGAGGAAACCACAATTGAAAGTCTAGCAGTTGTTTGTCATGTGTGTATCTCAATCTCAAAAGTCAGATGTTTGTGTCCTTTCTAAAAATTTTTAAGTTTTCATGAATATTTTTTAAAACTAAGCACTTTGAACAAGGTTCTCTGTAGAGAACAATACTCTTCTAGTTCTCCCAGCTTGTACTGAGGGGTGGAGAAGGACGAGACTGTCCACTGTACTCCACTGCATGGCGGGAAGCTCAGACCTCGGGCGCAAGCAATAGGAGTAGGAGGATGCCAAAGGACTGATGGGGAAGAGGGTGGGGGAGGACGTTGAGAAATGTAATGAAGCTCTCTTGAGTGCATCATTGACCATGACGTTTATCTAGTTATTTGCTTCAACAAATCAAAACCAGATGCAGGAGTGTTCTTTAGCAACAATTACTTCAAATGTGATTCAGCACTCTACGTATTTTTTGAGTGGTTGCTCATCATTCATCATATATTCACTGAGTTGCTATGATTGGATACTGGAGTTATAGAAATAAAATAATTCATGTTCTTAAGGACTCTGGTATGACAGGAAGATGTGTGGCAATCCATTCTAATCCATTTGCATTAGCTAATGGCCATTGTTTGGAATGCTTTTTTTTTAAAGGCTTTTCCACTGTAGGCAGAGGAATTTTTTTTTTTAGATGCTAGGTATTGGCTCTTTATTTTTTTTAATAAGCGAATCCTCATCCTTTATTTTGAAGTATTTCTTTAAAGCACTTTTCTCCCCAAAAAAACTCCATGAAATCCCCTATTTAGTTTGCCTTAAAATGAAACAGCCATCAGTGAACCATGAAGTAACATATCACTAGCTGTGTTGTGATTAGTCCAAATATGTCTTAAGTTAGCATCAAACATCTTCACACATTTAAACTAGATACTAGGGCTATTTTGCAAAACTTTGAAAAGCTGTGATCTTGTACATTTTTCTGTAACCTGAGCTAAAAATCCAAATATAGCAATCATTGGCATGCTTTAGGACTGTGGTTTCAGGTGGGGGTGTGTTACATCCCTGGGGTATGCAGATAAATCAGTCCGTTGGGAAAATGTTAAAATGGTTATTTGTATTTACTCTCATCCTTTTAAATTTCTATTTTTGTGTGTTTTATAATGTACATAATATATTGTACAATTGTACACTTCTATAATTCGTAAATAAATACATTTATTGGTTCATTATTTTTTTCTGATTTCAGTGCATGATCGAAACATTTGGATACGTTGCTTTTACGTATAGATAGGGTGGCATTTAAACTGAACTGATTTGGACCTTTGGCACTCAATATTTGAATTCACAGTGTGATGTTACTCTGCGGGGAGTTGGCATTCACTCTGTCTAGCCGTACTGTAATCCCCAGGAGCAAAGTGACACTTTCTAAGATGAGAACTGAGTAGGTTTCGTGATGGGGTTAATAGATGAGGGTAGAGTTCTAAGCAGATGTCGTCCGTGGAGTGGAAGTGGGGCAGGTAGAGGCCAAAGAGCTAGGGGCTAACTGCTGGGATGTCCAGCAAAGGCTACAGCTGTTAGAGGTCCCTGTAATCTGGCTGCTACAAATCAAAGGTGAGTATGGGAAGGATTGTCCACTCTCTTTTCAGCACTAGGTGGTTCAGCATTAACCTGTCAGGCTGCATATGCAAAGGGAGCTGTGTTCCTTTATCTTTCTGAACACCTGAGGTTTACCCTTTAAAATCTGGAAAATGGTAGCAATAGGTAACAGAGATGGGAGCAGTTTCCATAAAGTTTGTCAACTTCAAACTATTTCCCTGTAGTTTCCAGCCTGGTTCCGGTAGAGGGCGATAGGGCTATAATTTTTATTAGCAAAGAATGGTTGAGCTTGTGGGACTAAACCAAAACTAAAGACATGCTTTGTAATTTATTTCTGTTTCCACCTTCTAGGATTACCTTCTTCCCCTTTACTCTTTTTTTAGCCCTATCTAACCTTTGTCTTTCTTAACATGTATCCTTTAATACATTATATTTACTTCTTGGTTTTCTAGCTGGAAATACTAGGTCCCTTTGCAACAAATTCCAGAAGACAATCCATATTTATTCATTGTGCTGGAATTGTGAGAGAGGTGGGAAATTAGGTAGGACTAAAAGATCCTTTTATTCTATAAAATTTAAATTTGGGGGTTGGTATCGAGAACTATGCATGAAGGGTCTGAGACCCTGCAGGTAACAAGGTAACCCGCGACGGTGTCATGGATGTTAGCAAAAGACAGGAGAGTCCTGGGTCAGAAGCACTGCAGGCCGTGTGAGCTTCGTGTTCCCCATCTGCTCCTCTGGTCCCCCAAGTTCCGTGGGGGCTCCGCAGAGCAGATGTTGCACAAGGAAAATACTTGAGTCACAGCTGATGAATTTCTAGCTCAGGAAGCCTCGTCTTTTAAAGGGTATACAAGCAAAGCTGTCCAAGAGGGAGATATTCTCACTTCCAAGCTAGTTTCCTACATAAACATCAAAAGTCTGGAACAAAAGCTCTGTGCCTCTGCTCACAAGGCGTGCAGAAACATGAGATCCCCATGGAAAATTGTCTCTCAAAAGTTGGAATTCAAAATACATAGTACCTCTACTTACAGGGAGTCTTTGGACCTTTGGTTAAAATTGAGGAACCTCTGAAATATTCTCAACAGTCGTGATGGCACCTATGATCATCCTTTGAGGGAAGATTTATTTTTGGTTTTGACTGTGAAAAGTTGCGCAGAGATTATGCAGATGAATGGGGAGGGTAATCAAATTTGCTGATAGACATTTTGATCAAGAATTAGGCATGTGACTAAAATTCAATGAGAGACTTTAAAAATCTTGATCATTAAACTGCATTTGAGACATCCAATAATATTACCAGGATAACTATAGCCTTCCTCATGTATATGCATTAGTCTGCATCTATAGCTTTGTAAAATTAGTCTACTTACTTTATAATCACATCCAAAGTTTCTCCAGCTTTTTCAAAAAATTCCAGTGTAATTAACATACAGTGTTACGTTAGTTTCTCTCCAGCTTTTTAATTTCTTGATTCTCTGCCACATTCTTAGGATGTCGGTCACTGGCTGTGCCACATGTCAATTTCCAAGTTTCTCCAAAAGCCTACAGTTCCTCTTCTTGATGTGACAACATACACAGAGAGAAGGGGGAGCACCAGGAGGGGCGCCCCAGCTGAATGGAGGCAAAGCACCCCTTCCAAGTGTCTTGGACTTGCAGCTCGCTCCACAAGCCACTCCTGGTTCAGAACTCTGCAGTTACTCTTTTTCCCACCATCCCAAGGAGCTCTTACTGCACTACCCACCCCTTACTCACGGAACACTGATGGGGGCCTATTATCATGGAAATCATAAGGATTAATGTGATTCTCAGCAAAGTGCTTTTGAGAATTGGAGATGAAGCTATAGTGTTGTGATTCACAGCATTATTTCTTTATACACTGAAAGCCCCCACATCTTTCAAGTCTGCTGACTTAATGACAGGGTATCTCAGTAAATGTCAGGAGTGACATGTCAGGAGCAGCACATTTCAGACGGGAGTTCGGGTTCGGTAATACTAAAACGGAATTTTGAGTAGAATTTTGAATGTGTGTTAAAAAGGAAAATCTTTAGAGCTAGGGAAAAAAATCTTTTAAAAAGCCTTCCTCCATCTCGCACAGTCTGATCTGTCAAGTTTGCTTTGCATTTGGTACGAGGGTACTTAGAATCTGATCGAACCGAGGGCCTGCCTCCCAAGCCCTCCGCGGAAGCGAGCGGGAATGCAGGACTGGACGCGAAATCCCTGGGCGCTAGCGCTGGCGCTCCGTCCGTCCGCGGGGCGCGGAGGTGCTGGGAACCGGTGCGATGCCCTCTGCAGCTGGCGGAAAGGGCACTTCCAGTCTGACGACCCACAGCGGGCCGGGCGTGGATGGAGGGAGAGACGGAGAAGAGAAGTGACCTGTCACAGCGGGGGACAGAACCGGAGCGGGGACGCAGGCACGCGTCCGGACAGGGTGCTGCGCACGGGGCGTCTCCCGGCGCCACGCTGCTTCCTAGGGCAGAGCCGGCCCCCGGAGCCCCATCGCCGAGCTCCTGGCCCGCGCCGGCCCCAGGGGCCTGGGGCTACGGGAAGGGGCTGTTGCTTCCTGGCCCAGGTGCTCAGAACACAGAACAGAAAGAGCGGGCAAAGATCCCTGCCGTACACTCTGCAAGGGGGAGAAGAATGAACAATAACTATAATCGATAAGCGGTGTAAATAGTACATTTGAGCGTGGTAAGTGTCGTGGAAAAAAGGAGTAGAGAAAGGTAAAGAAGGTAGGGGGAGGGCAGGTTTCAGCTTTCAGGGTCAGAGGGAGTCTCCTCTCAAAGCCTGCATCTGGGCCAAGGCTTGAAGGGGTGAAGAAGTTAGTGGTGCAGGTGCTTGGGGGCCGGGTGTTCTGGACCCGGGCTGTCAGGAGCGGCCTGGCCTGTGGGCAGAGCGCGGGAGAGGCCAGTGGCCACATCAGAGTGAATCAGGGGAGAGAGAATGAAGTCGCAGCAGGCTGGGCCTTGTAGGTCCTTGTAAGGACACGGGCTTCAACTCTGAGTAAGTGGGAGCCATTGCAGGTTTTTGAGCAGGGGAGTGATGGGATCTGCTCGTGTCTTAAAAGGATCCCTCAGCCTGTTGTATTTAAAACAAAGACAAAGGGGCACCTGGGTGGCTCAGTCGTTAAGCGTCTGCCTTTGACTCAGGTGATGGTCCCAGGGTCCTGGGATCGAGCCCTGCATCGAAGAGCCTGCTTCTCCCTCTCCCACTCCCCCTGCTTGTGTTCCCTCTCTCGCTGTGTATCTCTCTGTCAAATAAATAAATAAAATCTTAAAAAAAAAAATAAAACAAAGACAAAAACAAAAACCAGACTAAGGAGAGAGGGGCCGAAGCAGCAAGACCCAGTGAGAAGGTTATGGCAGAAATCTCCCGGGAATTTTGACCCACTTACAAGGCAACAGGTGCTGTGCGTTTGTCCACACGGAGGCTCTGAGAGGGCGGCAGCTGTGGAGGTGGGGGGCAGAGCTTGGGTTTGGGCTGTGCAGATTTGAAGATAAAGCTGGCAGGATTTTCTAGTGAATTGGGTGTTCTGTTAAGAGAGAAAGAGAGGAGTAAGAATGCTGCTAAGAATGTTCCTGAGCAAGTGGAAGGATGGAGTTGCCATCAGCTGAGAAGGTAAAGGCAAGATGTGGAACAGATCTGGGGGGAAACACTACAAGTTCGTTTGAGATTCTTCAAATGGAAAAGTTAGGGATGCGCTGGATGTATGAGTCTGGAGTTTGCCAACAAAGTCTAGTTAGTAATATAAAATTGGGGCTAAATGGCATTAACATGCTGAATGAGATCCCCAAAGAAACAAGGGCAAAGGTCTGGGCCCCAAGGGGGATTGACATTACCAGACTGGGGGGCGAGGGAGGCAGAGAAGGAGTCGCAGGAAAACCAGGAGTGTGGTGACCTGGAAGACACTGTGTCAGGAGAAGGGGTACCTCTGGCGTCACCTGCTGCTGAGAAGGCAAGTGAGATGAACATGGGCGTTAGCTGGGAAGAGGTGTTGCTGATCTCCCTAAGAGCACTTGCAGGGGAGCAGTTGGAGACAAAACCCCGTTCCAAGTGGGCTTGAAAGAGAATGGGAATTAGGGCAGTGTGGTATTGGGACAAAAGCAAAGAGGTCAGTGATACAGAATGGAAATCCAGAAACAGACCGGCACAGGTGGACAGACTCACACAGCTGGTGTCCGTGACAGGTTTTGCAGTACAGTGAAGGAAAGGAAGGCATTTTCAAAATACGGTGCTGGGACAATGGGATACCCCATTAAGGGGTGGGGGGAAACGATGCATGGTCCCCTTCTCATTCCTTATGCAACAATTAATTCCAGGTGGCTTGGAAGTCTAAATTTGAAAGGCAAAACAATAAAAGCTCTTAGAATATAGGAGATATTTATGACCTTAGGGTAGGCTACAAAGAGCATGTCTAAAAAGGAAAAAAAAATTGAGAAATTGAATTACATCCAAATGAAGGACTTTTGTTCTTCAAAGACACAATAAAGAAATGAAAAACGGAAGCCCTAGCGTGGGAGAAGTTATTCGTCACACACACAATTTAGAAAGCCCTTGAATCCATACTAAACAAAAGACTCCTACAAATTGGTAAGAAAAAAAAAAGACAACTCAATGGGAAAATTGGCAATAGGCTTAAAAAGACACTTTGTGTCAAAGATTGGGTCCTTCAGAAGCAGACACTGAGAAGGGGTTTGTGGTGTCAGATATTTATTAAGAACCAAGATGTTTAGGGGGCGCCTGGGTGGCTCAGATGGTTAAGCGTCTGCCTTCGGCTCAGGTCATGATCCCAGGGTCCTGGGATCGAGTCCCGCATCGGGCTCCCTGCTAGGCGGGGAGCCTGCTTCTCCCTCTGCCTCTGCCTCTCTCTCTCTCTCTCTCTGACTCTCATGAATAAATAAATAAAACATTTAAAAAAAAAAAAAAAGAACCAAGATGTTTATTGTGAACAAAAGAGAGAGGAAGCAGGAAGGGGCAGAGAAAGGAGCTGAACTTTAACGTAGACCTAGCAAAGCCTGGACCAGCCTAGGAGAATGCTCAGGAATGAATATTGTTCATTAGTATGTCTCGTGCCAGGCTGAAAAGGCTGTGTCTTTAGAGTCCTGCCTTGCTCAGTGAGCATGGGCTCCTCAGGAAGAGCATGACCTTGACAAGGTGGTTCTCTGTATCAAGGCCAGCCCTGAAGGAACCGTTGGCTGGAGGCTGTCTGCCGACCACACTCCCTGCCGCTAGGCAACATGACCTTCCTTGAAGGAGGATCTGAGTGCCGTGTCTCCCTGTCTACTCTACTGCACAAAACACTATATCCGAAGGGCAAAACAAATACATGAAAAGCTGTTCAAGTTCTTTATCCATCAGAGAAATGCAAATTAAAACCACAATGAGATATCACTACCTGTTCACCAGAAGGCAGAAGTTGAAGAATTGGCAATACCAAGCGGTGGACACGTAGCACCTTGAAATCTCATCCGCTCCGGTAAAAATATAAATTTGTAGATGACTTTGTAAAGCAGTTTACCATTAGTTACTAAAGTTGAAGTTATGCATAGGCATGGACATAGTAATTATACTTTCAGGTATTTACCAACAGAAATGCATGTACATATGTACCAGTAGACATGTATTAAGAATGCTCATAGAAATAAGTCAGAGAAAGACATGTATCATATGACCTCACTGATATGAGGAATTCTTAATCTCAGGAAACAAACTGAGGGCTGCTGGAGTGGGGGGTGGGGTGGGAGGGATGGGGTGGCTGGGTGATAGACATTGGGGAGGGTGTGTGCTATGGTGAGCGCTGTGAATTGTGTAAGACTGATGAATCACAGACCTGTACCTCTGAAACAAATAATACATTATAAGTTAAAAAAAAAAGAAGAAGAAGATAGCAGGAAGGGAAAAATGAAGGGGGTGAAATCGGAGGGGGATACGAACCATGAGAGACTATGGACCCTGAGAAACAAACTGAGGGTTCTAGAGGGGAGGGGGGTGAGGGGATGGGTTAGTCTGGTGATGGGTATTAAAGAGGGCACGTACTGAATGGAGCACTGGGTGTTAAATGCAAACAATGAATCATGGAACACTACATCAAAAACTAATGATGTATGGTGATTAACATAACATAATAAAAAAAAGAATGCTCATAGAAGTTCTATTCATAACAGTCCCAAATTAGAAACAACTCAAATGTGGATTGATAATAGAATGGATAAATAAATTTTTCTATGTTTATACCAAGGTTGTGATGGGCAGCCTCCGAGATGGTCCCCAGTGATCCCCTGCCTCCTGGTGTTCACATCCTGGGCTGGTCCCCTCCCACACTGGACCAGCTTGGTCTCTGTGATCTCTGTGATTAATAGCATACAGCAACAGTGATGGTATGTCACTTCTGAGATTCAGGTATAAAAAAACACTGCAGCTTCCATTGTGAGAGCTCTCATTCCCATATTTTCTCTTAGACTATTTACTCTGGGGAATCCATGTCATGAGCACGCCTATGGAGAGGCTCACATGGCCGGGACTTAATCTCTTGTCAACAGCCATGTGAGTGAATTTGGAAGTGGATCCTCCAGCCCTAGTTAAGGCTTCAGAGATTATAGCCTTAGGCAACAGCTTGACTGCAATGACTTGAAGAGACTATAAGCCAGAACACCCAGCTAAACCAAGAATGATTCCTGATTCTCAGAACATAGGTCGTATAGTAAATGTTGGTTTCCAGCTGCTAAGTTGGGGTAATTTGTTACACAGCAATAGATAACTAATACAATGGGATAATATAAAGTAATGAAAACAAATGAAATGCAGTTACATATGTTAACATGGGTGAATGTTACCAACGCAATATTGAGTGAAAGAAACCAATAACAGAAGACATTTTTAATTATCCCATTATTTAAAGTTCAAGAAACAGGTAAAACTAAAGTATGATATTTAGGAATGCATGCCTAGATGGTAAAACAATCAAGTCAATCAGGGAAGTGGTTTTCCTAAAAGTCAGGATGATGGTTACCTTTGGGGGCAGAACGGGGTCAGAAGTGAGAGCGGGCACGAGGAAGGCTTCTGTGCTCTTGCTAATGTGCTGTTTCTTGACCTGGATGGTGATAGCAAGGGTATTTGTTTTGGATAAATCATTAAGCTTTATGCCTTTGTTCTTAAACCCCCACTCCACCTTTTTGTCTATGTGTCAATTTCACAATGCAAAGGCAAACAAAGAGGGTGGGATGAGAGAAATTAGGGACAGAGAGCACAGACAACTCTTCAGAGGAATGTTGTTGCAAAGAGGATCAAAGAAATGGAATAGTAGCTAGAAGAGAACTTCTAAGATTTCCAAAACAAGACTTTTCTTTTTTTTTTTTTAAGATTTTATTTATTTACTTGACGGAGAGAGACACAGCGAGAGAGGGAACACAAGCAGGGAGAGTGGGAGAGGGGGAGTGGGAGAGAGAGAACCCCGATCACACATACCCACAGAGCAGGGAGCCCGATGCGGGGCTCGATCCCAGGATCCTGGGATCATGACCTGAGCCAAAGGCAGACACTTAAAGACTGAGCCACCCAGGCGCCCCTAAAACAAGACCTTTTAAAACATGAAACAACAGTATGTTTTATGCAGAAGGAAATCATCTACTGGAGAGGAAAAACCGGTAAGACAGAAGAGGGGTCTTGCTGGAACCAGGTTGTGAAGTAGGTGAGCGACTGGTCGGGCCTGAGCTAGGGATACTGCGTTAGTCAGAGTTCTCTGGAGATACGACCAAGAGAATGTATCTACACCTATACGCTCTATAGAGTAAGCTTGTACTATATCTATTAATAAACCTGTATCTGTATCTGTCTATCTACCTAGCTTTAGATTTATTTTAAGGAGTTTATCTATAGTTTATTTTAAGGCTCACATGACTGGCGAGTCCCAAGCCTCCAGGGTGGGCTGGCAGGCTTGGCAAGTGGTATATTTGAAAAGATGGGATTCCCCTATCACACATACTCAAGGTGATCCAACTGGTGGGGCTGGCAAAGCATTAAGCTACCGAATCCCTGCAGACGAGCCGGGCAAAGAGGTCCTCAGGAGGAATGAGGATCTTCCCTGGGGGACATGCGAATGCGGGCTTAGTTCGGCCAGCAGATGTGGGTGACCAGGTAGGTAGGTGCTTTGGGGGAGTCGCAGCTGTTCCCAATCCGTGAAGACACTGAGAGAGGTGCCTTCGGTGGAAATGGTCCCTTTCTTCTTCCCTGCCCCCGGGAGGCACGAGCGCACCCCACCCCCCAGCCCTACCCCCAACTCCCCAGTGCGGGTGCTCAGCGCCCGGGTCCGGACTGTGGCGCGGGCGGGCGAGCCAGCTGCGGCCGCCAGGGGGCGTGAGGCGGCCGAGGAGGGCCGGGCTGGCCGGCGGGGCCGGGAATATCCGGGGCCCCTTTCTGGAGCCGGCGGGCCTCAGCGGCGTGGCTGGAGCTCTCTGCTCCGCCCGGCCCCCTCGGCCGCGGTCCAGACCCCCGCCCCCCCCCCGCCCCGCCAGGCCCTCCGGAACCCAGGGCAGCCTCGGGCCTCCGCTGGTTCACCGACCACGTCCCCTGTGCCTCTTGCCAGCCCTGAGCTGCTCTCCTCGGACCCCTGGACGCCAAAGGGGTCCCCCCCGCCGCTTGCACGTTTGGCCTCTCAGATGCTAGAGCTGGCGCCAGGCCTCGTGCGGGGCCCTCCCCCTGTCCCCAGGCCACCCTGGAGGAGGGGGACAGCTACCTAGTTCACGCCTCGGAGGTGGCCCAGTGAGCTATCAGGGCCTCTCGCTAGAGCAGGGGGGATACAGCTTCCCTCACCTAACGGAACCCCCCTCCTCCTTAGGACCCGCCACCCCCCCCCCCCCCGGCTGAGCTGCCTCCCACTTGCTGGGCGACCGGGAGCAGGGGGGCCAGATGCCCCGCACGCACGAGCAGGACACCCGGGTCCGTTTGAATTTCGGATAAACAGCAGGTTATTGAGTGTAAGTATGTCCTAGGCAGTATTTGGCACATACGTACATATTTGGGACAATACTTACCGTATTATCTATCTAGTTAAATCTCTCTGTATCTATATAGTTTAAAAAAATCCGACTTCTCTGTTTTGTTTCAGTTAAACACAAGTACACTTTTCCCCCCGAGCCATCAGCTTTCTTAACAGATTTTAGAAAAAGAAGGAATTTATCCTTTTAATCATGGCATTCATTCAGCTAAAGCTGCGGCCCTTTATGTCTGTGGAACCTTTCCTTTCAAGGAGCTTAATGTTTTTATGTTAATTTATTTTTATGGGCGAATCTGTAGTTTGCTTTCTGACTGGAGTCCACGCTGAATAGGAGCTGTTCAGTGGGGCAGATTTTGGAAATCATGCTAACTTCTGTACGCCACCCTGAACAAGGCCCTGTGGGAGTCTCCTGGGGACCTTACTTCTGGGTGACCATTTCACACCCACTCTCCTACGGGAACGGGACACACACACACACAGTCTATGTGTCCATTACATTTATATTTTGGGTCAAGAGACTCCGTCCTGTAAGGGACCAAAGCCCTTACAATATTCCTAATAACACTCCTTGGCCCTTGTGGAGCTCATTTCCTCATTCCACTGTGGAATGCCATCCGAAATCAAACTGGCTCAGATGTAGATATGCTCTCCCTTGATCCTGACCTGCTTGGTCTGGGGGGACAGGAAGCCAAGAACATCAGTTTCCTGGGACAAAGTACCACAAAACTGGATGGCTTAAGCAACAGAAGTGTAGTGTCTCACAGTTCTGGAGGCTAGATTTCCAGCATCAAGGTATCTGCAGGTTATTTCCTTCTGAGTGCTATGAGGGAGATCCAGGATCTTTCCTTGGTTTGTAGATGTGTCTCTTCACATTTTGTTTTCCTCTATGTATGTCTGTCTCTCTGTCCAAATATTTCTTTTTAATAAGGAGACCAGTCATATTGGATTAGAGTCCACCCTGATGACCTAATGACCTCTGTCAAAGACCCTATCTCAAATAAGGTCATGTTCTGAGGTACTGGGGGTTAGGATTTCAACATATCTTTTTGGGGGGAAGGACACAATTCAACCCATACACCAGGAAACCCTGATGAGGGAAGGAGCACTTCATTGGTATCTGAGAGATGACTCTTTGAGGGATCCCATCAACACCTCAATAGACAAGAGTTTGGCTGTCAGGCTGGAATTTTGGTCAGGAAGCTTCTAGAACCAGGAAGTGGTGACTTCATGGGAGAGCTCGCTGTTCCTGTTGGACACCTAAGCTTGGTCTGAGAGGCCAGCTGAGCTCCCAGTAGCAGAGGTCCTTTCTTCTCTACAGGAGCCTCAGGGAGGGGTCCTTGTCTTCCCCGTATCTGGTGGTGAAGGCCACTTACCTTCTTATCTGGGTAAGAAGCCCACTTACCTTCTCTCACTGCAGGTGGGAATAGGACTGTGAGCAGAGCATTCTCCACAGACTTGTCCAACCCACGTGGCACCCGAGTTCAATGGGGAGCTGGGAATTGGTCCAGGAAAGAAAAACAAGGGCAGGCCTTTGGAGGATTTGAGGTAAAAATTTAATAACATGTGTGGTAAATGTTCATAGTAATTTGGGTCTCATAAAACCCTGCCTTCCCACACCGTATCCCCTTACTCAGACAATAAAACTCTAATGTTGTGTCACACACAATTGAAATCTGAGGATTCAAAATAATACCTTGCCTATTTCTTTCTAAGGGAGCACAGTCAATGAAGAGTTTCAAACTTAGATTTTGGTCACCTTATCATTCTCATAAGACTTTTTTTTTTTTAAAGAGAGAGAGAGCATGTGCGCACAAGTGGGGACTGGGGGGAGGAGCAGAAGGGGAGGGAGAGAGAGAATCTTAAGCAGGCTCCACATCCAGTGTGCAGGCCAATGAGGGACTTGATCTCACAAACCTGAGATCATGACCTGAGCCTAAATCAAGAATCGGATGCTTAACTGACTGAGCCACCCAGGTGCCACTCTCATAAGATTTTATTTTATTTTATTAAAGATTTTATTTATTTATTTGACACAGAGAGAGAGAGAGCGCAAGCAGGAAGGGCAGTAAGCAGAGGAAGAGGGAGAAGCAGGTTCCCGCTGAACAGGGAGCCTGATGCGAGGCTCCATCCCAGGACCCCGGGTTCATGACCTGAGCTGAAGGCAGCCGCTTAACTGACTGAGCCACCCAGGCGCCCCTCTCCTAAGATTTTAATACTCTCTTTAGTAATAGGAAATCATGCAAGCGAGAAAATCCCAGTCCCTCCATTGATTCATGGAGAAAACAGACTCAATCATTCTGTCATTTCCAGAGAACCATCACCTTTCCAACAGCTGCTAAGTCCAGTGTGAAAGAGGCTAATAGCACATGTGATCTCCCAGCGTTTCTGGCCCCATGGGAAAGAATATTCAGGCTCCAACAACACTAACCTGATAGGCAGGATCATCATGTCCTGCCATGTTAGGACAGATTTTTTGACCCCCTCCCAAGCCTAATTTCAGATGGTCCTTTTTGCCAAAGTGAGATCCTTTGAATCACTATGTTGGGGATATGATTTCTTAGTCTCTCCAAAATATATAGTGTGTTGGAGGTGTGAAATTTGGCATGTGAACATATGGGATGGAGAATTGACTTGCAGGGAGGGAGTCCCCCTGCTGTGACTGCCCACGCAATTTGGGCTTCCGAGGTAGTTGTTTGGAAAATGAATTAGATTCTGTCCTTAAAAATAAAGTTATTTCGCAAAGTGAGGAAGCCTTGATCCAGCTGCGAGCCGCAGGAGCAGCTGGGGGCTTAACACCCTTCTGCACACCTCTGAAGACATTTGAGGCTTGTGGCTGCTAATCAGTACCCGCAAATCATTTTAATCATCAGCTTCTTGTTACATTGTGAGCACATTAATAATTTTTCCTCAATGCATTTAAGGGAAAAAGAGATTGCCAGTAGAAGCCTGTTTAATTTGATCACCTGTGCCCGTGGGCACCAACACCCTTTCTTCCGCCTTCCTTCCTTGGCACCCTCTGGCTATGACCTATACCCATCATGCGTATGTGAGTCAACCCCGTGGCACAAGACCTGCTCACCCTCCCGCAGCCAAGTGGTGTTTTCTTTCTGCTCTTCATTTCCTCTTCTCCTTACACACACTCACATCTGTTTCCCATTATTTAATTATTCTGTGTCACAGTTTACATTTTATTTTTCAGTTTTCCTCTGTCTACCATCATACCTTTAGTTTTCCTTTAGCAAACACATACTCATTTCATTCTGATACTGTGTCCTGATAGTTTTCCCTACTTGGTTTGCTATTGTTTGTTTCTTTTCTGTCTTTTTTTGATGTTTTTTTCTGTTGCTTTGGTTTTTTTCTCTCTCTCAGGGCCAGGGAAACCTGGGTACAAGTGCCAGAGCTGGTCAAGAGGACATCGCCAGCAGCCCGGGGTTATACCTGCCCATCTCTGGTGAAAGTGGGGTGTGATAAAGACCCCTTCCTCCCCCCCTCGCTTCTGGGCCATTGCAGGAAGTTTGGGTGGGTCATCCCCACCTAGCAATATGTTCAGTCTCCTTCTTCCCCAAAGTTGAGTGTGCCTACGAGTACGCTGCTTTTCAACAATCCCCCTCTGCCATGTCCCCTGTGCTGGGGACAACAGTCCCGATGTCACTAGCAGGGTCTGCAGGCAGAGGAGGGAGGTTGAGGAAGAAGTCAGTGAGTGACAGAAGTGTACCTGTGCAGAGGGAGTTGTTTTCCTGGTTTACTTTGAATAAGGCACTTCTCTGTACTTTGGAATATCTGGTGGTCAAAGGGCATGCTATTGAAAGTTTTAAGATTGTTGCAAAATAGGTTACTATAAGTTTGGTGAAGTCAATTTTAGATTCCTTTTTTGTTTTTAATTTTTGGATTGATGATCTTCTAAAAGGGCACAAGAATGAGGCTTCTGGCAACTGTGTGAGAGTCTCCTGCCTTCCTCAGGGAATGTAATATGCCTTTTTTCTTTGGTTGCCTTCAAGATTTCCTTTTAATATTTTATTTTCGGTGTGATTTTTTTTTGAAGATTTTATTTATTTATCTGTCAGAGGGAGAGAGAGAGAGAGCACCAGCAGGGGGAGCTGCAGGCAGAGGGAGAAGCAGGTTCCCCCCTGAGCAAGGAGCCCGATGTGGGACTCAATCCCAGGGCCCTGGGATCATGACCTGAGCTGAAGGCAGATGCTTAATCAACTGAGCCACCCAGGCGTCCCATAGATGTGATGTTTTTGTTTGTTTGTTTTCTGCTTCGTGTTTCTGAGCTTCTTGGATTTGTGGTTTGGTATCTGTCATGAACTTTGGGAAATTCTCAGCCATTAGTTCCTTCCAATATTTCTTCTGCCTCCTTCTCTCTTCTCCTTCTGGTATTCCAATTGCATATATATTAGACCATCTGATAGTGTCTCACTTAAAATACAGGAACATAGATTCATTATGGCTAAGAGGATGAAAAAGAAATACCACGCAATCACTAAAGAAAGCTGGAGTAGCTATATTATATTAATATTTGAAAAAGTAGGCTTCAGAATAAGGAATATTTTCGAAGATAAATAGTGACATTGTATAATGATAAAGAGTTTAATCCTCCAAAAAGACCTAACAATCCTAAATGTGTGCATACCTAACAACAGTGCTTAAAAAAACACAAAGCAAAAACTGCTAGAACTGAAAGGAGAAAGAGACAAATCTAATTAGAGATGGAGACCTCAATGATTCATAGAAAAAGGAGGCAAAATCAGTAGACATGGAAGATCTGAATAATATCATTGACCAACTTGACCTAAGTGACATTTATAGAATACTGTACTGAACAATAGCAGAATACACATTCTTTTCAATTGCACACAGGATAGTCACCAAGAGAGATCATATCCTGGCCCATAAAGGAAACTGTGACAAACATTTAAAAATGGTAATCTCTTTTTGGCTTCTGGGAGGTGCAGCCTGTGGGCAAGAGTGGTGGGGCCTCCTAGAGAGTGTGCAGGGCACTGCTGCTGGGCTCAGGGGTAGAGGGCAGGAAGAAACTCTCACAAAGCATATTCTTGGAGCACAATGGAATTAAACTAGAAATCAATAACTGTAAGATATCTGGAAAATCCCCAAATAATCAGAAATTAAACAATAATACACTTTTATGTAATCCATGGACAAAAAAAAAAAAAAAAAGCCTCAAGACAAATTTAAAAATACTTTGAACAATATAAAAATGAAAATTTATTATATCTAATTTGTGGGTTGCAGCTAAAGTAATGCTGAGAGGAAAATGTGTGGCACTAAAATGTTTATATTAGAAAAGAAGCAATGTCTCCAATCAATAATCTAAGCTTCTACTCTAAGAAACTAGAAAAAGAAAAGCAATTAAACCCAAAACAAGCAGAAGGAAGGAAATAATGAAGAGCCTAAATTAATGAAATCGACATAAAGGGAAAACCTTCCTCCCACCCACCCTCCCCCTAGAAGAGTCCTATGTCCCTAGTGCATTAGTGGATGCAAACAGAGACGTGTGGAGGAAGAAGAATATATCAAATTACTCAGTTCAGACTGTGAGTGTTAGCTCTGTCCCACCTAGGACCTCTGTGAAAACTAGATATTATAAATGTCTTTAAAAATATTACAAGCAGGGCGCCTGGGTGGCTCAGTTGGTTAAGCGACTGCCTTTGGCTCAGGTCATGATCCTGGAGTCCCAGGATCGAGTCCCGCATCGGACTCCCTGCTCGGCAGGGAGTCTGCTTCTCCCTCTGACCCTCCTCCCTCTCGTGCTCTCTGTCTCTCATTCTCTCTCTAGCAAATAAATAAATAAAATCTTTAAAAAAAAAATATTACAAGCAGGGCGCCTGGGTGGCTCAGTCCATTAAGCATCTGCCTTGGGCTCAGGTCAAGATCCTGGGTCCTGGGATCAAGGCGAGCCCTGCGTCAGGCTCCCTGCTCAGTGGGGAATCTGCTTCTCCCTCTCCCTCTGCCCTTCCCCCACCCCATTTGTGCCCTTCTCTTAAAAAAATTATAAGCTATCTATGTCATTTTAAAAGCTAGCATCTATTGGGAGCTCATGACATCCCAGGTACTCTTGTTGGCACTTTAAATACTAGTTTACGTCATCCTTACAAGTAACTTATTTTTACTCCCATTTTATAAATGTGGAAACTGAAGCCCACAGAAGTTAAGTAATCTGGCAAAGGTTACTCACCTAATGAGTGACAGAGTCAAGATCCGAATCCAAGCAGTCTGGCCTCAGAGCTCAGACGTAAAGGAGTGGTTTTGCTGGTACCTGGGACTGTGAGGTCCATGATACAAAAGGCTGTATTTGTTTCCCCTGGGCCTGGCACCGTCTGACATACAGCAGCTCTGGATCAGTGTTAGTTGGCTGATTTACAGCTTGAGACCACTGTAGAATAAAAATGGAAACAATAGTGACTTTTTAGAAAGTAACTTCAAAGTTGCGAAGAGACTAGGTCTTAAATGTTCTCACCTCAAAAAAAAAAAAAAAAGCAGCAGCAGAAGAAGAAATCACTATGTGAAATGATAGAGGTGTTAGCTAAAGCTCTGGTGGTAATCATTTTGCAATACAGAAATGTATCAGATCAACATGTTGTACACTTTAAAGTTACACTACCTTATAAGTCAATTATATCTCAAAAAACAAAAAAGGCGATGACTACCACTCTACAATTTAAACTATATGTACTGATACTGATCAGTAGATGATCTTTCACTTTATTGTTTGATGCTATATAATGGGGGATGGAAGACAGATGGTGTGTTTCGGGATTGAGTAGATAGGTGGGGAGTGAAGTTTCTCTGATAACATCACAAAAGTCCAGAAGAGAGCAGGTAAGTCAGTCTCGAAAATCTTCATATCCCTTCTTCACGGTAACTTCCATTACGCCCACTCTGAGGGGCCCAGACAGAGGTTAGGTAACTTGCCCAAGGCTCCTTTGCCAACATGCAGTGGGTGAGGGTCCCCCAGAGCGGATACCCCCGCTCACCTTCTTTCCACTATGAATTGCGGTGGAGGAGTTGAATTCACTGGGCTCTGCCCCACTCCCTGCTTTCAGGTCTTAAAACATCTTCACCTCCAGCAGACTCTTCTGGCTGCTCTCATTTTAATCACAACTCTCTTCCTCCTCACCATCACTCTGGCATTCTCCAGCCCTCTACCCTGCTCAAATGTTTCTCCTTAGCACTAATCCCCATTCAACATGTACCTACTTTACTTATTTACTTGCTTATTGTCTGTCTCCCTGCAGTAGAAAGTAAGGTTCCTGAGGGTAGACATTTTGGTCTGTTTCTTAAGCTGAGCCTAGAATACTTCCTGACACTCAGAAAGTATTCATTCCATATTTGTGGAATGAATGAACGAGTAAAGATTCCCTGTCGTTTCACCTACAAGTTAGGAGAAGGACATCCAGAAGCCAAGACTCTGTGAGCATCTGATATGCTAGATAGCTCAAAAAGTGCCATGTTGATGAGAAAATCCCTGCTTATGACAAGGTGTGTGCTTGGCACATAGTGGCTCATGTTATTTGTCTCCGATCAGGACCCACTGATAAATCTGACACAGCCTCTGCTATTAAGGAACTCTGTCCCACTCGTTCAGAGTTCAAGCTGGGCTATTAGATGTTCACAAGTGTGTAACAAATTATTATTTCTCATTCATTCATGATCATTTAACAAACAGTTATTGAGTGCTTAGCCTAAGGCAGGCACTGTTCTAGGCGCCGCATTGTTCATTGGATGTCTCCGGGAAAAAAGTCCAATATTCGACTAGAGAGCAATGGCTAAGTATCTTCATAAAGAATCTGTAATAACATGGCATTTTTATTATAAGTAAAAAAGCCATAAAATTAGGTTTACGTTTCTTAAAATTTTGTTTACAATTTTTATTTTATGATTACATTTTATTAAATGTTTTTTTAAAAATGGCAACTCTCCTTAGGTGAAAAAATATCATGCTCATACTTTTTGTGAACTCTTCCACTCTCAGGGGTAGAGAATCCATGATTGTTTTTTATGTTAATGAGCATGCTTAAAATGTTTTATTTAATGCTTTTTACAATCAAAAGTATGCATGCATATATGTATATATGTATCTATTGAGAAAGATTAAAATGGGAAATAGTTCTATAAGATTTATATCAAAAGTACTTGTTTCCTGTTTTCCATCCCTTCTCTCTAATGACAACCATGGTTTTAGCTGTTGCTTCTGATATTTGCCTCTGAATTTCTAATTAACATGCATATATTATCATTTCTTGATTATTTTTTGTTTTAGATATAGTCTATTGATTTCTTACTTTGGAAGGTGTGTGTTTAGTTGAAAACCTCATCTTACTTTTTCCTCCCTCCATCCTCCCAATAAAGTTATAGCATCATTTTTAGTGAAATCAATACTTAGTGATAATATTATTTTGAAAATGTGTATATTATTTAGAATTGAGCTATATAGTATACTAGGGTTATGTTTTCTCTTTCTTTGAGTTAATAAGTCTCACTCTCTTTTTTATTTGTTCACTTGGTTTTCCAAGTAACTTTCATAAATTTATCCCCAGATTATCCACCAGCACTGTAACACTTTCATTATGTTCAAACATTACTTTGCCTCCTACGTTTATTTTTTCCCTTGGAGACATTCCTCTAGGATGGACAATTCACTAGGTCCATTGATAACTTTCATTCTGGAATTTCTCCTCACCATTATTCTGGAATGAAGCATTACTACCAACTGCCTTGTGATGATCTGTCCATCTTCAAATACTCCTGCACCAAGCCTTAGAGGACACTGTGGAAGAATTAAGGACAAGCCAGACCTGACATCATGTTTCTCTTACCACCCCTGGTATATGAGTTACTTGACCACCATCACAGACATGGTTGAGCCAGAATCCCTGCTCTGAGCCACTGAGCTTCACATAAAACTTGTACATTTCTTGTTAAATTTTCTTTTCATTTTAGTTTTTGCTATTTCTATCGCCTTTAGTGTTCATATATGGGCTTCCTACAATCTGGGAAAATGAGGTCTCTCTCTCCAGAGAGTCCCCCAAACTCTCTGGGTTTTGCTCTTTGTCCAAAGAGGTCATTCCTAGTCTCCATCACTGGAAGGTCAGTAAAGGGCCCATTTTTAGATGGTGCTGCCTTGTCCTGTTGCTACCTGAGTCCCCTCAGTGTCCCTTGAGCCCCAAGCTCTGTGATGCTTGCTCACCAGCTCCTTCAGGTCCCCCCTGGCCATTTTCCCAAGGCTTGCCTGTACCCCCGACATGGTCCAAGAGTCCAGAGCCGACCCTCCCACAATTCCCTTCAGGCAGGGCCTGGCTCTCAACTCCTACCCCACACCACACCACACACGTGCACACACGCACACACGCACACACGCACTCGCAGCCGAGGGGCAGACTGCAAAGTCAGATTAAGGCAATCACAGTGTTCTCTTAAATAACTCATGTGGAGAGTACCAATTCCAGTCAAGTCTTCCTCTCCAGAAGATCCCTCCTCTTTATTACAGGACACAATATAGCTAAATACACATTCCACTTACGTGGCTCTAGCCCCTTTGTTAGCTGGCTGCCTTTCTGCCTTTTAAATTCCCGATTTTCACATCCTGGAAAAGTCCAGAATCTTCCTGGTATGGCTACCTACTCCCCCAGGCTTGATAGTTTCTAAATTCCGTTGGTCTTGGCCCCCGGCTTCTCATGAGCTATTTGGTTTCACCTGCATCGACCCAGGATGCAAAACTCAGCCTCTTCAACTGTTTCTACAAGAAATTCAACCACATCAAGCACTTCATGATTCCTGTGGTCTTTCCTGAAGATCTGTGTCTGAGAGCACTATAGGGGTGAGGGTCACAGGTGCAAAGCCCAGCATCCTACCATCCCACCCCTGCCCTGTGCTCTTCTCTTCTTCCAGATCTCCCCTCCCCCCCTTCTACTAGTCAGTAGCTTCTTGCCAATTTAGGTCTTTTAGCATCCATTTCTCTTTCTTTTTGCTAAGAGTACTGCAATTATTCAGGCATCTAGCCCTTTCTTAAATAACTCATTTGCCTGGGGGAAAGCAGAGCTCTTCTCCTTCCAAAGGTGGACTTAAGCCAATCAGCATATCCTGGTGGCACTGGTTGGTTCCAGGATGGGGTGTTGTCCCCATGAGATGAGAAAGATGTTGGCAGGAGACTCTAGGAAAAAAAACTTCCTAGCTCCTCTGTGGAAAAGTACCTGGAGAGGCTCTCCCTTATGTTGGATGTCAGTGGGAAAGGATTGCAGCCTGAAGGCAACTGTCAGCCGTATTGTGACCATGAGGGAAGCCTGGCATAGGATGATTCAGACCATTTCTTTGGTGACATTACTGAGTTGTTGGATCAGCCTGACCTAAAGCTCACTGGACACTCTGCCAATGTATTCTTTTTATTTTTAAGCCAGTTTCAGTTGTTTTTACTGTTACTTGCTGTCTTCCTCTTCCTTCCTCTTGGCCCAGACCCAGTTTTTTGGGTTCAGCTTCTATCCCAAGTAAGCTTATCAAAGACATGGTCCACACTAAACTTGGTTGTCCTTAAGAGGAATTTATCAACCAGTTGTTTTTTATTCACCAACTAGCTGCTTTTTTATTAAGGAGGGTGAAAAATTTCAGTCTGTGTATCATCTGCATTCAGATGCAAGTTTTAGTAACTAAGAGGCCCATCTTGGAGATCTTCCCTCAAATAAAGGGAGACAGGGTGTCTGGGTGGCTCAGTCGGTTAAGTGTCTGCCTTTGGCTCAAGTCATGATCCCAGGTCCCTGCTCAGTGGGGATCCTGCTTCTCCCTCTGCCTCTGCCTGCAGCTCACTCACGCTGCTTGTGCTCTCTCTCTGTCAAATAAATCAATAAAATCTTAAAAAAAATAAATAAATAAAAAGAGACAAAGCCTCAGGTGATCCATGACTTTATTCTAGAAACTAGAAGTGCAGGCAACCCTAACAGAAAATATCTAAATGAAATTAAAAAAAAGAGTAGTCTCTCTTGGCTGTGCCCCTGCCATGTCCTTTCTACTTTACACGTGTCCGTGCACACACTGACACACACACACACACAAATCTTTCTATAGAAATTGGGCCCAAGGGTGCCTGGGTGGCTTAGTCAGTTGGGTGTCCGACTCTTGATTTCTGCTCAAGTCATGATCAGGTCATGATCTTAGGGTCATAGGATCAAGCCCCGCTTCAGGCTCTTCCCTCCTCGCTGCCCCCCTGCTCAGGTGGTTTCCCTCATGTGCGTGCTCTCTCTAAAATAAATAAATCTTTAAAAAAAAAAGTTAGTTTCAAACAAACATGGCTCAGAGAAGAAGTGATCTGAAGAAAATAACATTTTAAAAGTATAGAGGAGGAAGAAGATAGGAAATAGAAATCATCCTTTCAGTTTTAACAAATTAGGATTTTTTTTCCTTTGACATCCAAAGTCAATCACTTTTATCAGGGAAAAGGAATAGTGTCTAAAAGCTTATACTAATATCAATTAAGATTAGGTTACTGTCTTTAACCCCTAGGTTCTTTTATTCGTCAACAATAATTATTTGTTGACTATAGAAAAGGCACGTATCACATGCTGCAGATACAGTGGAGTGCAAGACTGGTGCCCTGCCATCTTGGAATTTATGGCCCAGTGACCAAAGAAAAAGCCCCTGCTGTCGTCCCCCTCAGCTCTCCCAGCTGTCAACCCATGTCCTCAGCACACCACCCCTGTTAACAGTCGTTGCCCTTGGGATGAGGGTCTCTGGGCTTGCACCTACCCAAACTGCCAGACCTTGAGACAAATATTTCCACTAAGTCAATCCCTGAATATCAGCCAGGGCCACAGGCCCAGAGCCACAAAGAGAGGAGGCCCCACCTGAAAGGAACCATGTTTTAGGCCCAGGAGAACTTGAATGAGTCACTTTTTCCTTGGACAGAAGTGATTTTCACTTTATTCCATCACCTTCCCCCCTTCCCCGACCTCTGGCGTCTTTAGCACGTGGCTTTACTCGAACAAGGCTGAGTATTACCAGCTTGGAGAGGACCCCACAGACTGTGGGAGCCCTTGGGTGAGACAGGGGCGTCTGCCCCTGATTTTGTATCAGCTGTGCTGAGTACTCAGTGTGGCTTAAAGGTGTTGGAAGGTGGTAAGGCCCAGCGTGGAGGACAGCAAGGACAGCTTAGCGAGGTGGGGGCAGTCTCCATGCTTGAAACACTGCTTTAAGGCCATGGCTGAATGTGGCCTACAACCAACCACCAGGCAAAGGTTTTATTTTGATTTCATTGCTTAAAAAAAGAAATTTGAGACTTAAGATTTATGAGAATTATAAGCAAATATGTTTGCAGAGGTGAAAGGAAAAATTCCATTGCTAATCCATTGATTCACATAACTTTTTATTATCACCAAAAAGTAGGTCTTCCATTGTAGAAAATATAAAAAAAAAAGATTAAGAAGATACAAAGTACTCATAATCCTATCACCAAGAGAACATGACTGTTAACATATCTCCAGCATTTTGCAAATTATTATTTTTTTTCTAAGTAAGATTCTATTCTGCATATTACTTTGTAACTTACCATTTTTTTTTTAGCAATTCTATATTGAGAGCACTTTTTCATGTCATTAAATGTTCTTCTATGACATCCTTTTTGGTAGTTACATTGTATAATCTATGGTGTGGACACATGATACACTTTCTTAAGTAAGCTCTCTGTTTTTTTTAAAGATTTTATTTTTAAGTAATCTCTATACCCAATGTGGGGCTTGAACTCACAACCCTGAGATTGAGTCACATGCTCCACCGACTGAGCCAGCCAGGTCCCCCATTAAGCACTCTCTTTTTATTGGACACTGAAGTTATTTCCCGTTTACCTTCACTAAGAAGAATAGTTTTGTTTGTGTTTTCGAAAGATCCCCGCTTGCATGATTTAGACTGAAATCTGGCCCTATGGAAGGTGGGGCTTTGGGTTGAAAAAGACTCAGGTTGGAGGAGCCAAGGAGTCTGGCATCCACATTTTGTTCTACCTCTCTTGTCTGACTCATCAGGTTAATCATTTGCTGCCTCGATTTCCACTTTGGCAAAATGGTGACATAAGCCTCGTGACTTCCATAACCCTGAAACTTCTGAAACTCTTGAACACTTAAGGAAAAGTCGGTGTTGAGTGATGGGAAGCAAAGTCTTGTGGCCTCATGAATGTGGGAGACTGGTCTGCCTTTGCTACTTCAGGAAAGGAATCTCAGCCTTTATGACTTCCCTGTTCTTTCTACATGCTCTCTCCCGCTCCCCCCAACCCAAACTGGCATTCCAAAGCACTGGTTTGCCAGGTCTTATTCTACTGAGAGAGAGGGTGCATCTTGTCCCTTGGTCGTCGTCACGGCCATAGCCACAACTACAACTGAGTTCTCCTACGACCCGAAGCATTGGTCTGTTCCAGCCCTGCAGATAAAGCAGTTCATCGGGCTGCAGAATGTCAGCACCATCGGGGACCACAAAGATGATCTAGTCCCCTACCCCTGTCCCCCCATGCTGTTTAAGGACAGTGATTTGACCAATATCTTTGGTTTAATGGCAGAGCTGGAACAGGTGTAGTGCCAGGAGGCCATGTGGCCAAATGATGACTCATGTGTCCTTGGGGACAGACTGGCTGGGTCAATCCTCTATCCAGCACTTCTGAGCTGTGTGACCTTGGGCAATGTATTAGCATCCCTGTCTCAGTTTCCTTATCTGTAAAATGGGGATGGCCCTCATAATACTTCATAAGGTTGTTACAAAAGAGGCAACTTATGAAAAAGGCTCCTACATAGTATTTCCCTAGTAATAATAATTACTTAATTAATTTCCCAATTATTATGCTAATACGGCTGGGTTTTGCAGTAGCACTGACACCCCTGCCCCGGACACAGCTCTCGCCCCCTGATGCTTGTGTTGGAACCATAGCTCTTTACCAGCGGCCGACAGGGATTACTCTTCAAATGGATACTACTTTGAGTAGGTTTGCATTTGGGATGCCCCCCAATTAACCTGCTCCCTCTGGCCGCCTCTTGCTAACCACCAACCCAATAGCATTTGTGTGGAAAGAGTGGAGCGTGCTGCCTGTGGTCAGAGACAGAAATGTAACCACAGCGCCAAAGAAAATTAGCAACGTGGCACAACTAAGCATCCTGATTGCAGCCCAGGGGTGCACAAGACTGAGACGTATGTTAACTGGGAAGGGCTCCTTTGCCGCTTAACATATCCCTTAGCTTGTATGCAGCCATCCCACCAAATTTCCTTTCCTTACATGTTTCACTTAATTTCTTCTTGGAATTAAAAACATTTAGGATTTTTACAAACATGGATTTGATTTCTTAAGGTCAAAGTCCTGGTGCATAAAAAAAAAGAAATTCCAGTAGATATCTATCTATCAATTATCTATCTATCATCTCTCTATCAATTATCTCTATCATTTTTTAAGGAAGCTGTCTTTTAGTTAACGTCCATTTTAAGCCTCACTGCAGAGCTGACCTTTGATGCCAATGCTTGTATCCCAGACACGCTCGACTTAAGGACAGGCCACAAGAGCGCGTCTGGGAGGAGGTGAGGAAGTGTGGGCTTGAAGGATCAGGATCACAGACTCTCACAGGGCTGGGTAGGAAAACCGGAAACTCCTTTCTTTTGGGCAGATTCTGCCAAGTTCCGTCCTCCCTCCCTCCGTCCGTTCCTTCCTTCCTTCCTTCTACAGGATTTGAGAAATATTTTGATTATTTAAGAAAGATTTATCTTATTTAAATCTAGCACCCCAGACCACTTGAGGCGCTTTGCTGATCATACTCTGGGATTGTGTTTGAGGCCATGGGCATAATACACACAACCACTGTGACAGAGATGCTGGCAATGGAATCATCCATTGGGTCCTGTTTTCTTTCCTCCATCTCTTCCTCTCCTTCCCTCCTCCTCTTCCTTCTCCTTTAATGAAATCAACTTATATTAAAAGACCAAAGTGAAAAACTACCAAACTTGCCTTCTCTCACACAAAACAAAACAACAAAATTAGATGATTAAATGAACTAAAGTAGTTAATTTTACTTTTTTTTTTAAAAAAAGATTTTATTGACTTAGAGCAAGTGAGAGAGAAAGAGAGAGAGCACGAGTGGGGGAAGGGGCAGAGGGAGAAGCAGACTTCCCACTGAGCAGGGAGCCTGATGCGGGGCTCGATCCCAGGACCTTGGGACCATGACCTGAGCCGAAGGCAGACGCTTAACGACTGAGCCACCCAGGTGCCCCTATTTCTTGTTCAATAAGTACAATGTGTTGACTTCAAAAAATTTTAATTTTTTCCTGTGTTCATAATTCAAGGAGAAAAATTTCTTATTTCTTTCTAATGTGACTCTGTGTATATATTCAGAAAAACCTTAAATTGTAATTTCTTTTTTGTTGCTCTCAGTAACTGTCCAAGTTGTGGCCTAAGCCTTAATTGGCCCTAGTTCATGGTTAGTCCTAAACATATGCTAAATTTGCTTGTTGCTCATCCCCAGGAGTAAGCCTGTGGGTGGCCACATATTTGTTGAATGGATGTTTCATCTTGTAGGAAAGACTTGGGAATAATACTCCAGAATGGGCTGAATGAAATGGGTGATGGGGAGTGTTGCTCCACTTTACTAAAAAAAAAAAAAAAAAAAAAAGGAGAACAAGTCCCTTTACCAGTGTAAATTGATTTGCCACAAAGAAGACAATGGGGCGTGGAGGCTAACTAGTAGCCTTTCTCCTGTGTGAGGACCGTTCTAGCCCACGTGGCCCTGACCGCGGTCACGAGTGGAGACATGCTTCTGCGCTTACACACAGATCTGGAGCCCAAGCCCGGGCTCATCCACTGACCACGTGTGCTGCCTGCAGCTGTCGAGTCAATGCGTATGACTGTGCTCTGTCCACCTGTGTAGGCAACACTCTTCTGGCAAACACACAGTCTCTCCCGCACAGTGATGTTATTAGAATATTTTTGTTGTTGTTGTTGTATTTGTTCAAAGTCAAACATTTACTCCTCCAGATCCCCAGTATCTTATAAGCCCGGCGCTGGCCCACACTGCTGCAGACTGGGACAAAGAGATGATGTTACAGTCTGGTTTCTATGGCAACAGAGGAGGGGTAATGAAAACCGAAATGTTGGAAACACCCATTCTGACAATTGTGACATAATTCAGGTTATTACAAAGACGTAACTACCAAAGGAGCAGAAGTGTCATTACCTTGCAGCTCATGTCGGCAAAAAGCTATACCGCACATTTCTCTGAGTTGGGCTGCTAAGAGGAAGGAAACACGAAACACACACACACACACACATACACACACACACACACGCACGCAAGCGCCTCGTTTTCTGCATGTAAAATGTGTGTGTTCTTTAAAAGCCAGTGGTTGGCTGGTTTTCCGGACATGATGTGGTTGAAGCTGTCATCGTAATGGAAATTCATTGCTGTAGCTATGGTAAATCGAGTTTTCTGCCTGTGCTGAATGCATTAGTCTAATGAGATGTTTGCAGCCGGAGAGCGGGGCTGCTGGAGACTCACTGTGAGCTACTGACACACGGGTGAAGATTAGCTTTTGTAATACTCGGTTTGCATGTACCGAAAGTCATCTGTCTTCTGAGTCAACATTCCTGGCCTGGTCAAGAACCTGATCAGGGCTCTGGTGAACAAGCCGTAGGTAAGGGAGATGCACAATCGGAGGGTGTGCCATTGACACGGGATCCTTCTCTTCCTACTGTCAGCATGACAGGTGACCTGTTTCAGTGTGTCTGGCTTGCATGCCCACCTCCGTGGCAATGCCCGAGTGTCCTGCACTCAAACCCCTGAGGCCAGCAGGTAAACTTCAGTTCCTCTTACTCAGAACAGAAATGTTTGATTTCTTAACCAGATCTCAGAGAGGAAGATGTAGCCTAGAATTATATAGTTTATAAATTTGGGGTACCTACATATTCACTACTCTTTAGCTCTGCATTGAAAGATGTAGAAAGTTGTTTTTTTCCCCAAATGTGAACTCAGATAACTGTTTTACTTTTTTGCATGATGATTTTGCTTTGCTTTTGTTTTGTTTTAATTCAAAAAGTGTTCTATGTCTTGGGATAAACATATTTACTAAAATTTAATTATTAAAATTGATGTGCTGTGAACTCGCAAGAGTACTTTTTAAAATTGAATTTTATTATTTATATCCCAGGTGGAATATTTTACATGTCTCTGTGTTGTTTTTTTCTTAACTTATCAAGATAGATGAGAATACTATTTACTGCTAGTAGCTGGTCCTGGTTAGTTTGGGGGAAAAAACAACAACAACCCAGGTGTCTATGGAGTGTCAGGATCAGTTTTCCCAAGTTCAAATACAGTCACCTTCTTCCCAGGTAGGGTGTTGTGTGACTAGACCCCGGCGGCACCAGGCTTCCTCCCCAGGTCGCTTGCTGAGTAGAACAGGACAGTGGGTGAAGCAGTGTCAGCTGTGTGGAAGTCATTGGACCGACAGCTGGAGTGCTAAGTCCAAGTTCTTTCCGCTCCCACGTAGTAGTAATGGAGAGCTGCCTCATGGTGTTGTCTCTGGATTCGGTGACGGTCTCAAGAAGGTAATCAGATAACTCAAGAGAATCAGTAGCTTTCTGAGAAAGTGGCTTTTGGTTGGTCTCAGACACTGTGGTACTTGAGAAAGTGATCCCGGCGCTTCAGAATCGAACACTCTTGTGTTTTTCTTTCAACCAGAGGAACCATTTTTGAAGAGTGAGAGACAGAGTTGTTTTTTTTTTCCCCCAAGACGTAAAAAATAAAATAAAATAGAATATTTGGAGTGAAAGCATAAAAGTAACTATGAAGGAATTTACAGTGTGGTAAAGTAAACCATCCAGGGGCACAATATTTGTGTGGAGCATTTTTTTGTGTTGCTTGGTAGAACTAGCCTGAAAAAATGAGGGGGGCAGTTCCTGAGCAGTAGCAGCTGAGTGAAGATTACCTAAAAGACAGTAGTGACCATCTCAACTCAAATAAAACGTTAACGTAGAAACTTCAGTTTTAGGGAAGTTGTTTGGTGGCTCCAGATCTTTACCATTTAAACACATGTGTTTAAGCAGATATTTTTTTAAAATGTGAATATGTTTTCTTCAGCTCTTTAAATTGTGCATGTGCACAGTCTCTGTGTGATATTTTGGCAAACCTATCAGTCTGCTTTCTTTGTAGAATCACAAGAGCAAATCCCACACACAAAAAACCCCCAGTTCTTCTGTGCTTAACATGTTTAAATTTGTGTCACCAAAACGGCTTTTATTTTGCTGCAAAAAAAAAAAAAAGGGAAATGAATGATAATAGAAAGAAAAGAATAACAAGAGTAAATCGCTTTCGGTCATTTATTTGCTTTTGGTGGTGTGTTTTCAAGGCAAGTGAAACCAGCAGAAGCAGTTTCACTTTCTGGTTCCTGGCTCCTGGGGGCTGGGGTCGCAGGGCTCTGCAGCAGCAGGTAGGACTAGCAGACCAGCTGCTGGGAAGCAAGGCAACCCCACGTGCTGTCGTCCTGCCCCGAGAACTGTTCTACTGAAAATTCAAGAAAGTCATGACTTTTTCAACGGGAAGTCGTATTGGCTTATTCTAAAAATTCGAGCGATGCCCCAAAGCACAAAGATCGAAATTAAACATTTTTTTTTAAAACTTGCAATGATGTGAAAATCACAAGCAGATGGCATCCAGCCTCTCCTAATGGGGTGGATGTATTTATGTTTCAATCTCAATTGTGGAGCCCACAGACTTCCAACACATCGAAGGCAACATTACTGAAGTTCCGTGAAATCCAAAGAAGGCACGCTCAGAGAAGGGTACCCCTTCGTGCGTTGGGGGGGTGGGGGTTCAGTTCCAGGCTGTTTTGCAGATCGGGTGGACAGTTCGGCGCGGCCGGGAGACGCATCACACACACACACACAGACCCTGACACGCTTGGGTCCAGGCAGCGGGTGTGGGGGGGGGGGGGCGGGCGGAAGCTCGGAGCGGGCTCCGGGCGGTTCCCAGGCGGAGCTCGGCGGGGCGTCGTTCCTCCCCGGCCGGTGCCCCCCCCCCGTCCCCCCGGGGCAGCCTCGGCCGCGCGCTGAGGCCAGGTAGCCCGGGGCGTGCCCGCCGCAGCCCGCGCGTCCGAGGCCGAGAGGGAGGCGACGCCGGGCCGCGCCCGCCTGGGGGCTCCCCATGCCAAGCCCCCTCCCGTTTCAGCCGGCGCCGCTCCTCTTCCCCCGAGCCTCCTGCCTCGACCCGGGGACGGTGAGGGAGAGAAGAGGAACGGCGGGAGGAAAGACTCTCTTCCCATCTGACCACCCAAGGGCATGAAATTCGGTCTAACGTTTTTGGAGGCCAAGTTTGTGACAGCCGTGCCTTTTGGTGCGGGCGTCCGTGCTTCCTCGTGGGGGTGGGCGCCCTTGACCTGTCTAGGAGGGAGCTTTAAGTGCCTCCTTCGACATCTTAATGCAGCCGGCTCCCCAAAGGCTGGTTTGAGATTTACACGTTTTTAGTGTTTTTTGTTGCCCCTGGGAGAAAAATCAAATGGTTTGGTACATATATAATGTAACAGAAGCCACCAGTGTGTCTAGTAAATGACTCTAAATTTTAATTAATGAGTCACAAAAGCCACACCATAAGCTTTAAAAAATTACCCCTTTATCAATAAGGTAATAATTAACTTTCTCTGGAATTAGCAATTCTCTCAGCCCCGGGCAGTATGCAGCCTAGTAAGTTCTCTGGAATGCTGCCAATTTTAAACGATCGCTCTTTCGGCAAATCTACTGGATTTTAATTCAGACATCTATTGTGACATTTTCCAATGTGGTTCAGAGACCATTAGGATCACCCAAATCAGGGTAAAATTTCTGAGGTTGAAGGAGTGGCTCAGAATGTTTGGATTGCAAGGGAATCTGTCACTTTCTCTTTCTTCATTGTCCTTTTCTACCCCCCCCCCCCCACCAAACCCTCCGCCTCTGCAAGAGTGCCACACTCTAGTCTCTGCTGTAAATCTCTGCTAGCCTCTCCGCTATAAATCTCTGTGGCGAATTCTGCATTTGTTGGTAGGCGCATACTGGGTTGGAGGGCTCTGGCTGCAAGCCCATGAGGTTCTAAGTGCTTTTCATTGTTGTATTCATCTCGGTTTCAGTGCTGGCAAGGGTTCTTCCCTAATATTTCTGCAAACTCTCAACTGCGGTTTGTCAGATGCTGAGATTTAGGTTGAGACTCAGAGGAGAGCTGCTGCAGGCAGAAGGGCCATTTTAGCTATACTCCCGGCCGATTGAGATTTGGCTTCTTCTGACACACACATATTAATGTCTGAAGAGGTACAGGAGCCCTGGGCATTACAGAGCAGCCGGTTCCACACTGAACCCCCCCCGCCCACACACACACTCACTCAGTCACGCAGTCCTCAGTGCTGCTAGTCACTGGTGGGTGACGTTCAGGGGCAGCCTGATGAGGGATGTTATTTGGCCACAGGGGTTAGGAGGCAAGTGGCGATGAGTGCAAATCACTCCTCCAGAAGTCAGACCTCTCTCTCCTCCTTCTGGATCCTTCAAATGTTAGCATCCGTGGGCTTCTGCTTCTCTTAGCCAAGAGCCTGGCTAGGATGGAATGCTGGTGATAAAGTTTGCTGCTGGGTTCAGCTAGCAGCGTTGACACAGTCAAGAACATCCTTCGGGAGGGTGGGATGGACGTGAGCAGCGAGCAGGAGCTGTGCATTGTGGAATCAGCCAGCACTTTCCAGTCAAAAGAGGCACTTTGCCACCACCGAGGAGATAAAACACCTCTTGCATCTTGCAGTGATGACCTCGTGGACTACTATTTTAGGACAGAAAGGAATTTATTACCCGGTGGCAGTTCTCACTTTGTGTTAAGCTGAAAAGCATTCCACGGAGTCTCTGTGACGCCCTGGAGTAACGGGAATATATCCGGAGATCCACACTGTAGGCGTCCCTGTGATGGCTGTTGTTACTCTTGGACCAGTTGTGTTTTAGAGAGAATCTGGTGGCACAGAACCATGTGAACTTCTCTTGACTCTCCCACAACTCAGGCATGTTCCACCTAAATTTTCATTTGTGGGGAAGCACGTGTGCATTTCTTTTTCAGCAGCTGCCTTGACTGATCGGCTAAAGGGAACCTGGTCCCAGTGTTGCTAATTTTCAAGAATGACTGCATACTCCGGCAGGCAGGCTGTGCCAGCCCTTTGAGGAAGGGGCTTGGCTGAGGAGTGGCGCCTTTACTTTCTCCATAAGGCGTACAATGCAGAAACAGTGGAGTTGGCTGTTATGAGAAAATTGATGTGCCAGGGAAAAATAGTGTCAATGCTGTGCTTTGCAAGGTGGTGACGTTGTCTGGTTAGCCCCGTGATAGTGACTCAACTTTTGGGAGCTAAATATTTGGTAACAAAAGCCTTTGCCCTTTTTCTCTCTCTGTGCTGATCGTTACAGAGCAAAAGCCGTCATAGTTTCAAAACAGAAACATATGGCTTGATATTAATCCTAAAGAAACATGCAGCTTTTCATGAGGACGGGTACTAAACTTGGGAACAAACACTGGGCTGGCAGAGCAAAGAATTACCCTCGCTGGGTCCCGGTCCAGCCGACGGAAAATGGCACCCAACAAAGAGGTACTGGGATAAAACCCAAAGGAGAGAGCCTATTCCATGACCCTTCCAACGGGTACTTGAGCATCCCCCTCCCTCCTGTATCCGCTGGTGCCGTTCGGATGGGACTCAGTAATGGCCAACAGTAGCATATACGGCAGTCGGCTTATAGACCTGCTAGGTTATTTCCTCTTGGGTGGAAAGAAAGGCTTTCTCTTTTCCCTTTCACATTTGTCCACAAGTCATCCTGGGACATCATCATTCTGATGAGAAAACCAGGGTCAAATGCCAAGCACCAAGGAGTCTGTTTTTCCCTGGTGTCCGGAGCTGGGCCTGCGCCCTGCTGCCAGAGCGATGTTAAGATCACAGAGGCCAAATCTGAGGGTCTGCCCTGGATGCAGCCTTCGAGCTGGCAGGGGGGCTGGTGGCGGGATTTTAATCCTGTTTGACAGGCAACTGTGAACAAGGAAAGGAAAAACTGAAGAGAAAACCACAAAGTGAAAGCCAACTTTGGCGCATTCATGCTTTTTGTTTTGGAGGTCATGTAATGAACAATTCCTTTGGGCCTAGCCATTTCTAAACTATTACAAGCCAATAGGAATTATTCTCATTCTTTTTTTTTTTTTTTAAGATTGTATTTATTTATTTGAGACAGAGAGAGAGCATGAGCAGCAGAGAAGTTCGGAGGGAGAGGGAGAAGCAGACTCCCTGCCAAGCAGGGAGCCCGATGCAGGGCTCAATCCCAGGACCTGAGATCATGACCTGAGCTAAGGCAGACGCTTAACCGACTGAGCCACCCAGGTGCCCCATCATTCTTTATGGCTTTTTGAAAAAGAGGCTGACTGCTTTTCTTCACAGTCCTTTGGGATTTGGTACCCTCACTATTGGGAAATTATGGTGATATCAAGACTTCATCTGACAATTAGCTATTAAGATATGCTGTTCATCCCAAAGAGAATAGCTCAAAAATGTCATGTGAGGCATTGGGCTTATTGATCAGTAAAGAACACCACTCTGGGAATAGATTTCGGTCATTTTTCAGTCTTTTTCTTTTTCTTTTTCTTAAGATTTTATTTATTTATTTTACAGAGAGAGCACAAGCAGGGGGAGTGGCAGGCAGAGGGAGAGGGAGAAGCAGGCTCCCCGCCGAGCAAGGAGTACGATGTGGGACTTGATCCCAGGACCCTGAGATCATGACCTGAGCTGAAGCCAGACACTTAACCGATTGAGCCACCCAGGCGCCCCAGTCATTTTTCAGTCTTGAGAAATGTGCGCCATTGGTTCATGTTGTTGCCATTGTTGCCTGTGCTGAGGGAGTTTGCCATGAGATTTGGGGGTCAATACAGTACATGGCCATCTGTGCATTTCCCCTTATGTTGGGAATATAATATAATATATAATCCCTTTCAGATGCCATGAGATGCTCCAGCATATTTGATTGTATCCCTCTTAAGAGCTCATTTGTAAAAATGCTTCAAGTGGATAGGTGTAGAAAGCTTTACATTTGGGTGCACAAATTACAAAGCATAGAAACAGTGGGGAAAGAAACCTCAACTAGTTCTAATTTCTGAAATCACTACCCACAGTATGAAAATATAGCATTTGTTTTGAGTGTTTGTAACATAATTAATATTAAGGACTTGACATAAATAACGAGGGCAAACTGTATGTGCAGTTTTGTTGGTGCCAGATATGGAAATGGTTAATTGGTCCCACGGTGAGACCTTGACCGTTGTGTGTCGCCTTAATGAGACCAGGTGAATATAAACTCTCTCCAGGGAATTGAAGTTATAAAGTCAAGTTGGGTGTGATATGTGTGACCATGTGTGGGAGCCAGTGATCTGTGATAGTATAGAGGACTGGTCCTTTCTTTCTATTGCCCTCCCTTTCAGTTAGAAGTCATTTGTCACGAGCCCAGGACTGAAATTCTCTGTTAGCAGAGTAAGGAAAAAAGGACATTCAGAAAACTTTGTCTCACACGTGTTTCCAAATCAGCTCCAATCTCTGCTAAGGTCAAGTGCTGAGTTTCTACTAATTGGCTTGAGACCAGAGTGATGTGGAATAAGCTGGAAATATAATCATTTAAAATATATTTCTGGGCACAGGTTAGGTCACTGTTTTTATGGACTATATTTAACATTTTCATGCCTGAAGAAAAAAAATTCCATGGGACCGAAGACCTGGCTGGTCCTTGTAGATTTCTAACAGTGGATAGTACGAGTTACACGGCTTCCTAGACAAAGTTAAGCAAACCCAAGGCCTCCTTTGGCCAAGATTTCCTGTATTCTGCTTGTGTACTTGGTAGATTATCAGTTTCCAGGGGGTTTTCTTTCTCTTCCCTGAGAATACAGATTTAGGACAGGATAAGAAGAATTTACATTGCGGGGCGCCTGGGTGGCTCAGTCGTTAAGCGTCTGCCTTCGGCTCAGGTCATGATCCCAGGGTCCTGGGATCGAGCCCCGCATCGGGCTCCCTGCTCTGCGGGAAGCCTGCTTCTCCCTCTCCCACTCCCTCTGCTTGTGTTCCCTCTCTCGCTGTGTCTCTCTCTGTCAAATAAATAAATAAAATCTTAAAAAAAAAAAAAGAAAAGAAGAATTTACATTGGGACCATGGAATCACTTAAGTTCAGACCATGTTCAAGCCAGTTCACCCCTCTGTGGAAGCTGGAAGGTTAAAATGTAACCAAACTAATGAACTTGAGGGAAAAACATCTGACATTTGAAGGGACAAGCTAAAAGCAAAAAGCTATACTCTGAGAAGTGGTCTTGAAGTGATTCCTAGATTCTTAGATTGAATGGATTGTAAAGGCCTTCCTCCCAGGGCAAGCTTCAGACTCTTCCCTAGTGTCTGCGAAGGATGCAGACAGCGCAGCCTCCATTCTCAAGAGGCTGCCCCTCTTCCATTGTTGGAAACTTCAATTGTGAGCAAGGGCATTTTTCCCTCCAGAACTTCCCCTAGCTTCCTCCTTCAGTAACTTCCTGCTGGGGGTACTTTTGTCCTCAGAGATGTAGAGAATAAATATCAATGGAGCAGCACGGATTCTGAGTGGGAAAAGCCAATTGAATGGTCACCAGTGTGACCCGGGGCAAGTATGGTGGCAACCCTGGGCATCTCTTCCTCCCTGGGGATGGTATTCCCTGTCAGTCCCCACTGCTGAGCCCCAGTGCTTTGAATGTGGCAAGTACTCAATAAATATTTGTTGCATGAGTGATTGCATGAATGATAATGTCAGCGTGGGTGGAGACAGCATGGTGTTGTGGAAAGAACAGGCACACTCTTTAGTGTCACCCCAACTTTAGCAGATCATGGGATATAATACTTCAGAAGTTGTTGGGAAGGTTAGTTGGGTTAATGTATATAAAGTTCAAAGGAAACAGTATACGGAAAAGGGCTTTGTAAACTGTAAAGTGCTGTACAAATGGTAATAAATACATGTTCCCATTTATTGACATCATATGCTCAGGGATGCCGAGAGAAGCACTTAACAAGCTTTATCTTATTTATCTGACTTAAACCACACAGGAAGTCAATATGAGGGCTATTTTTATCGCCATTACACAGGTAGAGAAATTGAGGCTTACGTTAAATAACTTGTGGAGGGTCACATGGCCATGCGAGGTCTGCTGAGTCTTTCCTTCAGTGTTGAAAAGCCAACGGGGCATCCATGTCTTTTCACCTGTGAGGGCTGAAGAGAAAGAGCTCTTTCATGCCTCAGAGCCAGCTGCTCTTGCCGGCTGGGCTGCTCCCAGGTCCAGCAGGTTCCAGAAAGGAAATGATTCCCTGGTGTTTCCACTTGGAAAGGCATTTGTGATCCACAGTGAACTCCTTTAAAGCAGTAGGCTTTCAGTCCTGTCAGATTCAACACTCATTTTTATTGCAAATATTTTTAATGCCCTGTTTACAATCCCAGGGTGAAGTTCCCAGATAATATAGCCCACCCACGCTCATAATGGAAGAGAAACCAGTGTCATGTCATAACTGAAATATAAAGAGGAAAAAAGGCAAAGCAATTTATAGTTACTTCCGGTGCAGGCGCCCTGCTCTGGACACCGTAATGAAGTGGTCAGGTGCTTGACATCCACGGTCTCCAATGAAGCCTAAAACAGTGCTGTGGGCCACTCGGATAACACATGCTGGCCCTGCTGCCAATGATGTGATTTTCCCAAATGGTAAACAACTCTTGAGATCCTGAACAAAACAGAGAACAGTCGTCCCTTGATTTATGAATTATTTGCATTCCTGGAAAATAAAGTATATATTATAGCTAAGTAGAAATATGTTTATATGTAAAATGCAGTTAACTCTAGGTTCACAAAAACGAGATTTTCACTCGTGTGACCATATGGTGAGACAGTGCTTTATTATGTGGGACAGCTCCATTTGTCCAGCATCCCTGGTCTCTGCCCTCCAAGTACAGGAATGCTCACCCCGCCCCCAACATTTTGCCAGCTAAAACCATATCCAACACATTTCCAAAATGCCCCTCTGCGGGGAGGCTTGCCGCCACCGCTGAGCACGTATGGATCAGAGCATGCCAACCTGCCATGAATTTCACTTTCTCCTACCTTCCCAAATGCCTGATTAATTATAGTTTAAGAAAGATGGTGCTGTTCTGTCAGTTCCCTACAGGACTGCTAAGTAGGGGCATTTCAAATACCATGGCAGAACCTCGGGGCTATCTTTCACATTCTATGAAGATGCTTAGAGTGGATTTTCTCTAAAAACTGTAGCTTTGAGCCTGAGAAGACCTTTTCTATCATGTTTCATTCTCTTTCAGATTATGCCTAGGTTTTATCATAAATACAGTATTTTAAAAACACCTTGGTAAAATCCTCACTATTCTCTGGGTTTGCTTAAAAGCATTAACAGTTACTAAGGGACCATGATGATGTAGGCTTTGTACTAGTTATCCACACAATAGTCCTGGAAAGTATCATTATTCTACTTCACAGACAAAACTTCAAGATTCAGTGAATTTAAGCAGTGAGTTTCAGTGCCTCAAGGTCATCCAGTAAGTTCTATAATTGATTTCAAAGCCAAACCCATGCCTTTGCTCCTGTATCAGTTTGGATATATGGTATACACTTTTATCTGTGATGTGGAAATTCCATGTCTGAGAACTTTCTCCTTGTTGAGTACATAAAAATGGGGTAGAGGAATAAACATGGCCAGAGATTCTTTGACATTTCTTCCATGAGGCTGTGGGGTCTAATTCCCCTCTCCTTGACTCTGGGCTGTTCTTAGTGACTCGCTTGGTTCATAGGATGTGGCCGAAGTAATGTTCCAGGTCCGACATCAGGAGTGTTCCGGTTCCACTTGGGACTCAGAATGCTCACTCTTGGAGCCCTGAGCCACCATAGAAGAGGTAGATGCCCCAAGGCTGCTAGGAGCCAAAGTTCTGTGGAAGGCCCTGAACAAAAAGACCTCAGGGTGGGGATGGGGGAGGGGGGAAGAGAAAGAGGCAAGAAACATGGAACTACTAGATGTGTGGATGAAGAAACCACCTTGGAAGTGGGTCCTTCCGTCCCAGTCTCCCCAGCTGATGCTACACAGATCAGAGACAAACTGTCCAGTCTAGACTTTCCTGAATTCCTGACACACAAAATGGTAAGACATAATAAACCACACATTTTGGAATAGTTTTAAATGTACTAACTCATACCCAAAACACGTGTGAATGGCATTCTTGCTCTTGTAGTGTGTATTGTGGATTATTTTTGATGCCTAAGAAAGAAAGATTTTCCACTTTATTTTTTTAAAGATTTTATTTATTTATTTATTTATTTAAGAGATCACGAATGGGGGGGAGGGCAGAGGGAGAGGGGCAAGCAGACTCCCTGCTGAGCAGGGAGCCTGATGCAGGGCTTGATCCCAGGACCCTGGGATCATGGACCTGAGCCGAAGGCAGATGCTTAACTAACTAAGCCACCCATGTGCCCCAAGATTTTCCACTTTAAAAAAGAGGTTAAGATTCACTATAAAATATAGTTGATCTTGGGGTGCCTGGGTGGCTTGGTTAAGCGTCCAACTCTTGATTTTGGCTCATAAAAGAAAGCTTAAAAATATATATATATTGATCTCCATTTGCTAGGAATTGAAATGAGAGGAGTTTTGTTCCTTATATAGTTACCGTCAGAAGTATGTGTTTTCGGGGGGGACTATTATTTTAATAAGTGCATATTTAATTTTACAGTTAGTTTATGTATTTATGTCTTTAACAACAAATCCTTGATTTGAATTTGTAAATATGACATGAACTTGGATTTAAGTATTTATTTCAATAAGCCATTTAAAGATTTAGTAAGTATTAAGTAAATGTGGTATAGGAGGTGTATTAGTCAGGGTTCTCCAGAGAAACAGGACCAGTGGGATAGATAGATAGGTAGATAGATAGATAGATAGATATTGTAAGGAATTGGCTCACATGATTTTGGAGGCTGAGAAGTCCTAACGTCTGCAGTCAACAAGCTGGAGACCCAGGAGGACCAATGGTATAGTTCCAGTCCAAAAGCTGGCGGACTGAGACCCAAGAGGAGCTAATGTTTCAGTTTCAGACTCCAAAGGCAGGAAAAAAGCTGACGTTCTAGCTCAAAGGCTATCAGGCGGGAGGAGTTTCCTCGTACTCAGCTTTTTTTTATCCTATTCAGATTTTCAACTCACTGGACAAGGCCCACCCGCATTAAGGCGCTTTACTGCTTTACTTAGTTTACAGATTCAAATGTTAATCTCATCCAAAAGCACCTTCACAGATACACTCAGAATAATGTTTGACCAAATACCTGAGTACCCACTGGTCTGGTCAAGTTGACACATAAAATTAGCGATCATAGGAGGTATTCACACATAACGAATTTTGCAAAGGTTGTACCTAAGGGATTGGAAGTTTGGTAAGCACTGCTTTGAGCCCTAGGCTGACTGTGTCTCTAGTCCATGGGTTTATAGCTAAAATCCCAGGTGGTATTGCTCATTCATCCATAGGGACATGATCCTCTGAGTCCCTCCCATAACGTCTCTTGAAGTTATCCTTTGGTTTGCAGAGCAGCTTTTAGAGAATGTCCCTGTTGGTGATTCTAATTCTGAGGAAGTTTGAGCTATCCTTTAGATTTCTGGCTGCCTCTCAGGAGTGGCCATTTCCCAGCATCCCACAGCTGGCCGCCATGTTTACTATCAGTGCCTTGGGCTGCCCACAGTTCTACAGCTGCAGTTCAGGCTCCCTGCGGGCTCCCACACAGGATCGTTTGTCACAGCAGGCTCAGTCTTCTAGTGAGAGAATGTCTGCCTTGAAAGTCAGGGTCACTGATACCTTGTCTCACTATTTAATGTTAAGTCTGGCTCAGTGGTGACAAGGAGCTCAGATGTGATATATACAATATGACATCATAGGAGCTATGATTGGTCCATGTCTCAAGCCATGAAGGCAGCTAGACATTTTCATGTCCCCCTCTGGGCCATGCTTGCTTAGATGATGCTATGTGGCACCATAAATTTCACTTACCCACTGTCCACTCTCTGTGAATTTGTGTCCAAACTGCCCCCCAGAAACAAGATAAAAATCTTGAGGTCAACAGTTTCATCTCTGGCTTCTTTGGCTTAAAGTGTCATTGCAGAACAGAAAATCAGTGACAGGCACCTCAGTGGGATGGAAGAAGGCACATGTTTTTCTTTAGGTGCATGCCTTTTGATTAGAGCATTCTGGACAGCCCTCAGCTTACACAAAGTGCTACAAATCAGTGCAACCAGTTATTGCCCTCACCTGTCTTTAGCTGTGTGAGAGAGGGATGGAAGCTTCCACACCATAATGATGAGCCATGGTAGGACTAGAGAGAGAAGTAGAGGTAGGTTGATTCAGAAGTAATATGAAGAACAACAAGAAGCACAAAATGCAATAAAAGAAAAGCAAGTTCATAAAAACAAGTTGTATTTATCTTGATTATGTGTTTATAGGATGACAACAGAGGTGATCTGTTTCCCATGCTAAAGAAGAAAATGTGTTCACAGTGTCTGTATTAGTTGGTAGGACTGCCATAAGAAAATCCCAGATGCTGGGTGGCTTAAACAACAGAAATTTATTTTCTCACCATTCTGGAGTCTAGAAGTACAAGTTCAAGGTGTTAGCTCTTTGATTTTTCTTGAGGCCTCTCTCCTTGGCTTGTAAATGCTTTCCTACTTACTGTATCTTTACATGGTCTTTCCTCTGTGTGTTTGCACCCCTGGCGTCTCTCCTTCTTATAAGGACACCAGTCCTATTGGATCAGGGCCCCACCCTTATGACCTCATTTAACCTTCATTACCTTTTAAAGATGTATTTATTTGAGAAGAGAGTGAAAGAGAGAGAACACGTGAGGGGGGGAGGGGCAGAGGGAGAGGGAGAGAGAAACCCAAGCAGACTCTGCTCTGAGTGCAGAGCCAGATGCGGGGCTCCCTCTCACAACCCTGAAATCATGACCTGAGCTGAAACCAAGAGTCAGACACTTAACTGTCTGCGCCACCCAGGTGCCCCAACCTTCATTACCTTTTTAAAGACCCTATCTCCAAATACAGTCCCATTGGGGGTTAAGCCTTCAACATACGAATTTTGAGGAATTCTGCAGCTGTAGAACTGTGGGCAGCCCAAGGCACTGACAGTAAACATGGCGGCCAGCTGTGGGATGCCGATGAATTATGCAATTTAGTGTATAACAATATTTATCTTAAGATTTCATCTGACGGTTTTCATCTATTTCCCCGTAAATTACCGATGGTAAATGTACCTCATAATGGTCTCTTATGATTTGGTAAATACTTACTTTTTTTAATGTTAGGTCAGTCACATTTCTGCTATGCCCACTCCAGATAGCCTAGGGATGTACCTCACAAAAGTTCTAACTCTCCCCTCAGGGCAGAATAGGTGCTCTGATGTCTCCAAATCCTTTTTAAATGACAACTGGAATCTCAGGGCAAGTTCCCAAAGCCCATAAAATTGCTGAAATTCAACAAGGAGTGTTGTGTTGATAGAGGTAGGCTAGCACCCCACGGCGCATGCTTGCTTGGCTCCCTCTGTGTGTCCCACCTCTCCCGGGGGGACAGAAGATGCCCCTAGTGGTCAGCAGACATCCTAATATGCTTTGTGCACTGGTTGGGAGGGAGAGTCTTGAAGAGACAGATTCTTCTATTTGAGTAAAAATTATTAATCTTACTTTCATCCTTTTAACTAGATTTTCACGAGCTCTTCAATCTGGAATTCTCCTCTAATTCATGAGAGCTTAACCTTTTGAAAATGAGTAATAATTACTGTAGCCTGAATCCTCAAACTGAAGTTCAGAGTGCTGCATCTGCATGAGGTGGTTAAGCTTTGTTGCAAGGAGACTGAGGTGCCTTAAATGTCTTGCTCCAGGATCAATGACAGTAACTGGATTGGGACAAAAATCTTGCATTCTTGACTCCTTTGGCCACAGTCATTGCCAACTGGCCCCAAATGTTTTCCTAAAATGCCTGACTGGAGGATGAGCAATGCGTGATGCTTGAACAAGGGGAAGCTTGAAAATACTTGCTTATAACATAAAATCCCAACACTCTCCTCACTCATATTTGATGGTGTGAATTGAGTTTGACTCTGACCTGTCATAGTTTTGGCTAATGTCCCAGGTGTTGAGAGAAAGCGCGAATGAAAGAGCTGCCTTACCTAGGGACCAATGGTTTTCCTGGGGGTTTGGTTGGCAACTTTCTTTATCCATATGCCAGTGCCCCTGCCCGAAGATTTCCAGTGGATTCTGGGTCCTGATGTGGCAGGCAGTGTGGGGAGGGCTGTAGTGAGAGGAGTGAGAATGAGTGCCCATGGCTTTGGGTTCCTCACCCGATAGCAGTGAGGCATCAAGATCGTTGTGTGAGCCTCCAGGACGGAGGCCAATGGCTAAGTAGCTCATGTCAGGGCTCAGCCTTATCAGCCCAGAAATGGCCTCTGCTCGCTAACCGCCCTTGCCTGCTGACCACGTGAGCATGGGGCCTAGCACAGAGAGGCACTCCTTGTGTTTTCTAGATGGGATGAAGGATATATGGACAGAAAAGGAGATGGGTCCTTATGTGAGGGGGCTATGTACCCAAAGGCTTGCTTGGCTAGCTCCTCGGGTTCCAGGCTGGAATTTCAACTGTTTTAATGGCCACCTCCACCCACGTGTTTCACAGGCACCCTACACTCAACATTTCCAAAGCCGGACTTCTCATATGCCCCCTTCCCCACATCTTCTCCTTTATTCTGTCTTCATGAAAGCTATCACTGCTACCCTTCCAAGATAATAGTTTCAGAAGCCCAAACTTTCCTTACCCCATGCCTTCCAACTGGAAGTCCTAACTGATGCTACTTTTCCAAAAGAGTTTCCTGTACTTCTTCCTTTTTTCCCCTCCACCCTCTGTTGGCCTTGCTCAGGTCCTCACCAGCACCCTCCACCTGGACCATAGTCGTGGCCTCCAGCTCCATCTCTCTGCTTGCAACTCCCCTCCCCTCCCCCACCTCATGCATCGCACAAGGTTTTCCTTGTAAGATACCCACACGCTCTAGCCACTCAATTGCTTAGAAATCTCAGATGGATTCCCTTGCTTATATCAATGGTTGCCAAATGTTTGGACTAAGTTCCCCATTATAAATAATTCTTTGAGTGCACATCCCCAATGTATGTATCATAGATATATATATACTAATACATTAATGTGTTATACATATTACAAAATACATGCAAAAATAGAAACGAAAAGGGCCACATGAGCCCTTTGCCCTTCCCCATAGATTCTCGAAGCCTCTGTGTTTTTTCACTTTCTATTCCTGACTCCTGGAATTCTTCTCTTCCCTCACTTCTCCACATGATTAAATTCTATGTGTCTTTCAAGACATTGCTTACACATCACTCCCCTGCCCTTGATTCACCACACAGACTGCCTCTGTGCCTCCTTTTTATATAGCATTGAGATTCTTTCCCTTCTTGGGTGGCATGACTTGAGACTATTTTTCTAGTGGGCAAGGGGAAAAAAGGAAGGTATCAAGATGTATGTCCCTCTTGTTGCCAAGAACAAAATTGTAATAGTACATATCTTTCCTTCCTTGTCAGACATTCCAAAGAGGTGTTTTGTTTTGTTTTTTCCCTCTTTCAATCTTCCTGTTGATCGGGGTACAATATGTCTCCCCTAGACGAGCACAGACCCCGGCACCAGCAGACTCAAAGCAGGCGGGGAGGAATCGCGGGAGACGTGCAAAAGTATACTTAATTCTGCATATCAAGCAATTAGGCTAATGTGATTTAGAACAATGTGATGGGTGAAGTTTGTGTTTGTTTTCCCCTCAGTCTGTAATTAATTCATGGTAGTGTCGTAGGTTGTTACATTTTGGTAAACGAATAAAGAACTGTTCTTTGAAATAAAAGCGGTGAACAACCTAGTCATTTCACAGTATCACGAGCAGAAGATAATTACAGTTTGAGGGACCGTCCCCATCCAGCGTGAGAACACTGCCCGCCTGTCGGCTTGTCTTCGGAGGGGGGTTGCTGCGAGCCCGAATTGCAAAGGTGCTGGGTGCCACAGGGAAAAGGCAACGCATTTTCCCCATCTAGCCACGGAGAGGGCTTAACTCACTTTTTAGATATTCCGCCAGTGTCCTACAGGGAATTGTGCTAATAAGTATGACAATAACGTAACGGGACAAGAAAGGCTGATGCAGCATTTTGTTAATTTGTGTTCAGCATTAGCAGGGAGTTTTGCAGCCTCTGGGTGATGAAACAGGAGCATATCAGTCGACTGCAGTCATTTTAATTAGAGGTCTTGGGAATATCTGTGCACTATGGCAGCGGAATGAGACCTGGCCCTACAAAGTTTACCCAAAATGTGCTTTCCTTCCTTGCCCTCAGCAGCCATTAAAAGGTCTTACTGGTGACAGGGGCTGGGGAATGGCAAGAGAAAGTTTCTGAGAAGAGGAGGACTCCTGATGGGCTGGCGTCCAACACCAATTAGCTACTCGGCTGTCAGCACCTACAGCCCTGGTTTTAACAGAGTGGTGGCAAAGATCGACAGAAATGGCTTGACCCCATGATGGATCCCAAAGCGTTTTTAAAAGGCTCTTTTTACTCTTGCTACTTTTTCACAATTTGGCTTAAATACAATGCAAGAATAAGAACATCATAAATCAAAAGCTGCTAGCGTACATGACCCCTGAAAATTAGAGGTATTAAGCAGAGAAAGCTTAGGAACATGTCACGGAATAATTTCCCACTCCCCTAAGACTCATGTAAATTTCCCTCCTTTCCATCCCCTGTTGCTGATGCATATTTACTGCACAGGAGCCTCTGAGCCCCAGAGTGGAAGGGGCCCCCTCCTTGCCATCAGACAGACTGGCTGATTTTTATGAGGTGTAGCCCAAAGGTTACTGGCCCCACAGGGGCAAAGAGCCAGGAAGCCCAAGAAAGCCACAGCAAACGCCCTCTGTCAGTGATGCCGCCTTGGAAATGGCCGGGTCTATCAGTGCCGTCCTCCTTCCCATTTCTTTCACCTTCAGTCCTGGCGCTAGAGGGTGAGGAGCTTCAGTGGGAGATGGTGGGACTAATTGGAGGTAAAGGGCCCACTGCCAGGCTAGGATGGGGCCTTACACGGAAAGCCAGCCACTTCAGTGACGGTTCAGGGAAGTGAGTGCCAGTGTTGGAGGCCCAGTACTAAGGCCAGGAAGGCAAGGTGCAGAGCCGTGGGCCCACCAGAAGCTAGCCCGAAGGGGCAGAACCACCCAGTTATGCCCTGGATGGTGGTTACTGGCTCTCACTGTGTTGGTGGAGAAGTAGACACCAATTAGTGGCGTTACTTACATTTGTTATACAACTTGACAAATAATCCTTGAGCCCCTCTGATGGGCAAGACCCTGGCTCGGGCCAAGCAGACAGACAAAGTGAGGTGAGTATCCACCAGGGCCAGAAGTGGCTCTCCTGTCCTCCAAGGATCACCTCTTCCAGAGAGCCTCCTAGCCTTCCTCCAGCCCTTGTATTTACTCTTGGAGGGCCATTCAGGTCTGCACTTCAATCTCCTGCTTCCTTAGGTTGGGGTTTCCCTGGTGTGTGTGTGTATGTGGTGTGTGTGTGTGTGTATGATTGTTTTTTCTTCTCAATTAGGGCAAACTCTGAGGACAGCAGCTGCCTCGCACATGAGGCTCTGTGGTACCCCATTGGTGTCCAGACGGCCTAGGCTCTGCCTCCCAGCCCTGCCACTGCCTCAGTGGTCACGCTGTCTCTTCTCACCTCTCTGAGCCCCAACCTTCCCACCGTGAAAATGCAGACATTAGCACCTGGATCACAGGTTGCCATTAGGAGCAAATGGGCTTTGTCCAACACTTGGTATATTGCCTGGCCCACAGGGAATACACAATAAATTGAAGCTAATATGATTATGTCATTTATTTATTTTATTTATTTTTATTTTTTAAAGATTTTATTTATTTATTTGACAGAGAGAGACACAGCGAGAGAGGGAACACAAGCAGGGGGAGCAGGAGAGGGAGAAGCAGGCTTCCCACTGAGCAGGGAGCCCGATGTGGGGCTCCATCCCAGGACCCTGGGATCATGACCCAAGCCAAAGGCAGACGCTTAACGACTGAGCCACCCAGGTGCCCCTGATTATGTCATTTAGCACATGGAGTGTCAGGTGAGCCTCTGTTCATTGTCTACTAGGAACAAAAATCTCATTTGACTGTCTTTCCTTCTTGAGTTGAGAAGGGGCCCTCTAAGTTAAAAGCTGCCTGGGAAAAGTAGAGAAGGTGGTAGACATAGGACTCTCTGTTGTGTCACTTGGCCCTGTGATAAATTCTATTCTATGCCATGAGGAAAGGAAAGAAAAGGAGCATATCCTTAGACATTCTTCTGAGGCTGATGGGAATATACATGGTTATCTATCAAATAACCTTGGCCTTCTCCATATGAATCCCTGGGCTCTCATGCTCTCTGACCCCCTCAGCAGTCCTGGTTCTCCCAGGAGATAATGTCTGTCCATTTCAATGCCATTGTTCTTATTATAATTAGGAATATGATATTTCAGAACCAGGCTGATTTCTTATCAGGTCTCATGGCCAACATTATAGCTGCCATGTGCTCTTAGATCTGAAGACCTATAAAATAGCTCACCACATATGTGAAACTTTATGTCACTCTTCACTGAGCTAAGTTGGAAAATTTATAGTTTAGAAGAACAGGGTCAAGTTGAAAATGTGGCTTTGGCTGGGTCTGGGCATAACTGGGGTTTTCAGGTGTAGTTTGACAGCTTTCAGCTAACAGAAACATCAGGCCCATAGAATCAGTCCAGTGTCAGAGTTTGAAGGTGCTGTATTAAATATCCCTGCAGTGCTCCATCCCTCACTTTTCTTTTTTTAAACTGAGGGTATCAAAATGGCAGGATATACTGTTTTAAAAAGGCCGCCATCCCAATCTGCCTCACAATGAGTGAGAATAGCATGCTGTTGAAAAAGGTGCTATCTGATGTTTTCTTATTTATTCATATTTTCTTAATATCTATTGGCCTCCCTGTATTTGAGGCACTTTCCTGTAATAGAAAAAAAGAGTAAGAGGTAGTTCTAGTCCTCAGGGAGCTGATGGAGTATGAGAGGGGTCAGCAAACATATTCTGGAAAGGGCTGCACAGCAACTATTTTATTTTGGGGGGCCATGTGGTTTTGAGGGTGATACCCATACCAGCAACTCCAGGCATTTCCCACAGCCCTCCACTCTCCATTCCTGGTGCTCTCCCTCATGCCTGCTGAGCCTTCTCTTCTGTGCCGATACCCATTGCCTCCTCACCTGTAGGACACACACTAAGGCTTCCAGCACGAGCTGATTGCGAGGACAAACTGAGCTGACAGGTGCAAAGCCCTTGCTCAGGCTCTAGCTGTCACTTACAAATGTTAGTCGGCCTCCCTCCTGTCCTTCCAGATGAATCAGAGAAAGCAAAATCCCTCTCGCCTCTTCCAGGTTAAGCCATCTACTCATGTCCCAACTCCAACCCAGACATCTTCTCCAAGACCTTCATCTACTCCGCTCTTTCTCTCAAACACCCAAGCCACCTCTCTGTCTTGTTCTGCTTTGCCTGCAACACACTTAGGTCTCTTCTATATCAAAGACAGATTTAAAGAAGGAGAAGGAGGAGGAAGAGGATGAAGAAGCAGAGGACGAGGGAGGAAGGAAGAGAAGAAGGTGAAGGGGAAGAGAAAACCTCTCTCTGACCTTACATCCTCCTCCAGCTACCATTCCTTTTCTCTTTTATCCCAGTGGTCTTCAACTGCCTTCACTTGCCCATTATTTCTCTTTGTTCATTTCTGCTCCTTCCTTCTGTTTTTCCTTCCCAGAGACATACTGGGCTGTGGAAAAGGAGTGCTCTAGGGTCAAGCACACATCTCCACAGTTCTGTTTGTGGTGTCACAGAGCCAGGCAGCTTACGTGGCACCAAGGTCCTCATCTGTGAAATGGGAACAGCAAGGCTGCCCCCATGAGGGGATTATGAATAATAAGCGAGGTGATTGGTGAAAGGCACCTCGTCAGGGCTTGGCATGTGACAGGTGCCTCTCAATGAATTCTTTTCTCTTTCTTCTCTACGAAGGAGGAAAGGCAGGGGCCTCTGTCCTTGGGGAAATGGGGAGGGAGTGGGTAGAGACTATTTTTTGTTCCAAAAAGTACCTACTATAGTACTTTGAGCTGGGAAAACATGCCTAGACATCTTCTTTTCTTTTTTCTTCATCTTTGATAAGACTTACAAAAAAGTAATGTGGGATTCTAGTCATGTAAAGATGGGTGAGTGCCCAGGTTGATTTCATTTGTTAATTAATCACTCTACTCAACATATATTTATTCAGCATCAGCTATATGTTCACTCCTGTGAGAGGCCTGGCGGTTCCTGCCTGAGAGAAGCTCTCAGTCTGACTGGGGGTACAGAGAAGTGAGCCAGGCCAGTCACACCGGATTCCCATGCATTGGAGGGTGAGCTGTGGGAGTGCCCACAGAGTGCCATGGGAAGGCAGGCAGGGAGGGACCCTCTCTGCTGCATGAGGCAGGGAGTCTCATGAGGCCATGAGCCATGTGGAAGGATGTGCCAGGGCAAAGACAACAGTGAAAAGGGATTCTAGGAGGCTGGACAGCTCTGTCTGTAGATCAGTGAGAGCCTGTCCTCAGTCTGGATCAGAGAGAGGTGAGGTGAGAAAGGCAGGCTGAAAGTGTGAGTCTTGTCTTGATCCTCCTTTAGAAACATAAAGACTTATTCTTCCGTGGGAAGGGAAGAATGGACTTTCCCATCCTGAGGGTAAGAGGTGAGGCCTGAGGAGAGAAGTTTCTGGGAGGCAGAGTTCAACTCAAGATTAGGAAGAATTTGCCATCAGTCATGTCCAGCAATGGGACAGGCACGTGCAAGCCGGAACCAAGGCATGTGAGGGCAGTGAGTTTGGGGAATGTAGAAATGGGACAGGCGGGAAAGATGAACTTGATTCCCAGCCCCTGCCTGGGCCACGCCCACCCTACCCGAGCCCACACAGAGAGCTGATGCTGCCTCTCACACCTCAGGGTCTCCTCCCAGGAAAGGGCTGTGTGTCCAGCTCAGCTCGTGTGTGTGCAGACACACACATATACTTAGGCATAGTAGAAAATATTATGATTTGATTCCAAATAGTATTATTCCAATAATTATAATCATTATTATAATTATTATCATAACATAATTATTTATTGTTATCTATTTATGTTTGTTATTTTTATATTTAATTATATAACATAATAATAATGATGATTATTATTTTTTTTAAGATTTTACTTATTTATTTGACAGAGAGAGACAGTGAGAGAGGGAACACAAGCAGGGGAAGTGGGAGAGGGAGAAGCAGGCTTCCCGCTGAGCAGGGAGCCCGATGCAGGGCTCGATCCCAGGACCCTGGGATCATGACCTGAGCCGAAGGCAGACACTTAACGACTGAGCCACCCAGGCGCCCCAATAATGATTATTATTACTATTATTCCCAATATTAGGTCTGTTTGGAATGCTTAAACAAATCGTGATTTGCATCTGGCCCACATCATCTCCTATCTCCTCTGGACTCCCCTTTGGGTACCCAGAGTCTGAAAGGTGGAAATTAACATTGAGAAGTGGAGCCCCAGACCCCATCTTGTCTTCCCACGGGGCCTGGCCACAGGCAACTGGGAGCGTTCTGCCAGGACTTAATTTCGTAGCAGGCTGCTGGGGTTATTTATTTAAAATTATTTTTTCAAGTTATACAAGTTGTACATACACATATTCATGTTTACAATGAAAATTAGTAAATTAGTACAGAACCTACAAAGTTGTGCTCTCCTCACAGCAACTAGAGTGAGTCTTTTAAAATGTGAGTCAGATCATTTCTTTGCCAGGCTCAGAGAAAGAACCAGTGATCCTAAGTGGCCTACAAGGCACTCCATGCTCTGGCCCCCACTCTCTGCCTTATCTCATTTTTCTCCCTCCCCACTCCCCCCCCAGTCACGCTGTGTCCCGTATCCTCACTGTCTTGTCACACAGCCAGCACACACCCACCGCAGGGCTCCTGTAGTTGCTTTCCTCTCTGCCTGGAACGTCCTTCACCTGCATAGCCCTGCTGCTTACTCTCCAAGCTCCTTGAGGTCTCTGCTCAAATATTCTTTAATGAGAGAAGTCTTCCCAGACCATCACTATGGAATAACACCATCCCTGCCATCATGCTTTAGCTCCCTTAACCTGATTTTGTCTTACAGCATTTATCATCAGCTGGCTTATTATATATGTGTTTACTTGTTGCCTACCTCTCCCTACTAGAACATAAGTTCTCTGAGAGAATGTAAGTTCCATGACTTTATGTTGTTGTTTCTACTGTATTCTTAGTGCCTGAATAGTAGCACATAGTAGGTGTTCAATAAATATTTATTGACTAAATGAATGAATTCATGAAAGCTATAGTAAAAAGTAAGAATTTCTTTCTCATGTGTTCACTCCATTTCTACATTTCTCAGTTCTTAGCACTGTAACGGTGTATCCTTCTAGAAATTTTCTTTGCACGTGAAAGCATACCTAGAGGTCTATGCTTCTAGTCAGGATGTAGAAGGATGTGAAAAACTTTTGGTCATGGGAAACAGCAGTGCTTTTCAATGGGAGTAGCAGAAAGTGATGGATGCAAAGAAATCCTGATGAACTGTATTCTAGAGAGAAATGAGCCCTTCCCAAGTAGAGCAGAAAACTCTAGCTTCCACACCCGGGGAATGGGCAGATTCAGGTAGGTGTAGGAGTGGGGGGTTTTCCCAGATGGAGATGCCCATCTGGAAGGATGACTTTGAGGAAGGGAGGTGGGGAAGGGATTACAGGAGTTGGGAATAGTGTGTTCAAGGATAGTGCCGCCTGGGGACCATTGAAGGTGTGACCTGGGTCTGGAATGGAGGAGTGGACCTGCAAAAGACAGAGAACTGACAAGGAGAAAGCAGTGAGGCTTTATATACAGTGTGCGCTGGTAGGAGGGATTGGAATCTGAAAGACCCTTGGGTTCAGTCAGAAGACATTAGCCATAGGCGAAATTTGAATAAGGAAGATTTAATATAAAGAACTGTTAACTGTATGAAAGGTGGTTACCTACTGAAAGACATAAAGGAGAACTCTAAAGTAGTAACTACAGAAAGCAGTAACTACCCCTAAAGCTGACAGAAAAGTAAATAATCAAAGAACTTAGATGCAGAGGAAAGGCTGAGATTCAGACCTCTGGTGGAAACTGTGTTGACATGCATCAGAGAGTGCTCGCTGATGAACCAAGGACCATCCTCCTCTCTGGGAGACACTGCCAGGGCCCCTGCATGCAGATCCATTTGCCACCGAGTAGAAAAACAAAACACTGGAAGAAGAAAAAGTCCCTTCTTTCTCTTCTAGATTTGCAATGTCTCTCCAGCGCCCTCTGTTGACAGGGTCCAACATCAAGCCAACTGGCAAGGGAGAAATGTAGTCTGTAGAATCACCCCAGGATCACAGAGTAGGGCAAAGAAAGATGGACATGTGGCTGAGAAGCAATAAATTAATTAGTGGCACAAAAATACATACATAAAAAATACACAAAACCACCACAAATCCATCTCCTTCTTTCTGAATTTTGCTGAGACAGCACCAGTGGAGGAGGGGCTGGTGGGCAGAGAAAAATCAGATAGCTTCAGACATTCTCCTGGTTTTTGGATTCTGGGGGCCCTGTAAGAGTTGAATTCGAAGGTAAACAAAGAATAGAGGGCACTGGCTGGGAGTTGGGCAAATTGCAGGTAAACTCGGTCTGAGTAAAGCTGCAGCTCAGCGTCAGGTCAATTCAACTCTGGGTAAATGTGTTCCATTTGCCACTATTTTTTTATACACAATTCCTGGAGTACAGTTTTATTTTATTTTATTTTATTTTTTTAAGATTTATTTATCTGAGAGAGAGACTGTGCACGTGTGCCCATGTGTGCGCACAAGTGGGGGCAGAGGGAGAGAGTATCCAAGCAGACTCTTGCTGAGCACAGAGCCTGACTCAGGGCTAGATCTCATGACCCATGAGATTGTGACTTGAGCGGAAATCAAGACTTGGCCGCTTAACTGACTGAGCCACCCAGGTGCCCCTGGAGTACAATTTTAAAAAAGAGACACAGGTAAAGAAACAGGGAAATGTTACTCATGATTGAGAAAAAATGCAGACAATAGAACATAGCCACAGATGGCCCAGGCATTGGAATTATCAGTTAAGTACTTTAAATTAACTATTATAAACATGTTAAATAATTTAAGGAAAAGAGATGGATATTTTGGAAGAGAAATGGAGACTCTAAAAATAAAAACAAGTGGAAACTGAAATTCTAGAACTGAAAAATAAAATACAAGACATAAAAAAAAAAAATCACTGGATAGGCTTAATAACAGAGTAGCCATTGAAGAACAATGGATAAGTGAACTTGAACACAGCTAAGAAAAAAAGCAAGAAGCCAAGAAGCCAAAAGCAGAAATAAAATGGAATTCTTAAAAAAACCCCACTCAATTAATACAAAAGAAGGCAGGAAAAGAGAAATAAAAGACAAGTAGTGAGCAAATAGCTAAATGGTAGGCTCAGAATCAACTCTTTCAATAATTACATTAAATACAAATGGACCAGGGCATCTGGGAGCTTCAGTCGGTTAAGCATTGGCCTTCGGCTCAGGTCATGATCCCAGGGTTCTGAGATCAAGCCCCTCGTCGGACTCTCTGCTCAGTGGGGAGCCTGCTTCTCTCTTTCCCTCCGCTGCTCTCCCTGCTTGTGTCCTCTCTCTCTGTCAAATAAATAAATAAAATCTTAGATAATTAAATAAATACAAATGGGCCAAACACTTCAATTTAAAGGCAGTAATTGACAGACTGCATAACAATAACAAAAAACTTTGCTGGCTACAAGAGACACATTTTAAATATAAAAATTAAACATAGGTTATAAGTAAAAGATCAATAAAAGAGAAAACATGCAAAAATTAATCATGAGAAAGATGGAATGACTATATTAATAGCATTGAAATAGACTTAAAGACAAGTAGTTTTATCAGAAATAAAGAAGGTCATTCATAATGGTAAAAGAGTCAAATCATCAAGAAAGTATTAAAATATTAAATGTATTTGCACCATAATAACAAAGCTTCAAAATACATGTAGCAAAAGCCATCAGAACTAAAGGGACAAATAGACAAATTCACAATTTTATAGTTAGATTCACAATTAGAGTTGCAGATTTTAATACTACACTTTCAGTAAATTGATAAAACAACTAGACAAAAATTTATAAGAATATAGAGGATTTAAACAGCACTATCAACCAACTTAACCTAATTAATATTTCTAGAACACTATATCACAACTGCCGGATACTCATTCTTTCCAAATACACGTGGAACATTCACCAAGATAGAACAAAAGCTGGTCCATAAAACAAGTCTCAATAAATTTCGAAGGATTGAGAGCATACAGAATGTTCTAAAAGTCAATAACAGAAACATATCAGGAAAATGTCAAATATGTGAAAATTAAAAACAAGCCAGCAAATACCTTTGGATTAAAGAAGAAATTATAAGGGAAATTAGAAAATACTTTAAACTGATGGAAAATGAAAAGAAGAAACTTAACATACTCAAAGTCGTTGGATGTGGCTAAAGGAGTGCTTAGATAGGAATTTATGTTTTTAAATATTCATATCCGAAAAAGAAGAAAAGTCTAAAATCATTACTCAAACTTCCACCTTAAGAAGCTAGAATAAGAAAAGCAAATTAAACCCACAGTAAGTAGAATGAAGGAAGCAATCAAGTTAAAAGCAAAAATCAATGGATTATTGAAAATAGAGCTACCTTATGACCCAGCAATTGCACTACTGGGTATTTACCCCAAAGATACAAATGTAGTGATCTGAAGGGGCACGTGCACCCCAATGTTTATAGCAGCAATGTCCACAATAGCCAAACTATGGAAAGAGCCTAGATGTCCATCAACAGATGAATGGATAAAGAAGGTGTGGTATATATATACAATGGAATATTATGCAGCCTTCAAAAAATTGAAATCTTGCCATTTGCAACAATGTGGATGGAACTAGAGGGTATTATGCTAAGCAAAATAAGTCAATCAGAGAAAGACAATTATCATATGATCTCACTGATATGTGGAATTTGAGAAACAAGACAGAGGATCATAGGGGAAGGGAGGGGAAAAATGAAACAAGATGAAACCAGAGAGGGAGACAAACCATAAGAGACTCTTAATCTCAAGAAACAAACTGAGGGTTGCTGGAGGGGAGGGGGGTAAAGGGATGGGGTGGCTGGGTGATGGACATTGGGGAGGGTATGTGTTGTGGTGAGTGCTGTGAATTGTGTAAGACTGATGAATCACAGACCCGTACCCCTGAGCCAAATAATACATTATATGTTAATAAAAAAATCAGTAGACTAAAAACCAGATAATGGAGAAATATGAGCAAAACCAAAAGTTGGCCCTTTAAAAAGATTAATGCAATTGATACTCTCTAACAGGATTGATTAAGAAAAAGAGAGAAAAGTGCAAATGTTCAGTAGAGGCATGCAAAGAGGACATCTCTACAGATATTAAAAATATTAAAATGATAATACAGAAGTATTATGAACAATTTATGCTAATAGATTCAACAAACAAACTCTTCAAAAAACACAACTTATCAAATCTGAAGCGAGATGAAATAGAAAACCAAAATAGTTCTCTATCTTTTAAATAAATTGTATTTATAATTAACAACTTTAGAACTTCCGACTTAGATGTCTTTACTGGTGAATTCTATCAAATATTTAATCAAGAAATAATACCAGTCTCACACAAGTTCTTTGAGAAAATAGAAGAGGAGAGATGACTTCCCATCTTGTTTTTTGAGACCATTCATCGTACCTGTTTACAACCTTGACAGAGATATTATAAGAAAAGAACATTATAAATCAATATTCCTCACAATAACAGAATAAAAGATAGAAATTATATGATCATCTCAATAGATGGAGACAAAGCATTTTACAAAATTTAATGTCCATTCATGGCAACAAAACAAAACAACAACTATTTGGAAACTAAAAATAGAAGAAACGTTCTCAATCTGATCAATGGCATTGCGTAAATACCTAAAGATAATACCACCTTTAAAGATAAAATATTGGAAAATTTCCCCCTAAGATCAGGAACAAGCCAGGATGTTCTCTTTCATCGTTTATGTTCAGCATTACCCCAGAGGTTCAAACTACTATAGCAAGGCAAGAAAAAGAAATTAAAAAAATTAAAAGGCAAAAATATTAGAAATAGAATTTTTACTTCACAGATCAGATTGTGTATATAGAGAATCTAAAGGTGTGTACAAAAAGCCTCGTGAGGTCTGGTCATTTAGAAATGGTTTCGTAGCAGAAGACAAAGTCAATGGACAAATGTATTTGTATGTAAAAGCAACAATTGGAAAATAAAGTGAAAGTACCATTCCAATAGCATCAAAAAACAAAATATACTTAGTAATAAATGTAATAAAACATGTGCATGATATCTACACCAAAAACTACAAAACGTTTCTGAGAAAAATCAAAGTCATAAATAAATAGAGAGATATATATACTATGTCTATGGATTGTAAGACTCAAATTTCAGTTCCCCCCAAACTGACTGTCAGGAGGTTCTTGGCACTTATGTGGAAATTCAAATGTAAATTATGAAGTAATCATGAAAAAGGAAAATAAAGTTGGAGGACCCCACATTACCTGATTTTAAGACTTGCTATAAAGTTATATTAACCACAAGAGTTTGGTATTGACATAAAGATAGACAAATATGTCAATGAAATAGAATAAATAGTCCAGATAGAAACTAAAACTCATATGGTTAATTGGTTTTGGCAAAGGCACCAAAGTAATTTAATGGAGAGAGAAAAGTCTTTTCAACAAATTGTGCTGGGTGATGGATATCAGTGTGTAGGAAGAATGAATCCTGAACCTTATCTCACACCAAACATAATAGTTAATTTGATTAAATCATAGATTTAATTTTTTTTCTGATTTTTACATAGTGGGATTTTAGTTTAGGTTAGGTTAGTTTTGTTTATTTAAATTCAAGTTAGTTAACATATAGTGTAGTATTGGTTTCAGGAGCTGAATTTAGGGATTCCTTGGCATTTCCTGGCTAGCAGTCCAACATCACCCCAAACTCTTCCTCCAGTCAGAGGGCCTTCATTCCTCTCTGTGGTCTCTGTATCTCTACAGATCAAGTCCCACATATTGGGCTCCCTGCTCAGCGGGGAGACTGCTTTTCCCTCTGCCACTCCCCCTGCTTGTGCTCTCTGTCTCTCTCTCTCTCTGACAAATAAATAAATAAAATCTTTAAAAGAAAACAAAACAAAAAAACAACTGAACATAGGGGGAGAGAAGGAAAAATAAAATAAGATAAAAACTGAGAAGGAGGCAAACCTTAAAAGACTCTTAACTATAGAGAACAAACTGAGGGTTACTGGACCGGAGGTGGGTGGTGGATGGGGTAAATGGGTGATGGGCATTAAGCAGGGCACTTGTTGTGATGAGCACTGGGTGTTATACATAAGTGTTGAATCACTAAATCTTTTGTGGTTCCATACAAATTTTAGGATTATTTGTTCTAGTTCTGTGAAAAATGCTGGTGTTATTTTGATCGGGACTGCATTGAATGTGTAGATTGCTTTGGGTAGTATAGACATTTAAACAATATTTGTTCTTCCAATCCATGAGCATGGAATGTTTTTCCATTTCTTTGTGTCTTCTTCAATTTCTTTCATAGGTGTTCTATAGTTTTCAGAGTACAGGAATAAACCTCTGTGTTTAAGTTTATTCCTAGGTATCTTATGGGTTTTGGTGCAATTGTAAATGGGATTGATTCCTTGATTTCTCTTTCTGCTGCTTCATTATTGGTGTATAGAAATGCAACAGATTTCTGTACATTGATTTTATATCCTGTGACTTTGCTGAATCCCTGTATCAGTTCTAGCAATTTTTTTTGGTGGAGTCTTTTGAAAAACCTTCTGCTTATTAGAAGACACTATTTAGAGAGTGAGCAGGCAAGCCATGGACTGGAGAGGAAGTTTTGTAGTGCATATATTTAACAAAGGAATTGGACGAAGAATAAATAAAGAGCTTCTATAGCTCAATCATAAAAAAGGTTAACAACCCAATAATAAATATTTGGGCAAAGGACTTGAACAGGCACTTTAAACAGAAGATACGAGAATGGCCAATATACACATAAAAAGTTGCTCAACATCTTTACTCATCTAGGAAATGCAAATTAAATTCCACCTGGTAGAACAGCTAAAATGAAAGACTGACAGCACCAATGCTGGTGAGGATCTGGCCCCCTTCTGTGCTGCTGGTGCCATGAAGATGGTGCAACCACCGGGAAATGGTTTGGCAGTCCTTACAAAGTTAGACAGGAACCTATCCTATGACCCAACAATTCCACTCCTAGGGGTTTACTCCAGAAAATGAAAAAACGTCCACAAAGGACTCAATACCTGGATGTCCCTAGCAGATTTATTCAAAATAGCTTACAACTGGAAACAATCCAAATGGCTGTCAACAGGTGAATGGATGAACAGACTGTGGTACAGTTATCCAATGGGATACTACTCAACAATAAAAAGAAATAAACTTCTGGTATATGCAAAAATAGGTTTATAAACTAATGAAGCCAGCTGAAAAAGAGTTCAAATTGTATGATTCCATTATATGAAGCTCAAGAACAGAGAAAACTAATGTGTGGTGATAGAAATCAAAACAGTGGTTGTCTTTGAGGGAGTGGGGTTGACTGGAAAGAGGCATAAAGAAATTTTCTAGGGTGACGAAAATAATCTATATTTGATAGGCATATGAGTTATATTAGTGTATACATTTATCAAAGCTCATTTAACTATACCCATAAGACCTGTGCATTTCACTGTATGTAAATTATACCTCCATTGAAAAAAATATTTTTATTTGGAAAATGTAAATTTAAATGGAAAATTTATTTGCACAAATTAGCCTGGGGATAAAAGAGTAATATTACAAGAAGGGTTATCACATTTTCTTCATCTTCCTAGAGGATATAGGAAGAAAAATGCCTTTATTTTATTATTACTTTTTGAAGTTTTACTTATTTTTATTTGAGAGAGAGAGAGCGCACATGCATGCAAGCTGGGAGAGGGGCAAAGGGAGAGGGAGAGAGACTCCTCAAGCAGACTCCCCGCTGAGCGGGGAGCCTGACAGCAGGCTCCATCCACAGACCCAGAGATCATGACCTGAGCCAAAACCAAGAGTCTGATGCTTAAACAACTGAGCCACCGAGGTGCCCTGCAGAATGCCTTTAAATGACAGCAAAAGACTTCTGTAGAAATTCATATTTGAGTTCACACACCACCATGGCAGATAAAGGAAAAGACGGTAGTCCCCCTAATCGAAAGGTTGGTACAGGGGCGCCCGGGTGGCTCAGTCGGTTAAGCGTCTGCGTTCAGCTCAGGTCATGGTCTCAGGGTCCTGGGATCGAGCCTTGCGTTGGGTTCCCTGCTCATCGGGGAGCCTGCTTCTCTTCCTCCCTCTGCCCCCTGGCTTGTGTTCTCTCTCTCGCTCACGCTCTTTCTCTCAAATACATAAGTAAATTTTTTTAAAAAATGAAAGGTTGATGCATACTACTTATATTGGGTTGAATAGCATCCCCCCAAAGTTCATGTCCATCTGGAACTCCAGAATGTGACTTTATTTGGAATTAGGATTTTTGCACATGTATTTAGTTAAGATGAGGTCGTCCTGGATTAGGGTGGGCCCTAAATCCAATGACTAGAGTCATTATGAGGAGGCCATGTAGAGACACAGAGACCACAGAGAGGGATGAAGGCCATGTGACAATGGAGGAAGAGTTTGGGGAGATGTTGGACTGCTAGCTAGGGAATGCCAAGGATTTCTGGCAACCACCAGAACCTAGAAAGAGCCATGCAACAGATTCTCAGATTCTCCCTCGTGGCCCCAAGAAGGAATCAACCTTGCTTGAAATCTTGACTTCAGACCTCTAGCCTCCTGAACCGTATGAGAATAAATTTCTGTTGTTCTAATCTACCACGTTTGTGGTAATTAATTATGATAGCACTAGGAAGTGAATATACTACTCATTAAGTTATCAAAGAATAAAGTTTTAAGTATTCAGCAATCTGGTGTATACTCAAGTAGACTCTAATCAATAAATTAAAAATATGCTCTGAAAAATATATGCTTTTTTTTTTTAGTATACATTCAGATAACACACAACTGAGATAAGTGTATATATTCTTTGGCTACTTCATATTGTCGTTTTCTAATGGAACAATAAATCCTGAAGATCTGTCCCTGTTAGCACACAGAGAGAAGGCTGAATGTGCCCCTCTGTCCTGCCCTGGGACCAGAGAATTAGTCTTTCTAAAGACTGAGCTGTGTTCCAGGATGTGGATTTACCATGATTTACTTTACCATCCAGCTCACTTAGATGAATGTTTATTAAATGCCTCATCCTGAGTGCTTCGATTTAAATCTGTTCAATTCAATCCAATCCCAAGCAAACCAATTCAATAAGCATCTACTGAGCACCCTCTTTGTGCCAACCACTCTGCTGTGATCACATTTTTGTCTCATCTTGATTGACTACCTCGACCCTTCAGGTCTCATAGCAAAGATACTTCTTGAAAATCTATTGTGAAATATAACACAAGAGACTGATAATAAGACCATAGTAGGGACGCCTGGGTGGCTCAGTTGGTTGAGTGTCTGCCTTTGGCTCAGGTCATGTTCCCAGGCTCCTGGGATCGAGTCCCCCATCGGGATCCTTGCTCGGCAAGGAACCTGCTTCTCCCTCTGCCTGCCGCTCCCTTTGCTTGTGCTCTCTCTCTGGCAAATAAATAAATAAAATCTTAAAAAAAAAAAAAACCCTAAAAAATAAGACCATAGTAAAAGGGATTGATGTTTGGGATGGATAAAATATTTTTCTTTTTCTATACCGACCTCCTTATTTTAATAGGCTCTAATGTATTTACTTAATTAGGCTTCTTAGGATTTGGAATTTGTCCCAGATAGCAAGGTGCAACTCAACCTATCAACAAGGGACAGAACTGCTGAAAGCATAAAGATCAGGATTCCATCGGATTCACCCTGAGAAAGACACAGTCCTCGAAACAGTGATGACAAATCCAAATGTTTTGTCTTGCAGTTATTCAGCACTTACTGGTCCTGTTTCAGGTTGTGCAGGCAGGGGCTTCCTGGCCTGTGCAATAAATAGCCACTGGCTATAACACAGTATCTCATTCAGTTCTTGCTGCACTTTAACTGTTGCTTTCCTGCTTTTGAGTTAGACTGGGTCTTACATAATGATAACTCTGAGTCATCATCCCTTTAATTAACAATTTAAATTCTTTTTTTTTTTAAGATTTTACTTATTTATTTGACAGAGAGAGACAAAGTGAGAGAAGGAACACAAGCAGGGGGAGTGGGAGAAGGAGAAGCAGGCCTCCCGCCGAGCAGGGAGCCCGACGCGGGGCTCGATCCCAGGACGCTGAGATCATGACCCGAGCCAAAGGCAGACACTCAACGACTGAGCCACCCAGGTGCCCCTTAAATTCTTTTCTTAATAAAGATTTTATTTATTTTACAGAGAGAGAGAGCACAAGCAGGGGGAGCAGCAGGCAGAGGGAGACGGAGAAGCAGACTCCCCGCTGAGCAGAGAGCCTGATGCGGGACTCGATCCCAGGACCCTGGGATCATGACCTGAGCTGAAGGCAGATGCTTAACCGACTGAGCTACCCAGGTGTCCCCAATTTAAATTCTTGGCTCAGGATGAGAAAGCTCTACCCAGGGGATGGGGATGGCCGGGCACCATCTAGGAGGCTGCCCTCCTAGGATAGGGTTATCCTGCTTCTGCCTTGGAATAATTGGTCTCTTCTCCAGGCCAAATGTCCTCCATTATTTCAACAGCTCCAAAAAGGAAAGTCTCCATCTGCCGCACTCTCCCCCCTTTTGGAGGCAATATTTCCTTTAATTCTTGCCCCGGAGATAAGTGTAAAACTCCGATGCTCTACAGATAACAGGATTGTTGTTTCCCTCGATCTGGACACTACTCAATCTCTAGTCCCATGAGTTTCTTGCTAAAATGGGCCACCCCATAGTCTAAATAAGACTCTTTATTAACGAAAATTCCTAGATCTTTTTCACACAGGAAACCTTTCCCGTCAAATCTCTCCTGTACATCTGTGCACAAGGTGTTAGCTATTTATCTCTTTAAACTTCCATTTGCCTGATTTGGTCCATCCGACGAAAACATTTTGAACCTCAGTGCTGTAATCTGTGGCATTCGCTGTCCCTCCTAGACTCGTGTCATCTGCTTATTCGCTAGTCCTGTCTTCTGAATCTTCAGCCACATCACCAGGGAGAATGTAACGGAAACTAGAGACCTGTGGTGTACCATTAGAGAGGACCAGCAGATTGGTACTATATCATTAGTCATGCAACTTGGAACCTTGCTTATGATTTTCCCCCAAAGTATTATGCTTCTGCTCCTATGAACTGTTTGATCCATGAAATAATCTTGGGAGATTGTGTCAAATACTTTGTGGTAACCAACACAGACCATGGTGATGGCATTCCTCTGATTTCCAGCCGAATTTCCACGCCCTCTCACAAGTACACCTAGCTAGGGTAAGCCTTAAACGTAAGGGGAATTTGCTCTCAGAAAGCCAATGTTCCGGTATTAGTAATGACCACTTTCTTTCATAAGAGTGCATTAATTTCCACATCCAGAATCCCAGTCTGTTTCGAAAATTGGGATAAAATATGCCCCTCCGTTCCTCTAGTGCTTCTCTCCCGTCCATGATTCTTGGAAATTTCCATCTGCAGCACTGAGACCCTCTGTGTAAACTCCTGCACTCAGGGGATGTTTTGTCTGAGCCTGAAGAGATCTGAGCTCGTTGAAGTGGTGTGCAGCTTGTCGATATCCCTGCCTCTCCTCTCTGTCCTGTGTTTGTGGCTTCCAGTTTGAGATCCTTTGCTTTTCGGTGCTAAACACATAGAAACAAATAGTTACTGCCACTTGTGAACTCTCCAGTCTATTTTGAGCAGTGGGTTAATTCTGTCCTTGTTCTTCTTGCTTCAAAAAAGAAAAATTAACCCAACGACACCTTCCTGCATTCTTTAGTGCTTTTCGTGACTGTCAGCCCCTTCTGTGTTTTAACTTCTGCTGAGACTTTTCTTCCTGCCTCCTCCACTTAAGTATGAAAGGTTTGTCCTAGATTAGGCATGCCTGTCGGCTGCAGGCGTTTTTCTGTTTGCATGCTTGTCCCGATGCCCCTTTGTATCTCCAGGGCCTGGCACAAATGCCTTGCACCTAGTAAGTGTTCAATAAATATTCATATATACGGATTTTCAAAAGGTAAACTTTGAAAGCTAATTAAGAATTGATTTAACTGTCGTTACATGGCCACAGGAGGCCTTTGGAGAGGGGAAAGGGTTTGGAAAATTATGCTGACTGTTAACCCACTGGAGAGAAGCAGGACAGAAGATTGGTTAGTTTTTCCTTTTCTGACCTTTCCTTTAGCAACCAAGAAGTGGAAGACCACAAGGGCATTGTTGTAATACACCCCTCCCTCCCTTTCTTTTTATCAATCAAAGCGTATTTATTGGGGATTCGCTGTGTGCAAGGCCGCAAGAGGTCACAGAAGCTTTTACCCAGCGCTGATACAGCGCTAATAACCTCATCCACTTGTCTCAGGGTGTGGTCAGCTTTTAAAATGCAGCATCTCCCAGCCAGGAAAAAAAGCCTTGGGAGATGACACTCCTCGGGTCTCAGCAGCTAACATCTTGCTAACCCCAAGAGACAGGCCGGGCTGGCCCTAGCTAAGTGGCCTCTGACAAGACATGGAGCCCTTCTGAGCTGTCATCCGTGGAGATCTGACAGACTCGTCATCTGTGTTATGGGGATACCCAATAATATTTGCCTTAAAGGCTTGTAGTGAGTAAGAATCTAACAAAATAGGGCGCCTGGGTGGCTCAGTTGGTTAAGCGACTGCCTTCGGCTCAGGTCATGATCCTGGAGTCCCTGGATCGAGTCCCACATCGGGCTCCCTGCTCAGCAAGGAGCCTGCTTCTCCCTCTGACCCTCTCCCCTCTCATGTGCTCTCTCTCTCTCATTCTCTCTGTCTCAAATAAATAAATAAAATCTTTAAAAAAAAAAAAAAAAAGAATCTAACAAAATAATGTCTGCATGCACATGTGCTTTATTAGCTCATTTGTTTATTCATCTACTCTTTGTTGCCTTGTTGGTCCTGTCAGCAGGGCCCTGCGCCTAACTGGGTCCACCAGAGACAGCACCGGAAGCAAGGGGTGCAGGTGCGAGGCAAGTAGCCCACGCGGGCTGGAGCGACTGGGAAGCCTGTGTGTCCAAGGGTGGGCTGCTCCGGTGTGGTGTGGGAGGAGGGGTTGCCCCCGGAAGACCTGAAAGGTAAACTTGGCTGTTTTGCCATGGGCTGGTAGACCTGGTCGACAGAGGCTCTGTCTTTGTGGTCATTGCCCAGCCCTCCTTGTCTGGACTGCGTGTGCTGTGCCGGCTTCACCCTCTCGGGTGACCTTCGAGTGTCACCAGGCTCAGAGCTATCCCAGGGATGGGGTGGGGGAACTGAGACCGAGAAGCTGTGTGTTGACAGCACAGACGTGGAGGACTCCCCTGGAAGGGGACCTGTGGGCATGCGCATGCCCGTGGATGTGGTGGGGGCTGCACATGGGGAAGGGCTGGAAGAAAGGAGACGCGGTGACCTATACGCTCTGCTCCCCTTCCCTCCTCCTGGGAGTGTCTGCGGAAGGGATCATTCTGGGCTCAACTTCACGTCCCCAGTGGGCTCTGCGCAGGGCCTGGCACACTGTAGGTGCCCAGAAAATATTTGTCAAATGAGACAGGTGGGAAGAGTCCATTTCCGGCCAGCGGTTCCCTTTTGAGGGCCCAAGAAGTTGCTTTTGGGCCCTGGTCTTGTAGTGCCATGAGGCCCGTGGGGGCCACCAGGGGACGCTGGTCAGAGAAGCAGCGACCTGCCTGCCGTGTCCATGACGGGATGATGCTGGGACCACGCTTCCCAGGATAACTGAGAAGACTTTGTGATCCTTGGTGGTCAGCAGCCAATTAGGGCTGCGGTTCGTTGTCCTTCCTTTAAGTGAGACCAAAACCATCTGGGGCGAGCTTGCCAGTACTGCTTGTTCCAGCCCTGGCGAGAGCTGGCAATCCTAATGTTTGAAGCCCCTGGGATTTTTCTTTGTGAAATGAAGAGGGGAGCGAGCCAGGGCGCAGGGCCTGCGTGTGCAGGCGACGTGTGGTGACCCACGCCGCCTCTCAGCTCCCAGCTTTCTCGAGAGCCGTGGAACCTCCCAATGCCAGGCTGTCATCCACAGCTGCACCCCCACGAGGGGGGGTCTAATCTAGATGGGAGACAGGACTCTAGGACACCCCGCAGGAAGCGATAAGGAGCCTGGCGTTCTCTGGATGCATTTGGGTAGACTTCTTCAGCGTGGTAGATACAAATGAGGGCTCTTGTTGTGTGCTGTCTTTGGGGTCCCTGCAAGCAAGTTGGTTGGGAAACAGAGTTCCTATTGACAATCTCTTCTTTGCAGAGGGAACAAAAGGAAAGAATTATTTGTCTGGCAACAGCGGTAATTTATGTCACGTGGGGCTTTGCAGATTACGATGGATTCTCACGGCCATTTTCTCATCAGATCCTCACGGCAGCCTGGTGGTTGGTGTGATGCCGGCGAGGTCCTGATGTCCCTGTTTGCCAGGTCAGGACACTGAGGCCCAAGTGTCACACGGCTGCTCTACTTCCTTCCCATGGTGACTCAAAGCCGGCTCCCCTCATCCCTGCTTGCTGGCTCTGACCACCTCTCCCCTCACTGACCCCTCAACCTCAGGAGCCTGGTCCTTCCTACTGGGGAAGCAAGGCTCTCAGTTACCAAACATGGAGGAATAAAACCAGTTTCAAGATAATCTGCACTTGCTCTTGCCTTTCATGTCGAAAAGGCATCTCTCTTTGACTTGCATAAGAGGTGAGGGTGTTAGTTCTTGGGTTGTTTTCATATTTGTTCTCTGCTGACCACTGTACCTTGCATACCTGGGTCCAAAGTGTGCAATGTTCTTAGACAGTGGGTTCTTCGAGGGCAAACACCAAGTCGCTACACTCATTCCATAGCACTAACCCTGTGTCTTAGGCACTTCAAAGTTTTGCAGAGAGTATCCCAATGAAGATATTATAGCACGTTTCTGTGCTTCAGTATGAACAACCGCGTGCCTGGAAATCTGTGTGAAAATGTTTGTGTTGGAAAGGTGACTGCCTCAAGAAGCCTTGGGCAATTCACAAATCCCCAAGGCTGGTGAATGGATTCCCATTCCCTGAGGCACTGACTCGGAGACTTGTGATTTGTGCTATTTGAATCTTACTGTTTTATTGTTAAAGCTTGACGAATTTCTCTTAGCAAAGTATTTGAAAAGAATCTAAGTCTACTGTTGGTTTACATTACAGAAAATCATCTCAAAAAGAGAGTTGGCTTTGTAGATAAAGACCGAACTAGAAACAACCAAAACCCCAAACCACCAGTGCTTTCTCAAAACTAAGTGTAAAGTATAAATAGAGAACAAAACAGGAAATAGTGGTTTGCAAAAAAAAAAAGAAAGAAAGAAAGAAAGAAAGAAATACTTGTAGCTGCCCTAAAAAGTGCCTTTCCTTCCACTGTAGGACATGAGCTCGGAGAAAGCCGCTGGCCCCAGCTCCTAGTAGAGATGAGCATCTTCCAGCAAGTGCTGCCCTACTCTACCTGCGACTACTCTTTAACAAGCCTTTAGAAATACTTGGGTCGGTCTATATGCCTCAGGTGCTGATTCAATAAATGTGCTCTTGTCTCCATCCAGTCATCGTGGCCTCAGCAAGTTGATTGGGTTGTCTTACCCACCTAGCTTTCACTTAGTATCAGTGCCTCCTCTCTATGTCCTAGAAGACGTGGAGGTGTGGCTTGAAGGGTCAGGTTTCCTTCCTGCCCCCTAACCAGCCCCATTGCTGGCTCCTTACATGCTACCCAGGGCTGACCCTGGGAGGCAGTTGGAGGGATTTGTGCAAGGAGCCCTGGGGTGGAATCTGAGTTCTCCTCACTAATGGGCCATCTCTGGGCCTCAGAGCCTCCTCTGTACGCCAAGGGCAGTAATGCTTATCTCACAGAGTTGTTGGGAAAATTAATAGAGATGAAGTAGATGAAGGCCCCTCTTGGCAGCATGCGGTGCCCTACGGTCTTGCTGGACTGGCCTTGTTGGAAAGCAGCTCTCGGGCTGAGCCTGGTGGAGGCAAGTGCCCTGGGCTGGATCCTGATACGCCTCAGTGCTGGGGAATGAGAGGATCTGGGAAGAGGGTTTGGGTTGCTTATCATTCATTCATTCATTCATCATTTATTTGAGAAACATGTGTTAAGGCCCTAAGATGTGCCAGACGCTGAAACAGGTGGACTACATTGATCAAGACGTAGCGTCTCCTTCAAGGTGCTCGAGTATATTGGGAGACACAGACAAGGATACAAAGAAGTGGAATGACATGTTGCAGGTGCTATGGTAGACATTGTTCAGTCACGGTCACAGAGGAGGATGTAGAACAGAAACATTCTGTCCAGGCAGAGCGGTGGGGAGGGACCCTTTGGGAAGTCACCTCCGTGAGGCACACAAGTCTCTGAAGGTGACTCTTTCCACCTAGCTAAGGGGAAAGGCTTCACGTTTCGGGCAGAGGCTGATGCTTTTTGAAGAGAGGCTAGAGACAGGGCTCTCTCGAAAAGCTGAGCAGAGATCAGGTAACACTACTTTCCTGACTCCAGCCTTAGAGAAAACCAGGAGTGGAGGCACCAAAATAGAGGGGTCTGAGGAGAACCTTTGTGACTGACTTACCTTGAGTTCTCCTTCCTTCTACCTCTCATTCAGATAGGAAGCAGGCCACTTTCATGATCACGTTCAAGCCCCTGAAAGCCTTCTGGAATGGGGTGGGTAACGGGGGTAATCTCCAGTGGCTGCACACAGGGCAGCCCTTCAGCTTGGATGTCCTCTAGGGTCAGTAGCAAAGGGGGAGGCGGGTGCACAATTCCCCAGGGAGTGCCAGGCTGCAAGAACCTGGTGAGGGTGGGGAGCCGGCAGGCCCCAAGCTCTGGCTTTCACTTCGTCACCCTGTGGCGCCGAGAACCTCAGCCCCACAGGACCCCTTCTCTCTGAACCTGGGCTCTTCGGTCCTCATCCTGAGGACACGCATTGCTTCGGAGCTGTCCTCCTGGCAGATCACGTACAGCTGTCTCTTCTCCCCTTCTAAGTGGTAAGCTTCTCGGAGCAGGAGGGGAACGCAGAGGGCCGGCTCCTCCATGGCGCCTCGGAGACTGCACGTCTCCACATAGGCCACGCAGGCAAGGCTTGACCGCAGCTGATCGAAGTCTTGGCAGAACCCCTGTGAATCCAGGAAGAATCCCTCCCAGAGCAGGACAGCACGGGAGGCTCGTGAGGAGCCGCTTCCAGACCACCTGCCACTCACCTCCCCGGCTGCCCAGGAGGCTGTTGTAGGACAATTTCTCATTGCCTCCCGGGTGCTGAGGAGCTGTGGGGCTTTCGCTTGGCTCTCCTTCAGGGTGCAGCTGCAGACTCTAAGACTGCTTCTCTGCAGCCTGGTGGCGCCTCAGCAGCACGTGCCACGCCTCTCAAAATGCAGTCATCTGGCGCCTTTTGTGGGACGAGGGACACCGGGGAATTGGTACTCCTCTTGCTTTTGCTGTCTATGTAAGTAAGAAACTGTCTGAATTGAACAAGGGCTTGTTGGCTCTTCACTGATTGAATCCATCGGTTGTGCTCAACAGGGAGGTTAGAGATCTAAACGTGCACCGAGGCCCAGAGAGGCTGAGTGGCTCCTCTCCATCACTCAGCTGATTAGGAGCAGAGCCAGGACTGGGGGCCAGCCTTCTAAGTCTGGAGTCATTTCCACGAGCACCTAATACTATGCTTTATGTACTGTGAACACCCGCTGAAGTGGTTGCGGATCTGATCAGTCAAGTCTTCGGGGTTATTTGGTGTTGTGGTGTCCGGTGCAAATGCGCACAACGACGGCCACGTGATGAAGGCCACACCCATGTGTCTGAGCCCCGGCCCCTCCCCCGTCCTCCATGCTGGTACAGCAGGCCCCGCTGATCAGTGTCTGCAGATGACAGGGCCACGCTCTCTCTTCTCCAGACTAAGAGGTTATAGATTGAGTTTATTGGTTTGTTTTTCTATTTTTGAATACACACCAGATACAAAAGGTGGAAACCAGTGTGTGGAGAAAAGTCCCTTTCCCTCTCCAGTCCCTCGACCCCAGCCCTCGCACACCCCCACCTCCGAGAGATGCCTGCTACCATCTTTAAACTTTTCCAGAGATACTTTATGCATGTAGATGCATATATTCCTGCCTATGTGTGTGTATTTATGTGTCTTCCCAGCTACCATGTAAGAGCATGCTCTACATGCGACTGTGTAAACGTCAACCTTTACCTTGAAGAGCATTTGCTCTCGTTTTATATAGCCACGATTCTGCTGACCACAGCAATGGCAGAGAGCATCCTCTCTCCTGCCTCCCCCCACGTTCTTCTCACAACCCATGGGTCTGCATGTAGGCACGGCCCCACGTGTGGCCACAGGTAGACAGACTCCATCCTTTGAGAGAGCAGAAAAGATAGGCAATTCTCAAAGGAGGCTTTTTTACAAAGTTCCCATTCTGTTGGGTCATTAACTGATCTGACTATAGGGCAGGCAGATGCCATCCTTTTCCACGTATGTCTGTCGGGCTCTAACTAGGAAATCTCTTTCATATTTAAGACACTGAGTATTTAATGCAGGGAAATGGCGATGAAAGAGCCAAAACAGGAGACTGGACAATTAGCTACAGTCTCTGCGGGTGTTACCACCCCCAGGTGGAGGGACAGAGGGAAGGGGTGGTGCTGCGGAAGGCAACCAGGTTAGCACGGGGGAGAAGTTTCTGGCAGAGACTCAGCGAAGCAAAGTGAGAGGGCGTTAGGTTCCCTGGCTTCACCCATGCCAACCACCACCTTTCAAACTCAGACAAGCACCTCCCTTTGGGCAATCCAGCCAGCAGCCAGCTGCCACAGCAGCCTTGGAAAACCGCTTGGGGGGTCAGCCCCTGTCACACAGAGAATTGCAGGGGCAGGGTAAGGGATGGAGCTGAGGAAACAGGCCCAGGGCCAGCCCCCCGGAGCTCCAGAGTGCTGTCTTCTAGAGGGACAGCACCTGAAGGGGGGGCCCTGTCAGTGTGGGGGTCTTGATTAAAGGAAAGACACAGGCACCTGAAACAAAGAGGTGGTGACTAGTCCCTCCTGGGCCTGGCACCTGCTTCCCCGCGCTCTCCGACACTCACCTTCTGAGGAGCCGCCCCAGGCCCGTGGGCCCAGATGGCGGTGCTCGAGTTAAAAGCAGCCCCTCTCTTCTCCTGCCCGCTGAGGGGTCAGGTGGGTCCCAGAAAATAGGTAGATTCGGGCTCCAGCTGAGCAGCTACCCTGCCAGTGAATTGTTCACACCTCTGGTGTGCCTATCTCTCATGTTTCAAATGTTCCAAAGTTTTTCCAAATCCTGCAGATTGGAATGGTGTTTTCCCCACTTCCCTGGGCATATTCTCTGCTCTTGCTTGACGCATCTTTCCTCCCACCCCTTAAATATGCGAATCTTGGCTCTCCGTCACCCTGGCAGCTGCACCCTTCCTGGGTGCAGTGAAGGTTTCAGTGTGATGGAGAGGAGGGGCTTTTGTAAGTTCAGCCAAGGGGGGCATGGATTTGATGGACTTTTAGAGTCTGCCTTCACTGCAGATGGCTGCTTACAGGAGGCAGGAAGCCCCCCTCTTCACTGCACCCCACCGCCCCACAACCCCCACCCCCGGACCTTACCCAACAGCAGAGTTGGGAGACACCGATGTCCTGAAGTCTCCTTCTATGTGCTAGGCACATTTAGAAGCTTCTTTTCCGGGCCTTGAGGGAACAAGTCTGCACATTACAGCTACTCTGAAGATATTTAACAGACTCATCACCTTTGAACATTCTGCTGAACCTGCTTTCTACCTGGTTATTTTGTCGGACAACTGGGACTTACCAGTCCCTTTTGTTCCTGGGTCAGTTCCCATTTTTCCAGGACAAGTTGGCCTATTTACAGTTTCTTTGTACTCACCCTCGTCTATTTCAACAGGTAGAGAAAAGGGCGTATCAGTATGTAATTAACGAAATAAAATACCTATGGATAAACTCTCCCATGTTTTAAAAAAAACAACAAAAATTAATTATATGTTATTCTATTTACCTTTCTATTGCAGTAAAATGATTGCAGCTAGAGTTTGGTGCACTTTATCTTAGGTTTCTGAATATCACAAAGAACTCATACCTTTTCACAGAGTTACTTCATCGTATTACCATTGCTGTTGTCATTGTTGTTATTGATTCATAAATTGGTATAACTTGCTTCTTTGTCTTCTTAGCACCATCACTGATACTCTTAAAATCATCCTTGTTCTGGTAATAATAAGATGTTTCAAGCTAATCCTAACTTTTCTCTGTCCCCAAGATATAGAATTGGCTATCTTTAAGGAGTTTTGGTTTTATTTAAAGTGGAGAATAGTATCAGAAAGCAAAATGTGAGTGCTGGGAGTGAGTACACATGGACATTGGCTTTGGCTTTTTTGGCCCAATTTTTGTGTCAGAATTGAGGAAAAGGTGTATTAAGAAGTTCCTTTTCGGGGCGCCTGGGTGGCTCAGTCAGTTACGCGTCTGCCTTCGGCTCAGGTCATGATCCCGGGGTCCTGGGATCGAGTCCCACATCGGGCTCCCTGCTCTGCGGGGAGCCTGCTTGTGCATGCTCTCTCTCTGTGTCAAATAAATAACATTTAAAAAAAAAAAAAAAAGAAGTTCCCTTTCTCCATTTAACAGGTTATAGGGACAGTAGTCCCTCTTATGGTATGAAGGTTTCACTGACCATCAAAGTGTTCTATTATATTGATCTATTTCCATCCAAAATTTAAAAATATGAGAGCACACCTCTGACCCCAGCTGTGGACTGTTAGCCGAGGTCTGAGGGTGGACTGGCCTCGGTGGTGAATGATTCTGCCGCAGGTGTCAGGTGCACGGTGTGGGCCCGGTATTGCACTAGGAGCTGTGAAGAGCAGAGCGACGCGTGAAACACGGCCCCTAGCCCCCCGGAATGCGCAGAGCTCATTTACGTGCAGGAAACCGTGGGCAAACTGTAGAAGGTGTCGTCACCTCGGTGCCCGCTGCAGCTGGTGGTGCAGGCGCTGGGTGGCCCAGGCGACGAGAGCAGCGAGAGGTCGCTGTGTGGAGAAGGAAAGGTCTCTGAAGCAGGAGCGGATGGGCCACCTTGGAGAATGGCTGAATTTTAGACAGATGCCAAGGCCCATCCTTCTCCCTGGAAACGACCTCACACACACCCCTGGGCTGCCTGCGAAGCCGTGGGGATGAGGGTGTGTACAAGGCTGCTGGCCACACCAGCTTACGGTGAATTCAATATGGTGCCTCAGAATGAGAGAAAATAGGATTGTGGTCAAATTTTGAAATGACAGAAAGAGCATCACACCGAGGACAGGAACCCATGCCATACAGTTAACGGAAGGAAATAATTTAGAGTCCATTAGGAGTTTAGACATCTTTCTAGCTGCCTCCTCTCACAGCTTTTAGAAACATCAGAAAGCCATCGATCCTGCTTCCGGTCTGGCTGGGCCACTCTTCTCCACGCACCTGCTCTATTACCAGCTCTGTGCATTTAGCTTATTCTGCCTGGGAAAGTCCTAGCTCGATGTTATCCGTGTGGGCTTCTCCTGCCACCACTCCTTCCAACCTTGTTAATAGAACTGATTTCTGTCCTCCTTGGTGTTCTCCTAGCATTTCACATGAAACCTGTTAGACCATCTATCCCCCATATTATTATTGCCTCTTTACTTACCTGCTCTCCATAGTGAGTATCTTAGGAGGTGTCTTTTATTTATTCTCATCTGTAATCCAAGTGCCTCACACAGTATTTGACACTCACTGCACATTTAACAGATATTTGTTGGATGAATTAATATCCGAAGGAGTGATGAAGGAGTGAATGCACGAATACATGCCTCAGGATTGAGTTAGGGAACTCAATGGTACCATGCGATTGGTGTCTGCTTTGGATTTGGTAATTCCTTGTTCCTTACCTTGATGAAGCACCGTTAGCCAGGACCTAGGTTTATATGTATTAGATTTGCAAGGCTAACAGGTAAAATGTCATCCACAAGTTCCTAGACCAGATCTTAGTTTCTCTTGGTTCAGTCGTAATATTTCCAGCCAACCCTTGTTTTGATAAGAAGAGGGAGATTTAGGAAAACAGCAGTAAATCACTTGATTTAATATGTCAAGCCAGGATTTGACAACTGCTGAAAGGTTTATAACTTGAAGAATTATAGACTTGATGATGAGTCTGTTCTAGGGAGAGAATCTTTTATGTTTACTAAAGCTCTTTGCTCCAAGATGACTTCCAAATCTGACATGAACTAAGGCAGTCTGTATTCGCTGAAGTCTGCAATTGAAAGCAGAGAAATTCAGAGGTATCCTATAACACCTCCAGGATTTTGAGAGTTCTCAAGTGATGTACGTGTTTAGTTGTATCAGCTCATGTGTCCATGGAAAGGATGCCTTTGGACAGCATTTGAGGTCTTTTAAGGTCTTTGGAGATGAGGGAAATCATTGGGGGAGGGCAGTAACCCAATTTCCACCTGGTCCCTCAGTGGAAGGGCCTGGAGGGAGGTGGTATCAAGGAATGGACGGGCAGTGAGCTGTTTCTCTCTTGAGAGCTGTTCTCTCTCCCTGTCCACCATCTGTTTATGACATTCTAACTAATCTCTACACCCAATGAGGGGTTCAAACTCACAACCTGGAGATCAAGGGCTGCATGCTCTACCGAATGAGCCAGCCAGGTGCCCCTTATTTATGGCATTCTTGTTAGCTCTGAAATAAACTTCTCCATTATTTTTGGTCATAAAGTCCTTCTTTTTTTTATTATTTTTGGTCACAATTTGTTTACGACGTTAAAGCAGTGGCCAATGAAGTTCTGTAGCTCAGGAGCCAAAACCATGAGAAAACAAGAAAACAAAAGGCCATCTAAAGAAACACAAATTTCCAAAAAAAAAAAAGAAAGAAAGAAAGAAAAGAAAACCACCCAAAAAACCCTTCCAGACAATGAGAATTATTCACTCATTGTTTATTTTTCTATTTATAATAGTGTTTTTCTGCCTATGGTTTTAAAAATTCAAACAATGCAGAATGGTACAAAGACAGCAAAAACATCTTTGAGTATCTTCCCACCCAGAGACAACTACCATCAGCCTTTTGATGATTATCTTTCCAAGACCTCTTTCTGTGCCTAATACATGCAGACTTATCTATAGCTACATACATAAAAAGATATGAATAGAATCATACTACATATGCTAGGAGCATATGTATACATATACACATATTTAAATTTACAATTTATGAATGTGAAATATTTTATTCATAAAATACCCATTTTATGAATGTGAAATAATTTACTTAACTAAAATGGTTTGAGAGACATTTTGATTGCTTTCAGTATTTTACTATTATAAACAATGTACCAGAAACACCCTTGGTCATATATCTTTGTGTTCTTCTCAGATCATCTTCTTAGGATAAAGCCTTAGGAGTAATGCAGGTGGCTTAGGAAGTGTGCTTGTGGAAGTTTTTAAGTGATTTTCAATTGTCCTCCAGAAACGTTAGCCAGTTTCCACCCCTACCAACGGTAAATAGGAATGCTTGCTCCCCTACCCTTCACCAACATGAACTATTGATTAGGTTATTCACATTTAGCGATCTGATCGGCAATAAATGATGTCTCAGTGTACTTTTGGGGGAGGTTACCAGTAAAGTTTAGGATCTTTTCTTTTGATAATTGACCATTTATTTCCCTCCCTTCCTTTTATCCTCTTTCTCTCCCTCCCTCTCTTCTTCCTTGTTTCCTTTCTCTCTCTCTCTGAATTATCTGTGTCTTTTGCCCATTTTTTCTTTCAGTGTTTATTTGTATTTTAAAAATTTGAAGGAGTTTTTTTTTTTTTTAAGATTTTATTTATTTATTTTAGAGACAGAGAGAGGGAGAGAGGTGGGTGGGGGAGGAGCAGAGGGAGAGGGACAAGCAGACTCTGCGCTGAGCTCGGAGCCCAATTTGGGGCCTGATCCCAGGACTGAGATCATGACCTGAGCCAAAACCAACAGTCTGATGCTTAACCAACTGCGCCACCCAGGTGCCCCTTGAAGGAATTTTTTGTAATAACCTCTCATTGGTCCCTCATGTAACAGTTTCTTCAGATTTTCATTTGTTTTTACCCTTCTTCATGATTTTACTTTCACTGTATGAAAGCATTTGAGTTTTATGTAGTCATGTGTATTAATCTTTCCATTTCTGCGTCCTGAGTTTTTCAATGTACTTAGAAAGTCTGTCCACATCCCAAGAGTATTAAAATGTTGACCTTTGGGGCACCTGGGTGGCGCAGTCGGCTAAGGCTTTGACTTTCATTTAGGCTCAGGTCATGAGCTCAGGGTCGTGGGATCAGGCTCCATGCTCAGTGCAGGGTCTGCTTGTCCCTCTCCCTCTGCCCCTCCCCTCACTCTCTCTCAAATAAATAAATTAATTAATTAATAAAATCTTTTTAATAAATAAGTAAATAGGGGCGCCTAGGTGGCTCAGTCAGTTAAACATCTACCTTTAGCGCAGGTCACCATCTCAAGGTCCTGGGATCGAGCCCTGAGATGGGCTCCCTGCTCAGCGGGGAGCCTGCTTCTCCTTCTGCCGCTGCCACCCCACTCTCTGTCTCAAATAAATAAAATCTTTAAAAATAAATAAATAGAGTGCCTGGGTGGCTCAGTTGATTGGGCGACTGCCTTTGGCTCAGGTCATGATCCCAGGGTCCTGGGATCGAGCCCCACATCTGGCTCCCTGCTCCTTGGGGAGCCTGCTTCTCCCTCCCCCTCTGCCTGCCGCTCTCCCTGCTTGTGCTCTCTCTCTCTGCCAAATAAAAGAAATAAAATCGTAAATAAATAAATAAATAAACGTTGACCCTGATTGTCTTCAGTACTTCTTGTTTTTTTTTAAAAGGTATATTTTAGTCTTAGGAATCTCTAGAATTAATTTTGCTCAAATACAGCTGAAATTTTATTTATTTCTAAGTGTCTGTTTTCCACAACTCAGTTATTGAGCTTTCCTGTACTGATACGACACGTGATCTTAGATTTCAAACAAATGGAAACTTAATGTATGTTTAATTTCTGGACTAACTTTTCCATCGATCTGATTGCTTATCTCTGTACCATACTGCTGCCATTGTTAGAGTTTTATAATACATTTTAGAAACCGGGAGAACAAGTTTGTCCGCCCCCCCCCCCCACCCACCGTGGGCCTTTGTTTTGTCCTTCATTTCCTAAAGTCCGTTCAGATTGTACTTAATTTATAGAATGATTTAGGTGACAATTATATTTTAGAAGTATCCATCTGCCTAATAATAGAATAATCTTTTTTATTTATTTGAATCTTATTTTAGGCCATAAGTAGAATTTTTAAAAATATTATTTTCTTCATGTAAGTCCTACTTCTTATTGAATTTCATGAAGAACTGTGAAGGGTCTGCAGTTTTATCCTCTGCAAGCAAATAAGTCAGCCTACTACCATGTCATGGATATGGTGGAAGGAAGGGGCTCCTAGACCAGAGGCACAACAGGTGTGTTGTCTTCATGTTCCCACCTGCTTCCCTTGTCCAAGTTCCACGGTGGATGCTATACATGCAGAGGGTTCGTGTCCCAGCTGAGGAACTCTAGGCTCAGGAAATCAAATGAGAGGTCAGGACAAGCTTCTGTGACCTAACTGATGAAGAATGAGAGGAGTAAACCAAGGGAGAAGAAAGAGAGCATTCTGGGAAAAGGGAACTATATATGCAAAGGCCCTGTGGTAGGAGGAATTGTGGCCACTATAAACACCTGGGAAAAAAAGGTCACTATGCTGACTCCATTATTTTTCTGGCTAATAGTGCTATAGAGAGCTAGCTTGTTTATTTTTCCCATTACAAATGATCTATTTGTTCTGCCAAAGTGCTTAGAGATTTTTTTCCTTTTTTCTTTTGAGTGTATCATTTTCATTAGGATTTCTTGCTGTTGTACATTCTTAAAGAACTTTTCTTAAGACACAGAGAACCTCTTCATTATGGAAGACAGCTTCTTATATATCTTTGAGTATTTTCCTTTACTATTAGTTTTAATCTTTTCATTAAACATCGGATAAATTGTCATTGTCTATCTTCCATGGTTATGTTCTCCCTAAAAAAAATCCCATCTGTCTTATTTCCACTGCATTCCAAGATTGGGACCCTTCCTTATTTTCAGTATTAATCTTTGCTGTGTTTACTTTTTTTTTGAGGTTCATGTCTTAGTTTTGGAAAGGGAGATTTTTGGGGACCCTGAGCTTTTGTCACAATTTGTCACACATTTCCAAAGTGTTTGGGTCTGTTATTAAAATACCACTTTGTAAGCATTTTCCTCCAAATCTTGAAAATTATTCCAAGGAGACTTTCAGAGAATCCCCATAATTAAAATTCCCTCTTCAGTTTTTAAAAGTCTCTGTCTTGTTACTTAACATTGCATTTACTTGTGTATTAAAATTGTATTGATGTGAAAATAGCATCTTCTTGATCAGTGGATGACCTATCTCCAAGTGTGTCCCCAATTACTCTGGAGCTCTGTATGCCACCAATAATGGTTCATTGCTGCTCCACTAGCATGAAATCCATTAATCAGATTTAGTTTTCAGGGAAGGTCCTTCATGCCCTAAGATAGATGTACTTCCACAGAAGTAAGGACGTAGAAAGTAGCACAAGTCCCGTTTTTCCCCTCACAGTAGAGAAAGAGAAGTAGAACAACAGAAAAGCCCAGTTTAAAAGATGACTATTTTTCGGGGCGCCTAGGTGGCCCAGTCAGTTAAGCGTCTGACTTCGGCTCGGGTTGTGGTCTCGGGGTTCTGGGATCGAGCCCTGTGTTGGGTTCTGTGCTCGGTGGGGAGGCTGCTTGTCCTTCTGCTCCTCCCCACCCCTTGTGCTCTCTCTCAAATAAATAAAAAAAAATTAAAAAAAAAAAAGATGACTATTTTTCTAGGAAATATTTTTTTTCTAACGTATTGAGAAATTTGGGGATAGTTCAGTATAATTTTGAGTGACACAAATTCCTAGGATAATATGCTAATTAATTTGTTACCCTTTCTTTACTCCCCCAAACCTATTCAACAAGAAGACGTTTGTGAGGGAGAATCTAAGCAGAGAATCACAATTCACCAGGGAAGGACTGCAGCTGAATAAACCTTCACCTGCAGGAACAAAGAGATTCAATGCCTTGTCTGGTCCTGGGTTTTCTCTGACTGACTTTTGATCTTAATGTTAGAAACGTTGCTGACCTCCTCACTAGAAGCAAAGTAGAAAGGTAGAAAAACAGGTACTAGACTAGAAAAAATCCTGTTTCCCAAATATATGTAAAGATAACCAATAATGCAGAAGCCGGAACTTGATCAGGAGAGTTCAGAATGGGACTCGGATCCAGTTCTGCACAGCAAAAATGTTACTGAATAAATTTTGGTGGGTTTTCGATGTTTTGTGAAGCCTCTTTTTTGAAAATGAGTGTTTGGGGTATTTGCTGGCACTGTGGGGTCCTGACACCACGTCTAGAAAAGGAACGATAGCTTTGTTCACATGTTGATGGATTTATCTTCATTGATCATTATTCACTGACTGTAAGATGCCCTTGATAATAGAACACCTCACTGTTTCATGCACCAGAAGAAAGAAAAAATGCTCCTTATGGAATTCTGATATGCTTACGGTGCTTTAGGGTACATTGTGATTTCAGAGACATTAATGAGTGATAAAACATGCATCTTAGAATCAATGAGATCTGGTATTTTTCTTACACAAAAACAGGGAAAACTGACATCCTCAACAGCTTGTCTATCTACCTGAAATATATAACAATAAATTTATGCTTTAAAATTCTATGTACTAGGTGTGATATTTCCAAGAGCAATCAAGATTATGGAGAGAATACTGCTACTATTCAAAGAATTAACAAAGTGAACTGACATTTGTAAAAGATGCCCCTAATTTCTCCTGTCATGTTTTCAGATACCAAATATCCACTAGTCGATATTTTCCTTCCCGAGCAAAGCAATGGGGTTCCTGCAGTGTTGCCCAGACCGAAGGATAGAGACTGTAGAGACGGCTTCCATCACCTTTCCTGACTCTTTCTGTAGCCTTTTGAGCAAAAGCTTCTCATTTCCACTGTTGGCTACCACTAATGCTCAGAAATACATTTTATCATTGAACATCCCTCCTGCATTAGAGTCTAATGTTCTGTCCCACTTGTCACAGTCCTGAACATTCAAGGAAATCTGACCCCTGAGCTCATGATACCACTGTGTTCTCTGGGTTGGAGTAGATCAACTACCTCTTGCTGCAAGATTTAGGCAACTCTACCTGAAGGAGCTTGTTACTAGTATTTTTAAGGCTACAAATATTATCGTATGTGGGGTATCTGCGTGGGGGAAAGGATGTGTCCATAGTGAACAATTATCCACAGTCCCACCATCTTTGCCATCGGTGGTATTTTAGCATGTCTCCTTTCACTTTTCCACCACATAAATTTTTGCGGAGTGGCGATAATTTTTATGAGCAATTTATGAGATGCTTTTTCACTCAACCTCCTGTTATTGAAATAGTTTTGTTAAAGGCTTTAACTGACTGTTTTATTCTGTAGATATATGAACTAGTCCCCTATTGCTTGTTATTTGGGCTCTATCCATTTTATTTTTATTTTATTTTTTAAGATTTTATTTATTTGACAGAGAGAGACACAGTGAGAGAGGGAACACAAGCAGGGGGAGTGGGAGAGGGAGAAGCAAGCTTCCCGCAGAGCAGGGAGCCTGATGCGGGGCTCAATCCCAAGGACCCTGGGATCGTGACCTGAGCCGAAGGCAGACGCTTAATGACTGAGCCACCCAGGCGCCCCGGGCTCTATCCGTTTTATTTTTGCAATTCTAAATCATGTTAAAATGAACATCTCTGTATGTAAATCTCTCTCCACATTTTGATCAAGGGGCAAAACGTATTTTTTTTTAGAGAGGGGGAGAGAGAGAGAGATTGGGGGGGAAGGGCAGAGGGAGAAGGAGAGAGATAATCCCAAGCAGTCTCCATGCCCAGTGCTGGATCCCCATGTGGGGCTCAATCTCACAACCCTGAGATCATGACTTGAGCCGAAATCAAGAGCCAGACACTTAACCGACTGAGTCACCCAGGCGCCCCAAGGGACATAACTTTAATACAATTGATTTGTATTGTTAAATTTCTTTCACAGGAAAACTAAAGTCAGAACCATTTATAACCCAACCAAAGGGACAAGAGTGGATGTGAGAGGAGGGTTGTATTTATTTAATACTATTATTATATCACCTCACAGTTAAACTACCTGGGGAAACTGAGACACACACTGATGAAGCCGCCTCGTTGCTTGTGTTTGGAGCTGGGAATTGATTGTCCTCTCCCCCCTAGCCAGTATCGCCCCTACTTCATCATGGCCCCGTGGAAATTTGTTCTCCTGGAAATTCTACCAGGAGCCCGAAAGCACTGTAAAAACTCCTCGTGGTGCCTGGCTCTCTCGTATCTGGTCTTCTCCTCCAATAAAGGATAGGGATGGCCCAAAACACCAAACTGGATACATGTTTGCCTCACAAACCAAACAAACCCTTCTGTTTTTGTTTTGCTTTGTGTCTGGACTAATTCTTAGCGCCTCTTCTGCCTGTGAGCGATTGGTCACTTCCTCCCGTAAGACTGGCACCAGCAGACATGCAGTCTCACAGGATCCCCGGGAGAAAGCGAGGCCGACCCCCGCTTCACTCAACACCCATGAAGATGGCGGTTCATAACCTTTATTCCGCTTCAGCTGGCTCTTTGCCAGCAGTGAAGATCCCAAGGAAAAGAGGGCGGAAGCCTGGGTACAAGGTACGGCTCCATCATCTTCTCTCTCCACAGTGACGCTGGGCTGGGCCCCGGGTGCTTGGGCGGAAGGCCCCTGCCCGCGGCGAGGGAAGGGCTGGCAGCTGGGGCCCGGCGGGCCGGCCACGAGCTTTCTCTCAGGCAAGCGCGTCACGGACAGGGCCTCGTTGTCCCCCCGGCACACAATGCATGCGGCCCCTGTCGTGTGCATTTTTACAAGCCGAGAAAGCAAATTGCACCAGATGGGGAAAGTTGTAAGGCGAGCAGATTTTAGGGTCATAGCTAAACACACGTTATTAAGCCTCGCATCTAAATTAGTGTTTCAGACACCGCGTGTTCCCCTAACCGGGCCTCCTAGGGCGGCGCTCAAAGCCACTTTCCAGAACTCCTTCGTCGTTGGTTTTAGTAGAAGCAGATGATGTTCCTGAGACATCTGAATTAATAATGTGTGCAGGCTCGTGGCAAAGGACACAGGAGCGCTTTCCCAAACAGAGCCCCAACAAGGGGACTCATCACGAAAATTCGGGGTGTTAATTCATAGTTTGCTGCTTATAAAAAGTGCTGACGTCAAGTTTGGCTCCAAGGAGGCCTATCAGGCAGAATTAAAATCCCGTGACCCTTTGAAGACTTAACAGTTTGGAGTGGCGGGGGGTGGAAAAGAAATTCTCGGATGTAATTGCAATCACATACGGCAATCTGAACCGAAGGAGGGAGAGCTTCTCCTCCCAGAGGTTTTTGAAGAGGCTACTAGAAAAGAAAGACTATTGAGTTTGTTCTTCACGAGCCTTTTGGGCATTAGAAAATGAGCTTCAGAAGTTTTCCTTCATTTATTTTTCTTGAAATAAAGAGCTTATGTTTCCATCTTGAGATCTGAATACTCAAACCAAAATGCAAATAGGCAATTAACTCCCATATATTTAGGAAAATGTATGGAAATTATTTCAGGTCAGCAGGAAGACAAAGCTTCCGGAAGAATTGGTAATGAATTCAACCTTTATCCCTTTGGTTCTCTGCAGTTCCTCCAACTGCTGGAAAATAAAACTGGTAGGTGGGGGGAAGGTGACTCCAAGTTATTTGGGGGTCACGGGCTTTAGTAAAAGGAGCTTTTACTCAGCCATCTCCTGAAGTAGAATCTTCTGTCACTGGTTATTTTTCTAACAAAGAGAGCCTCCTTTTTCTCATGGGCACGTCAGCTTCAGTCAGCTTCAGTCAGCTTCAGATTGTGTCTCTGAAGCGGGCACAGGGCGGGGCTTCCCAGCTCGGCTACCTGCGCCATTGCTGAGGTGCGGGAGATGGGTCTACGAGGCTGGAGCAGGGCAGCCTTCTATCAACAGAAAGTTGATAGAGCCAGGGAGCAAATCCAGGACCTGAGGAAACACACTGAAAACTCTCTCCTAGTTGGCCTTTCTCCTACTCCCCTGGGAGCTATGACCCAAGCATGAAAATTACCGACAGACACACCATTTCTAGGGCCAGGAAAAATGGAAATTCAGTCCATGGAATGAGCCCGACTTGGCAGTTGTCCTGTGTCCTAAAAGGGGCAGTTTTCAGGGCTCCTAACACATAGAGACATCTCGGGGCGGGAAGAAAGCTTTTGGGGTGGTTAGCTGACAATCCGGGTCCTACAACATGGCAGGCAGGTCTCATGCCCACGCCTCACAGGGACAACAGGCCCCAGCTCTTCCTCGAGTCCACCTTCCACGTATTTGGGGAAATGTGTGGGAATTATCTCAGACCAGCAGCTCCCAGACAGCTCCCCAGGCCGTGGGTTTGGTGTTCGGGAACGACTCCAAACCAGGTGCCGTCTGCTGGAAGTGCTGACTCCCTCGTGGTGACGCAAGAAAAATAAGAACCATGTGAAAATCTTCATAAGCTAAAATGATTCCACCCAAAGGATCCTCCTTTATTCGGAAACTTCCTACTATTTTCTTTTTAAAGATTTTATTTATTTGACAGAGAGAGACAGTGAGAGATGGAACACAAGCAGGGGGAGTGGGAGAGGGGGAAGCAGGCTTCCTGCAGAGCAGGGAGCCCGACGTGGGGCTCGATCCCAGGATGCTGGGACCATGACCTGAGCTGAAGGCAGACGCTTAATGACTGAGCCACCCAGGCGCCCCTGAAACTTCCTACTGTTTTGGTGTTAAAATTTATTTTATCTAAGTGTTGTACGTTGTCACGACTTGGGAATTTTAAAAAGTGTTTTATTAAATGTTGCATGTTGTCAGGATTTGGTAATTTTTAAAAATGTCCTTACTTGGCAAAATGAATTTGGCAACCTGTTAGGTCTCTCCAGTTTTATTCTGACAATTTCTGAGACCCAGAAGCCCCATTTTACCGTTAACGAAAAGGTTTTAATTGTGGGGGAGCCAGCAAGGAAACTGTACAGTTTCATTTCATTTACCAAATGGCCACTAATTTGGCAATGTTAACTATCTGAGATACAGTTAGGGAGACAGAAGTTGTTAAAAAAGAAATCCTGAGCAAGCGAAATAAGGTATTACTTGGTCTACCCTTAAAGATCTTGTATTTTACTACTAAGAAAACATTTCCAAGCCCTCCTTCAGAGTCTATTTACCTTTATCATAGGTACATTTCTTACAAGCTCAATTATAGCAATATAATGGCCTTTGATTTGAAGGGGAAGATATTTTGGGAAAGAAGAACGCACACACCTGGACACGGAATAAACATAATAAGAATTTTTGTTATAATTAAATGGTATTTTATTAATAATATAGAATATGATCAATATTATAAAATAATAATTGTTATGTCAATAGCATCATTATGATATATTTATGCTGACAATATTGTCATAACAAAATAATCAGTGTTTGAGTCTTCGGGAGGCTCTTTTCCAGGAGATTCTGAGGATGCCTGGTTGTGCTGACTGGTCAAGGTCTCTGCTGGTTGCCATTGGTCACTTCTTGCCTGGTGCTCTCCCAGACTGCACTGCCAATCACCTCTGTGTCAAGCACGTGTGGAAACTCTGTCTGGTCCAAGTATGGGCACACGCCTCTCCGTTTAAGACCCAGGCACAGCTAACACAGGCTGTAATGTTTAACCCCTTCTCTGAGTCTTGAGAATAATATGAGTGAATTACAGGCAGAAAAGGAAGAATTCAACTGGTAGTCAGATGTCAGCGCCCCAGAGTTCATAGGTCATGCCCCCCCCCCCCCACCCCGGGGGCCCATCTGCCCACATCTCTTGGCCCAGGCCTGCAGCCACATTGCTGGGGCATGCTCACTGCTGTGAGAACATCATTTGATGGCCTTATGCCCCCTTCTCACCCAGTCGAAGGAAGCAAAAACCTCTTCACATCATATTTTCTCTGAAGAGCCATATTCTGACTGACATGGAAACGGCCTTCTTCATTATGGAACTGAATTTACATCTCAGTTTGAAGCATCTGCTATCGGTTTAGTTCAGAGGCAACACAAGGTCAACAGATAGATCTTCCTTATATTGAATGACTAAAAAGACCATTAAGGTTGTTTTAAAGAGATAAAGAGAGAGAGTCTATATCAAGGAGAAACTCTAGCTTCTGTTCTGTAGACGCAGCTGATTATAATGTCACCGAACAGTGGGATTTCCAGCTTCTGTGTCTTTATGGTTGGGAGTATGATTGAAGCAGGAAGAAAAAAGTGCTGGGTTTTAAAAATAGCTGTTTGTCCCCTCTACATAATAGTAATCGTAATAACAATAATAACAGCAATAACAGTCATATGTAAAATTCATTGAGCACTTCTGTGTTTGAGGCTCTGGGCCAAAGCACTTTGTGTATATTTTCTTATTTGATCCCTGATAGTGAGGGGAGTCAGAAAAATGGCAGGAATTAGGTATAAATGAACCAAGTTCCACAGCCTGAGTCCACTTAGTGACCTTGGCAATCTCTCTGCATTATTGTTCAGAATAGTAATTATGCTTTCCCATTTACTCTTTCCAAAAAAGAGTAAATTATGTTCTGTCTGCTCTGTTTAATGAGCTTAGAAAAGTGTAACATGTTTAGAAAGAATATCATCCCTAAGATATTAAAAACAAATGGCTAACATGTTCTAACATGTTGGTAATTGTGTCATTCGGAATACAAATCCAGTTGCTGTAACAAAGGCCAAACAACAGCGGCTTAAAGAAGGTAGAAGCTAACTTCCCCCTCGTGTTAAAGTCCGGGAAGCATCTGAGGGTGATATGATGTCTCCATGGTGTTGGGGACTCAGGCTCCTTCTCTGTTGTTGCTCTGCTACTCTTTTTTTAAAAGATTTATTTATTTTAGAGAGAGAGAGGGTGTGAGCCCGGGGAGGGGCAGAGGCAGAGGGAGAGAGGCAGACTCCCCACTGAGCGCACAGCCTGACATAACACGGGGCTCATCCCCGGACCCTGAGATCATGACCTGAGCTGAAATCAAGAGTCAGACGTGTAACAGGACTGAGCCACCCAGGCGTCCCTGCTCTGCTACTCTTAACACCAAGTCTCTATCTCTTGCTCTAAAATGACCCTCCAGTTCCCACTACTGCACTAGTCTAGCCAGCGGATGGGGGAGAGGTAGTGGAGGCATGTCTTTCCCTTTAAGGACTCGACCCTCAAAGCTGCACACACCCCTTACACTTGGATCTCACAGTCCTGGACCTAGTCCTTGGCCACACTTAGCGCCAAAGAAGATGGAGAAATGCAATGCTGTGTGCTCAGGTGGCCAGCTAAAATTCAGGGATCCCACTAATAAAGAAAGGGAGCATGGATATTTTGGGGATTAACCAGCAGCCTCTGCTAAGTTCTTAAAGAACAGTCTTTTTTTTTTTTTTAAGGTTTTATTTATTTATTTGTCAGAGAGAGACACAGCGAGAGAGGGAACACAAGCAGGGGGAGCAGAGGCAGAGGGAGAAGCAGGCTTCCCACTGAGCAGGGAACCTGATGTGGGGCTTGATCCCAGGACCCCAGGATCATGACCTGAGCCGAAGGCAGACGCTTAATGGACTGAGCCACCCAGGCATCCTAAAGAACAGTGTTCTGTTAACTAGAAGATTCACTCTATAAAGAGAGTGATTTTCTAATATGTTTTATTCCCTCTTTTTTATTGCCAACCTTTTCTTCCCACCTCCCTTCCCCCACAAAAAAGTATGTGTTCTTGGAATTGTGTTACAAGGAAGTCAAATTCACAAAAATCTCAATTAAGAGAATGTTCGAACTTAAGTAGAAAGGGTTTTATTTGTTCCAACACTGCTTAAAGCTCTTTCTACAATGTGTTTTCATTAGAACTGTTGAATTGGCTTCCACAATTCTTTGATTATCCAGATCTTGTATTGTCTTGGAGTCATATTTATGAACGTCAAATGTAGCATGATATTGTATGCAAGGGAAGAATAGCTATCTAATGAGCCTTCCTGCGCTGATCTTGCTGATGGTGGGCATGGCATGTCCCTTGCATGGGGAAAATCATTACCCAGGCAAAACAATGCAGGGGCCATTCCCTTAGGCTGAATCAGGTACAGTACTCAGGGTAGGGACTGTCTCTCCTGTGGTTTTCTGTGACCCTCCACCCCCAACCCCAGGCTGGAGCAAGGGCTAAGGTTGAGGCTCAGTAGTGGGTGGGAGGCAGTGGTGTGCTGGCCAATGTCCCCGCCCCCACCAGCATTCTGAGTGTGACTCCAACATGAATGCTAGCTGATATTTTCAATTATGTTAAGAAGTAAAAGAAAAGTAAACGGTGAAGTTGTATATGTTGGAATTTTGCTCGTTTGTTGAGAATGTGATGAACTTCTTCACTGAATTGGATGATAGTTTGTGAAAACCGAAAGTAGTTCAGTTTTTTGTGCTATTCATGGTGTAACAGCCGTAGACAAGGCACACTTTGAAGTTTAATTTGTGTTTTTAACATTTTCTCCATCACTTTCTTAAGTCTGTAAGTCAACAAAAGAGTAACTTCAGCCCTAATTTGTAGCACTCGATAATTTTCAAGGCATAAATATTCCCAACATGTCCAGTTTCAAAGCACCAAGACGACAGCCCCAAGCATGGCGTTGGTCAGAGACATGGGGCCCCACACCCCGGCCTCTGCACATCTCTAGGGGCGCGGTAACAAAATAGTTAGAAAGTCATGAGTTTTGAGTATCGATTACCTTTCTTTTTAACGTATTTTAAATTAATACTCTGTAAGTATACATACTTTAATGTTCAGCAATCACCGTGTTTAACCAATAACTTGCAAGTCATCCCTCATGGCCCAGTATAAGCCAGCTCCAACCTCCCACTGCTCTGAGTACTCCTAAGCACACAATCCGGTACCTGGATGCGCCCTGTGTCCTCTCCCATCTACAGCGTGGACCCCACGCCTGCTGATGCAGAGAACTTGGCCTCCTCGCCAGTTTCTGTAAGAAACCCAATCACACCACGCATTCTTTGAAATGTGTGGTCTCTACTAAAGATTGTTGGGGTCACAGGGCATAGTGGACAGCATTCCATTAAATAATTCTCACGGGGAGATCCATTTTTCTGAATTTCACTTTATCCCGTGATGGTGTTTTGTGTTTTCCCTTTTCTTTCTTCTCTCTCCTGGTACCCTGGAGTACTGGGTTCATCGTCTCCTCTCTCAGCTTCCCTCTGTCTAGGAGGAAACTAAACCAATCTTCCCTGCCCTCGGCAAAGCAGCATCCCCCCCCCCCCACCCTCACCTCCGCTCTTCACCAGTCTCAGGGGTTCTCTGGGTCCAGAGGAGAATCTGAACCCAGCACAGAGATGGTGGGAGAAAGCTCCAGAATCCTCACCCTATCCCCACCCTGTTTGCACCTCTGAAAGGCATGAGAGAGCTGGCCCATTTCCTTCCCACCTTCAGGCATCCCCTCTGTCTTCATTGTCATGTAGGCAGTTTATTGTATTGGGGTAATTTTATTTTCCTAGAGAAGTTTTAGTTCCAAGAAAGCTTACCTACCATCTCAGCTTTAACTGAGGGACATGTTGCCAAAGCAGGCCTCAAGGCCAAAGGATAGTGGCCCCTCCATCCCTTAGGTGTTTAATCTCTCCTCCAAGTGCAGGGAGAAAAAGGTATGGGTGGACCCAGAAACAGGCTGACTCCTAGGAATGGAATTAGGTCATTGGCTATGAACTTCTTGTTGTTGGAGCTGATTTGCATTTCCAACAGGCAAGTTTTTAGACTAAAGTCTGAGGTTAAACACAGTGAGGTATTCAATTTTCCCTAACTGCTCCCCACAGCATCTCCTCAGAACCCTGAGGGAGTTTTGGGTGGAGAAAGAGCATGAGTCTAAAGAAGGAATGTGCCCCCAAGAAAAGCTATGGCAGGGACATGAACAAAACTATCCTCAAATAAAGGTGGGGAGGGGAAGGAGGGGAGGATGAACATGATTTTTAAAAAAATACGGCATATTAGGTTCCTAGGGCTGCTGTAACAAAGTACAAAGAACTGGGTGGCTTAGACAACAGAAATTTATTGTCTCACAGTTCTGGAAGCTGGAAATCCAAGATCAAGGTCTATGCCTTGGCTCGTCGATGGTGTCCTTCCGGTGTCTTCATATCGTCTTCCCTCTATACTCGTCTGTCTCTGTCCAGATTTCACCTTTTATAATGACACAGTCATATTGGATTAGGGCCCATCCTAATGACCTCATTTTAACTTGATTTTCAGCAAAGATCCGATTTCCAAATAAGGTCACATTCATGGGTCCTGTGGGTTAGGGCTTCAACATCATTTTGGGGGACACATTTCAACCCCTAATGTCCAGTAATATAATAATCTTTGTCTTTTAACTAGGCATTTAGTCCATTTATGTTTAAAGAAATTACTGATAAATTTAGGTTTAAATATATATCTTATTTTGTGTATTCTATTTGTCCCACTCATTCTATGCTCCTTTTACCCATCTCTCCTGCCTTCTTTTGGACTTTTTTTTTTTAGTATTTAATTTTTTTCTACTCATTGAAAGTTAAGCACTCTGTTTTTTATTGTATTACCATCTGGCTTGTAGCAGTATCTTTTCAGAGATCTGCACACTCCCCTACCCCAATATTAAGGCAGCTTTCCTTATTGTCAGGTGTGGGTGGGGAGCAGGTGGGACAAGTTTACAACTGGCTCATCCTTCCCTGAGGTCATAGCCCTTTGGATGAGCCCTGACCTCCATACCAATTCCCAAGGCCTAGATTTCACTTATATTTCAGCCTGATAATTTTTAAAAGATTTTATTTATTTATTTATTTGAGAGAGGGATTTTATTTATCTGTTTGAGAGAGGGGGGAGGAGCCGAGTGAGAAGGACAAGCAGACACCGTCTGGGGATGGAACCTGATGTAGGGCTCGATCCCACGACCCTGAGATCATGACCTGAGCTGAAATCAAGAGTCAGACGCTTAACTGACTGAGCCACCCAGGTGTGCCTGGTCTGATAATTCTTTATATATTGTCAGCTCCTCTCTACTTTCATTAATCTTACATTTTATCCATTATTTGTGGCTGTTTTCAACTGATCCAAAGAACCTACTTTTCTATATTTCTAGAAATAGAATTCCAAAGAAATTTAGGCTGGCACATTTCTTCTAATCAACATTCAAAATGTGGCACTGACACTGGTTTTGTCTCAAATGCTTTAATGTTTTCAGAAGTAGTCTAATGCAGGGTATATACACATTACGGATTAGAAGAGAATTTAGAAACCAACAATCTACCCAATCCCATGGCTTTGGAAGGTGAAGCCCAGAAGCTCTGAGTGAGTTGCTCAGAGTCCCATGTGAGTTGGTGGCAGACCCAGGATTCAAACCCCAGTCCTGTCTCTGAGCCCCGTGTTCCAGCCACTGCCCTGCCGGGCATCAGTGATGTGTAGCTGATGACTGAAATCATACCAGTTCTCAGTGTCCATCTCCCGGGGGAGGAAATATGGCTTCTCTCCTTCTCGTCATGCCCTCCCCCGATTCTATCAGCAATAGTAATAAACATTTACTGAGTCCTCACTTTGCACTAGCCCTATGCTAAATGTTTACATTTAAATCTTGCCACATCCCTGTGAGGGGATATTATTATCCTCACACAGGTAAGGAAAGGCAGGCTCCAAAATCCTAAGTAATAAGAGCTCTTCATGCTGAGTGTCTGAGCTGGACTTTGAGCCCAGATCCAAACGCTAGTGTTCCAATGTATGTGCCCACTGCCATCCCGAACTTATTCTTAAATTTTGCTTTGTTGCTTCCTCTCTGCTGATGTGCAGGCGGTCTCTACACATCATACTCCCTCAACCACATTCTCTGTCCTCAGATTATCAACCTCTTGCTATCAATGTATGAAACATTGTTTAGTTAGTACTTGTTTCTGCCACACTGGCATATTTCTAGAAAAATACTTCAATTTTTACGTCAGCTAACCCCTTCTCCATTAGTGGCCCCTGGCCACACATCTCAGTTTGCGAAGAGACCCTCCCCTTCCCCAACTCTTTCCAGTGGGTTCTCTAGCAAATGTCTCAGAGAAGGTCTCCCAGAAAGACAGCTGGAGCAAGAAACTCTCCAGGCCCTTATTTTGGATCTGTCAGTGGAAAAGAAAGATGAGCTGCTTCCACATTCTCCAGCCCCCTTTGGTGGAGAGGCCAGCTGGCAGGGGCCGACCCTCTACTCTTTTGCTTCACCCACCATGATACTCTACTCCAGCAAAGCACAGCCCCTTGGGCAGCTGCTGGCGACCACACCCTGGATGAGGAGTCACCACACCCTTTTGATGGAGGTTTTGAATTTCAGGTGAAGGTGCCAACTTTGCCAGCATCTGTGCAAGGCTGTTGGCTTTGAAGGCCAAGGATTAGCACCAGTATATGTCAGAGCATGGTGTCCTGGGCACCTAATCTCTCTCTAGTCTTATGCTTCCAAGAAAGAAGCTTTGTCTCCCTTCTTCCTTTCCATTTTACCCAGTTTATTCTGCCAGATCCTGGTTTTTTTTTTAAGATTTTATTTATTTTTTGACAGAGAGAGACACAGCGAGAGAGAGAACACAAGCAGGGGGAGTGGGAGAGGGAGAAGCAGGCTTCCCGCCGAGCAAGGAGCCCGATGCAGGGCTCGATCCCAGGACCCTGGGATCACGACCTGAGCAGAAGGTAGATGCTTAACGACTGAGCCACCCAGGCGCCCCTGCCAGACCCTGTTTTTAATACTTTAAAAATAAACTATATTTTAGAATAGGTTTAGATTTACAGGAGAGTTGCAAAAGTAAAAACAGAGAATTCTCATATACCCCATACCTACTTTCTTCTATCGTTAACATTTTATATTACTAGGACACATCTGTCTCAATTAGTGAACCAATAATAACACATCATTATTTAATCATGTCCATATTTTATTCAGATTCATTAGTTTTTCCCTATTCTGTTCCAGGATCCAGCCAGAATATTAACATTTAGTCATCTCGTCTCCTTAGGCTCCTCTGGGGTGTGAAAGTTTCTCAGAGTTCCCTTGTTTTTGATGACATTGGCAGTTTTGAGGAGTATGGGTCAAGTGTTTGGTAAAATGTTTATAACGTGGGTTTGTCTGATGTTTTTCTAATGATTAGACTGGGGTTATGGGTTTTGGGGAAGAAGATTTCAGAGGTAAGGTGTCATTCCCATCATGCCATGTCAAGGGTGCATACTATCAACGTGGCTTATCACTGTCGATGGTGACCTTGATCACCTGCCTGAAGTGGTGTTTGACGGGTTTCTCCACTGCAAAGTTACTTTCCCCACATTTCCATCCTGTCCTTTTGGAAGGAAGTCACTATGTGGAGCTCACACTTAAGGAGTGGGAAATTAAGCTCCACAATAAACTATTTGGAATATTTATGCATAAGAGTTTTGTCTGTTCTCCTCCATGTATTTATTTAGTCAATCATTCATTTATGTCAGTATGGAGTCATGGATATTTATTGTATACTTTGAATCATAATCTATTACTCATTATTTGTTGCTCATATTGCTCCAGATTTGGACATTGGAAGCTCTTTCAGTTGACTCCTGTGTTCCTATGACCTACCCTCATCATTGTGTGTGTGTGTGTGTGTGTGTGTGTGTTTAGTACTCTCTTACTTTCTGGGACAAGACGCCCCAGGCTCATCTTGTATATTTCCTGCCCTTGTCCTTGAATCAGCCATTTCTCCAAGGAGCCCTTGTTCCTTTTATTGAAGAATGGTATTAGAAACCAAGATAGGAGTGTTCTTTTTTTTTTTTTAAGATTTTATTTATTTGACAGAGAGAGAGAGAGAGACAGTGAGAGAGGGAACACAAGCAGGGGGAGTGGGAGAGGGAGAAGCAGGTTTCCCGCCGAGCAGGGAGCCCGATGCGGGGCTCGATCCCAGGAGCCTGGGACCATGACCTGAGCCGAAGGCAGATGCTTAATGACTGAGCCACCCAGGCGCCCCAAGATAGGAGTGTTCTGTTTTATTTTGTCCATTTAAAAATCAAAACACAACAAAAAAGCAATTTGAAAAACCCCAGCAATTTTGTTTTGTTTTATTTTGTCCATTTAAAAAACAAAATGCAACAACAAAAAAAATAAAAAAAAAACAAAACCAGCAATGGCAAAGACAAATGTCCTGCCAGAGAATAGCATCCCTGTATGTTGGGGGATACCGGGAGCCCCTCAATTCCACATGTAGGAGAGGCCCTGACAGAGGGGCCCCACATCACACCATAGGACATTCCTAGCCACTGGGCTCATTTCTATTTTAGGAGCCCTCTAAAACATATGTGACTCCCTTTCCTAGGCCAGGTTTTTTTCCTTTATATTAGGCAATGAGATGAAAATTTCAGCATGCTAGGTCAAAGGTATGCCTCCTGATGATCTATTCTCTTACCAAGAAGAATTTTTAAAAAGTCATATACCACCCACAGTTGCATGAGATTTCTTTGTTCAGAAGTCCCAGCGGTTGTTTTAGGGGTTGGATGAATGCCGAAGTTTTGCCCTGCAACCAGCTGACTTATTCTAATTCCTTCAATTGCTTTATCTGAGCAGAAATGATGGGCAGAGGTAACAGCCAACTATAATTGTATTAATTGTATTACTTCCTTGGAGGTGGGTTCAACGAACAGATCCTTTTCTAATAAATATTAAAATAGTGAGCAAGCATTAGATGTTAGGGTTATTACTACGCTTATATGAACAGGAAACGGTGACCGGCAATCTAAGTCTTAGCTGCCATCCCTATCCTCACCATCATCACTGCTGTCACATCACCATCCTTCTAGGGAAGGGTTGCGAGGATCTTTGTGTGATTAACTTAAAGACCACAGAGGGAAAAATGATGACTTGCCAAATCTTGCTTTTTCCCCACCAACATCATCATCTGTATGTTGGTTGGAGGGCTTTAAGCCTGTAATGGAGGACTTAGCCAAGGCCTTCTAGAGCCTGCTGCCCACAGTCCTTGGGGACTGCCACTACCAGCTTCTCCACTGCAAGCCATGCAGGGCAGCCTATCATTCCTAGAAGGACTGTCAGAGGGACCAGCGCAACCTGGGAGGACAGGCAGGGTAACTATAGCTCTTGTCACACTTGGTGGGTGAGGGAACCATGCCAAAGTCATGGTGACTGAGTCACAGCAGGTTTCTTGTCCCCTCCTTCCCACCACTGAGGTTTCTTTGAGATTATTTTTATAGTATTTAGCAGAGCGTAGCTACATGGTGCGCCCTTTAATTTTTCAAATGCTAAACACAGAATAAGATGAAATCTCTGTTAATTGTAGCTTCTGACTAACATTTGGTCTCTTGCCAGAGCCCCGGAATCTGCACCCATACAGCCCTGTGCAACCCGGGTGCTCACTTGTGACTGATCTCATTTTAAATTCATTTCAGTGAATTTAAATTCATTTCCCCACATCGTCACTCAGCAGCCACACCCTACTCCCCACTTGTCCCGCCTCCTAGTTCATGAACACGCCCTCCTACATCCTCACACTCAGGCTTCCAGCATCACTGAGAAATTAGAAGCCACCAAAAGAGACCTTTTGTAAGTTCCCATCTCCACATCCATACCCCCCCCAAATCCATTATACTCTGCTTTGCAGTAAAATAGATGAAAGGTCCCTGTTTCTTTCTGCAGCCTTGACACAGCCCTCCCACCCCCCGCCTCCATTCACTAAATCTCACCCCCCTCACCTACTCAAAGTCCTGATGCCGCTAGGTCTCCAAGCACTCCCCTGGATCATCCTTCTTTCCCTCTCAGCTGGAGTATTTCCATCAGCATTCAAGCATGTCTCTCCCATCTCAAAAAAAACCAAAAAACAAAAAACAAAACATATATATATATATATATACTAAAAGGTTTTTTTAATGTTTTAATTGTGGTAAAAGACACGTGGCATAAAATGTACCATCATACCCATTTCTAAGTGTATGGCTCAGTACTAAGTATATTCACATTGTTGTGCATTAGATCTCCAGAACTTCACCTTGCAAAACAGAAACTCTGTCCCCAACTCCCCATTCCCTCCCTGGAAAACACTATTCTACTTTCTGTTTCAATGAACTTGACTCTTCTAGGTACCTTAAATTAGTGGAATCATGCAATATTTGTCTTTTTGTGACTGGCTTATTTTACTTAGCAAATATGTTCCAGGCTCCTCCATGTTGTAGCATGTGCCAGAATTCCCTTCCTCTTTAAGGCTGAGTAATATTCCTTCGTGTATATACCGCCTTACGTCTACCCACCCACCCGTCAGTGGACGTTGGTAGCCGCGGTCTTGTGGCCGACTGTGACTAGTGCTGCTATGGGCAGGGCTGTACAAACACCTCTTGGAGATTCTGCTTTCAATTCTTTTGGATGTAGACCCAGAAGTGGAATTGCTGGGTAATTCTATTTTAAATTTCTTAGGAACCACTATACTGCACCTTTTTACATTCCTGCCAACAGTGCACAAGGGTTCTGATTTCTCCACATCCTCGCCAACACTTATTATTTTTTATTTGTTTTTGATAGTAGCTATCCTAGTGGGTGTGAGGTGATATCTCATTGTGGGGCAAAAATTACTTGATCTGACTTTTCTTCCTTGCTATGGCTAATCTTTGGCTCCCCTTTCAGACAACCTCCTTGAAAGACTTGACTTTAACTCCTGATCCCAATGCTTCCCTTCCCGTTATCTCTTGAGCTAATTCCAATCAGGTTCTCATCCCACCCTCTGCACTACCACCTCTCTTGCTGAGAAGTTGCTACATCTAAAGACCACTTCTAGTCTTCCTTGATCAGAGGTTTTGACATGGCTGACCACTGTCTCCTTCATGAAACACTTTCTCTGTTTGGCTCCCAAAAGACCACACTCTCCCAGTTTTCTTTCTACCCCACTGGATGTCCTTCCTGGTTTCTTTTGCTGGTTCCTCCTCATCTCTCCAACTCCTCATGTTGGAGTCTTGCAGGGCTCAGTGCTTGATTTTTCTCTTCTCCATCTGTACTCCTTCTGTTATTCTCTGATGAACTCACCCATTATCATGGCCTTAAATATCAACTCTATATTGATGATTCAATATAGCGGGGTGGGGTCTGCATATATGGGTGGGGTCTGCATATATATTAACAACAGAATGCACACCCTTGCTACTCAAAGTGTGGTTCATGGACTAGCAGCATCAGCACTGCCTAGAAGCTTGTTAGAAATGCAGAATCTCAGGCCCCACCCCAGAATTCCTGAATCAGAATCTATATTTTAATAGGGCCCCCAGGTGACTGATTGCACCTTAAATTTGAAAAGCAGCGGAGCAGTGGCCTCAACCTTAACTACGTATTAGAATCATCTGAGTACCTTTTAAAACTCCTGATGCCTTGGTCCCACTCCCAAAGAATGATTTAATCGGTCTGGAGTAGAGAACAGACACAGGTCAGTGGTGAAGAAATGAAGTGACTGAACTATTCATGATTTTTTGGTGGAGAACAAGGATTAGACAATTTTCTGTCAAACCTTGGTATGGAGAGTGACTTGTTGGCGTTGACACAATCAACCACCCAGTCATCCCCATCTTATTCCATGACAGCAAATTGCAGCTCCTCATCTGTGATTTCAAATGAGTCCTTCAAGGCAGCTGCTTCTCACCACCAGAGAATACACTCATGTCCACACTCGGGCTACCCTTGACAGTTTCTGCTGTAGGAAATAAACACCGAGCAGTATGGCAGCCCCTTGGAGGAACGGTTTCTGCTTTCTTTTCTAGCAGGATCCAGTGATCTTTGTGAGCTGAAAGCTCAGCAGAGATTAAGGAGGGCTTCGGAATTGGTCCCTGGGTAGCTGTCAGAAAAGCCCTGTCCATAGGATTCTAGGGATTCGAAGCCTGGGAACTGTCCCCTACCGTGCATTCTGCACTCAGAAGGCTCATAGGCTTCAACTGTTCATACCTCTTGTATTCCCACACTCCCTGCCTGACACCAGTCATTTCCTGGGTGGCTCCACTGTAAGGGTGGGGTGCAGAGCTGATCTCTGAATTTGACCCCAAACATGAATCTTGATCATGAGCTTGAATCTGAAGCTCAGCCCCTTAGCTGAATAATAGAAAGGTGTGGAAACATGATAGAGGAGAAATGGTTAACTGATATCCAGGAAAAATTGGGGGCAAGTGTAGAGAGCATTTCCAGATTTTCCTTGACCAAATGGGCTCTGTCTTGCAGCTCAAGTCTCGGGTTCTTATGACTCCTTTAGCCCTCTCACCTCCGCGAAGCACACCGGAGCCCGACCTCAGCTCCATCCCTCAGGATGCAGCCACCATACCCAGCTTGGCGGTCCCACAGGCTCTGACAGGTAGGTCAGCTGAATGACCTCTAAGGCTGTGATGGCCAGCCTGCCATCTAGCAGTTACTCTGTGAACTGGAGAGCTGCCACTGAGATAGCTCTAATGAAGGATTTAGTTGTTAGCTAGACAGCAGGGAGGACGACCAAATTCTCTGAGAACATTAGCTTAAGTGTCTCACAGATAGGATTACTTGAAACTTGGTTTTCAGGGCATCTCGGGTTCACCTGGTTACCTTGGGGTGGGACTAGAAAAGGTGGTTTGGTGGCCCAGTGTTTTCTTTTCAGAGCCATGTTTACTTTGCACCAGGAGTGAGCCTGCTTACCTTGAAGAGCTTCCATCCCTGTGTTTGTGCTTCCAGATCTCCTAAGGACCCTAACCTCCCTTAATCCCACCTGCTGTCTCCAATCCAATCAGAGTAGAATTCAGTCCAGTCTTTCTTACGGGGTGTCCACCAACGAACATTTCTATCATCAGAGTACCAGCAGTAGGATGGCATTGCTCTCTCTCTCTCTCTCTCACACACACACACACACTGTCCCCCTCTTCACAAGCCACCCCTACTCCCATCCCACTTGAATCCCTTCACTTTCCCTCCCATTGCTCTTAGGTAAAAACCAAACTTGTTTATGTGGCCAACAGAGCCCTGCAGTTCATTGCTCTCCTCTCAGTCCCTAGAGCCCCCCATAGCATTTCAACATATTGCCTTCCCTCTATCTGGAATGATCTCCTCTCTGGTCACCCTTCTCATCCCTTGCATCTCAGTTCAGGCATACTTTGCTCCAGAAGGCCTTCCCTGACTTCCCTGCCAGGGTCCTCAGGATCGGCCCTCCTAGCACCTCCCCAGTGTGACTTGAAGTGACAGTCCCACCTGGCTTCCTCTAGTGCTCTGAGTAGCTCCGCCTTCCCAGTGGGGCCCCAAGCTCTGTGAAGCCAGGGACCGCGCGAATCTGTAGGGCCTACCTAGCACAGTGCCCGGCATGAAGGTCTCTTATTGATTAGATTTCCTTAATCATCTGGGATGAGTACAAGAGAAGGCAGCCTGGTGGAGTGGAAAGAGCACAGACTTTGACAGCAGAAAGACTTGAGTCCAAATCCCTGTTGCACCTCTAATTACACTTTAGACTTTAGCGCAGCCATCCAACCGTTAAGCCTCATTTCTTCATTAGTTTCTTCATTAGTGAAGGAAGTAATCATATCCCACTCCCAGGCTTGTCTTGAGATTCAAACAAGAGAAAATATAGGAGGTGCCTGGAATAGAGTAGGGGCTCAATAAAAACTAATTTTCTTCACCTTTGTTGTTACTGTTTAATCCTTCCCATATCCTACTGGTCTCTTCTTCAAGTCCCTTTTGAACGCTCCTTTGCCCTAGTGACCCCCAAGGTAAGATCCTCATAACCTGGGATGGGGGGGATAGATGAAGAGTCATTGCCATAGGGAAGAAAATGTGACACCTACCATTAATACGTATTTTTATCTCATCCTTTAAAATTTCCTATTTCTTGGTTATGTTTTAAAATGCATGCAATATATTAAAACAGTCAATAATGTATATATTTATGTATATAAATAAATAAACACATTTTGGGACATGTGCTCAAATATACCAATGGGGTGTGTGACTTTAAAAGTGTGAGGACCATTGGTTAGGCTCACCTAAATGGGCAGCTGAGTACTTAATATCTCTGAGATTATAAATAACACTCTCTTTAGAAATTCATTGAGTAGGTAGTGTTTGGTGTAATCAGCATCATCTTAATTTTTTTATTCACTGAAAGTTAACAAAAAAAAATTGGCAAACATTATGTGTAGCTTAACAGCTCCTTTGGAGGAGGAGGGAAGATTTTGTATGTGTACATGCCCAGTATGGAAATACATTTATACACATGGTCCACACGGACCTCCATAATTGTCTGCAATTCCGATTTGACTACATCTGAGGGGACCCACCTGTCTATCTGTTTCCAACCAAGGATTCTCTTGGGAGCGAGCCCTGGAAGTTGGGAGTGATGGGCTCTTTTGCCTCTTGTACTTCTCAAGTTGGGAGGAATCAGTCCCACCTTTGTTTGTTTCAGCTTTCTCAAGGTGAGGGCCAAGGGGGCATGGCTGAGCCTCCCCCCCGCCACACACACACACACAGGAACAGCCCCCTGGTCTGATGTGACCGATGCTGAGGGCTTTGTGGGTCTTTGTTTCCACAGTCTGCCTGTACGTCAACAAGCAAGCCAACACGGGGCCGTACCTGGAGAGGAGGAAGCTGCAGCAGCTCCCCGAGCGCTTTGGGCCTGAGAGGCCATCGGCGGTCTTGCAGCAAGCCGTACAAGCGTGCATCGACTGTGCCCACCAGCAGAAGCTGGTCTTCTCCCTGGTCAAACAGGGCTATGGTGGCGAGGTGGTGTCAGGTAAGGCCCTGGGGCAGGTTGTATGAGGAGGGCCTGCGTGTCTCTCTGAAGAAGAAAGAAGCCATAATCAGGCTTGGGGGGACTGTGGTTGTAGCCAGAGTCTGTCTTCCATCTGCTGATCTCCAGGGGCCTTAAATGAGCCTGTGTGCTGGAGGCCTTTCTCTGGGCTTGAGGAGAAAAGGCTTCCAGACCTGGACAAGAAGACAGAACATCTGAATCCTCTTTCACTACCCCCCACTTCCAGCTCATCAGTAAATCCTATTGCTCTAGCTTTAAAATATATCCAGAATCCAGCCACATTTCACCACTCACAGCAACCACTCTGGTTCTTTAAAAGTCGAAGTCAGATCATGCCCCTCCTCTGCCCTACACCCTCAGTGGTTCACTCCAAGAGAAAGCCCATGTCCTTAGGAGGACCCAGAGGCCCTAAGTGACCTGGCTCCAGCTATCTCTTTGATCTCCTGGTCACTCCTCTTGAGTCCCCACTCTGCTGCAGCTATGGTGACCTCCTTGCTGTTCCCTCTGAACCACACCCTGCCTCAGGGTCTTTGTACCTGCTCTTCTGTCTGGAATGCTCTTACCCCAGCTATCCAAGTGTGACTTGCTCCTCGACTTTCTTCAGGTTTCTACTCAAATGGCGCCTTATCCAAGAGCCTTATTCTGACCACTCTGTCTAAAATATCATCCCTTGTCACTATCTATTCTCCCGTACTCTGCCTCATTCTTTCTTCATGGCACCATGAGCAGTGGGGAAGCTCATGGTCCCAAGGACCTCTCAAGGGCTGGGTTGTTGTCTTTTTTAAAAGATGCTTCAGGGTCAGTCCCTTCTCCCGTTGTCACCGTCCTCCAGTTTCAGCCCCGCCCCAGCAGCTTCCAGTGGGAGTGGCAGCGTCACCCCAAGTGAGAGGCAGAGTTGGGAGCTCTGCCCCCTTCAAATGTTTGCCTGCAGAGGTTCTTTCCACCCTCCCCGAGGCTCTCTACACAATTGTTGTCACCACCTGCCCTTAAGCCCTGGAGCACCAGGTCTTTGCAAGATGTCTTAATTCCAAGGGGACAGACTGGTGTCTTCTTTGGCCCAGTATCAAGGGCATGGCCTCCATATTACCAGGGAATAGGGGGAAGATTCCCCAGCAATGGGGGTGGTGCAGATGAATGACCCTGCCTGCTGTCTAAGAGAGGGGACAGGAGGGGGGCCTCTAATGTCGCTGGGCATTTTATTTAACCCTCAATCCCCAGGGCTTGGGGTGGGGAGGTTGTCCAACACAGCTTCCCCAGCTGTGATTGGTTCTGCCCACCTTCTGGAGCTCCCTCTGAGCAGGAAGCTGGGTCTGACTTGCTGGTAACTGATTAAAATAGAACTTGGCAAGGTCCAGGTGCGTGCGTCTGACCCAGGGTGACTTTTAAGAAACTTTAGCAGAAGCAGAGACGGGAGGAAGAAGTACTGCACCAAGAGAGGCCAGGAGGAGAGTCTTGTTGTCAGCTTTCTGAGAGCCCGCTGGCCATTCTTCGCCCGATTTTTGTCTGAGAGCCAGGTTCTCAAACCCGGGCTGCCCTCTGAGGTTGAAGGCCTTGTCCTTTTCCTTGCTGAGTAGCAGGGCTCAAGACACTGACACGGTGCTAAGAGAAAGCTCTTCCTGTACTGTGTGCCCACGTTCTTGAGCAAATCCCATCTGAGTTTTTTGTGTTCTCCCTCCCTAAGCTGGGAGAGCCAACCCCATTTTCCCTGCTCTCTTGCTCAGCGTTTCAGTGGCCTCGGGCCTTGGCACCGGGAGCAGGTTTTGCAGTGCCTGGCACCAATACAAGCCTGGGCAGAGCCCTGCTGCCAACTTTCCCTGGGCTGAGGGATTCCCAGAGCTGAGCCCTTGGTCTTAGTGTCCTGGAGAATGCAGTAGCACTGGGGGACTCCTCGTGCTGCCTCCTTGAGGTCGCGAAGTGGCAAGGTGGTCTTTCACATTACTGATGGTGATAGGGAAGCTCAGCGAGGCCGTGATAGCACGAAGCTAGCACCAAGCTCAGGGAGGGACTCGAGGAGAAATAGTTAGACTCGCCCACTCTGTACTTAGAACCTAATCCTTAGGGCACTGCTTTCTCAACGTTCCCATGGCACAGCACAGAAGATGGTGACGTTGGTGCTGGCACAGTGGGCTAAAGGAACCAGACTGTCATGGGTGGGCCCAGGGCCACCCCAAAGGCTAAAGGAGCAGTAATGCAGTACCCCATGACCCTCATGCTCTGCCTGAGCCACACTATCCCAGAGGGGTAGACCTTATGGTGTCACGGATGCCACGTCTGCTTCTAGGAGGTGGCCCTTCCAGGCACCTCTGGGAGTGTCTGCACACTGATCTATGGGGCAGACCCGATGACCCAGACTCTGCTGCTATGGGTGCGGTTTCCATCACACTAGGTCTTCTAAAATATCGGAGGCCAACAGCAATGCTCACACTAAGAGGGAATTTCCAGAGTGTCTGAGTGGCTATGATAATCCCCTTAGTGAGCACGTGGGCAGCTCTTTGCCGGCTCTCCCGAACAGAGTCACCCGCAGTATTAACGTGACAGGTAAGTGCCACTTAGAAGCCACGTGAGCCAGAAAAACCGCTCTATGCCCTCTTCTCAATTTCCTCCTCTGTAACATGGGGTAATAACCTCTTGTCTACTGTCCTAACCAGATAGTTAGGCGGCCTGAATGAGGTGATGGATATGAATGCTCTTGTCAAACTATAAAGAGCTATATACACACAAAAAAAATGGATTCTTTTGATTTCTAATTAAAATGTTTTGTTTTGTTTTAGTTCTAAAATCAAACCAGCTCTGGTATTGCCCCTGCCAGGTGCCTGCTTTTGGGAGATAAAACATGAAAAACAGGGCTGCCCTCTAGGTGTTGACAATGAGTAGCTGAGGCCTAGCTGGGAGCAAAATATCCTTTTAGGGTCTGCTCCTGTGTTCCTCACAGTGGAGCTGGTATGCAAGCTTCATGGGGTGAGAGAGGCTGTGAGGACAATTACAGAAAGGAACATGCTGGAAGAAACATGTTTCTTCTAAGTTCTGGTAACGCTGTAGACATCAGATTTCATCTAGAATCACTACGGAGAGATTATTGTTCTTTTTAAAGCTTCCTCCCCAGGAGAGTAGAAAGAACCCTGAGTTCTGTGATGCTGGATTAGAGCTAGAGACCTCAGCATGAACTCAGGTTTATTTGGATATCTCTATCTAGATCTAGACCTACCTATCAATCTATTGATTGACCTAGCTCTATCCATCTCTCTCTCTCTCTCTCTCTATATATATATGTATAGATACAGACAGAAGGATAGAGACATAATCTTAATAGGATTGTATACATGCATATCTTTCTTAGCTCTCCCACTGAAGAGATCCAGAGCTACTGACCCAGTAGCCATGAACATATCCAGTGCCCAAATCCTCGTTTCTAAATATCATTCTTTAGTAACAAGGAACCGGGGCTGTTGGAGAAAAAGCTGATTTTAGGGCAGGGCAGGGAAAATATAAGATGAATCTGAAACATATTGAAGCTTCAGTAACCAAAAAGTTGCTAAAAAAAAAAATGGAGGCATGTCATAGGGACACAGGACACTGAAAGTCCCAGAGACAAAAGATGGAACAATTTGAGCAACAAAATAAATAACATAGTATTAGATAACCCACAGTACAAAATAAATATATTGTGTCTATACTGATATTAATAAATGAATGAATGAAGGAAGGAAGGAAGGAAGGAAGGAAGGAAGGAGAACGGACAATTCTTTCTTATAGAAGAATTCCAAATGATACAGAGACTCTCCCCTCCTCAGGAGGTAGAGCTTAATCCCTCCACCGCCCTTGAGTGTGGGCACGACCTTTTGACTTATTTCCAAGGAATGGAATATGGAGAGTACAGTGGAGAAATGCAGCAAACCCCATGTGGCCAGGTGATGAAGGCTGACATCCCAGTGTTGTCATGCGGACATCACGTACCCCTGATCTGATGTGATGAGAGGGGCACTTCACTTCTTCCCCCAAAACCTTAACCCCAGTCAGATCATGAGAAAAACATCAGACAAACCCAAACTGAGGGACATTTTACAAAATACCTGACCGGTACTCTTCAAAACTGTCAAGGTTATGCGAAACAAGGGAAGACCGGGAACCAGTCCCAAGCCAGAGGAGACTAAGGAGACCTGGCAACTAAACCCGGGGTGGGCTCCTGATGAGATCCTGGAACACAAACAGGGCATTGAGCGGAGAAACAGGTGAAATCCGAATAAAGCTTAGTTAAAAACAAAGCACAGCTGGACAAACGAAAACCTCCTTCTACAGACCTGTGGCTTTGTTGTGCCCCACTCTGAGTTGCTGGCTCTGTGGCTTTCCAGTCTCGGCGTCCTTTGACGGGAAACAGCACCTGCGGAGCCTGCCTGTGGTGAACAGCGTCGGCTACGTCCTTCGCTTCCTCGCCAAGCTGTGCCGAAGCCTCCTGTGTGATGACCTCTTCAGCCACCAGCCCTTCCCTAGGGGCTCCGGTGGCTCTGAGGAAGCCCAGGACAAGAAGGAAGGCAGGATGGAGTCAGGTAGGCTCTGTCCGTCTGTCTTCCCTGTGCCTGAGGTGGTCCCAGGTGTTCCTGCCCTCCTGGGAGCTCCTGAGGGTTCTCCTGCTGGAGGCTCCCAGGCTGCCTCTCTGCCAGCCCTCACCCCAGCAGAGGTCAGGAACGGCCAGGACTGAGGGTACCTAGACAGTTTCCACCCAGGCTGCAGTGGTAAGAGATTGCTCCAGCTACTGAGAGCTGATGTTAGAGTTTTAGGCTTATGTTACTGGAATTTAGACAATGAGGCCACATCACATATAATGAATTACTTTCTTCACTCTCCTCTAATTTAGACTCTTGGGCACTTATCTATCATTGTTGAGTCATTGAAAGACTATGACACTAAGAAACTAAGACATCCTAAAGAAACTAGGGCTAAGAAATGGATTATGTTCATCTATGCCTGGGGGCCTCAGATACCCACCCATGTCAATAAACAGAGTGTCTGTTGCTACAGGGATTTGACCAGGCCATGAATCAAATATGTTTTTCAATAAGAGTTAGTGTTTCTCTCTCATCACAGGATGAAAAGTGATCCCAGGGCTGAGTGCCTTTTGTTGCAGAGTAGTTCAGCATAGGAAAGCTGGTGGGAAGGTCAGTAAGGGCATATAGGGCCGCATGTTGTGTGCTCAAGGGCTAGGTACCTCCACTTAGCAGCCCTGAGTTATGGAAATCCATAAAAAGCTAACATGACTCTAGGCTCTGGATTCCAGGTCCCCAAGAATGACCAGAAATGTTGCCTTTTTTCTTTCTCTGGAAGCAGTATTGTTGATATATAAAGAACACATAGCCAGTGAAACTGGAATCAAGTCATTATGTCATTCTACAAACATTTGCTGAACACTCTTCTATTCCAAGCACCATGTGACATCTTGTGTTGTGATAAGACAGATACATGAGCTTGGGAAAATTTTTGAGGTATTGAGTGACCATTACAGATAATGAAAAATGAATACATTTGCAGGTATGTGATCACAGATAGGCTTAGAGTCTTCAACAAAAAGATGTTTATAATAAGAGTGGCCATATTTTAAACTTAAGAGGACAGCAGGGAAGGATAAATCTAGATTCTTAGCATAAATTTTTTTTTAGATACTGTCAAGAACCCTGTTTATAATTTTACATTAATCTCCCTGAGACCTGGGAATCAGGAAGAAATTTGGCCTTCACAATGAAAGCTATCTAATTAAATATGGTCTATGTGAGCAGATACTATATACATTTGTGGTTTTTGTTTTTGTTTTGTTTCATTTGTTTGTTTTTGATGTCTCTATATGTGCAAGCTTGGGAAAATCTTTTCTTATCTCTGGACCTCCATTTCCTAAATGAGGTGTTGGGGTTGCTTATGCACAGTGCTCCTTCTGGTTCTGACAGTATGAATAAGCCTTAGCTGACTCAGGAACATATCCTAAAGCTAACGAATCTTCTAGTGAATCTTGCAACGAGAATAGCAGAATGGTCTGATTTCACTTTGCAATCCACTGAATCATCGTTACATTGAACAAGCAATGACCCATAGGATATAATCATAAAGCTACATAATTCATGTCTCCCATTCTTCTTTAAATATATCCTGTGGGACCACTTCATTCCTATCCATGGATGAAATTTTGGACAAATCTTGTGACTTTTCTTGTTCCTTTCAGGTAACAAAACATTCTCTAGTCAATCATTAATATATCTGGGTCGGTGTAATAATCAAACTTTAAATTTCAATCAAAGATGTAACTTCTCCCCATTCCCAGTTCAGACCTGCTTCAGGCCAGTTGGCTTCTCTCCACCTCACACCTAACCTTGTGTTTTTGCCCCCCTCCCATATTTAGCTAATAATGATTTCGAATCCTTCATGACCAGAGTAAGAGGACAGGAGAGGCAAGAGGTAGGAGAGTTTTTACCTGACTAATCCTGCTGTGAGTTGGCATCATTCTCCCAAGTTCTGGTGGGTGTTTAAAGCTGATTCTTCATCCTAAGGGCTCTTACATGGGCACTTTGGTGACCCTGCCATCTCTCACCTGCACTTTCCCTGACATGGACAAATATAATTCTTCTCTGGCTGGTTACCTGGTCACTTCCTTCCACAGCCCCAAATCTGCAGGTAGATCTCTAGCTTCTTTCTGCAGAGGCCCCCTTGTGCCACCAGACAGTCCCACAGAAAGAATCTAAGATGATCTTACTTTTTTTTAGAGAGTGGGGAGGGAGGAGGAGAGGGGCAGAGGGAGAGGGAGAGAGAGAATCCCAAGCAGGCTTTTCACGGGGCTCAATCTTACAACCCTGAAATCATGACCTGAGCTGAAATCAAGAGTCAGATGCTTAACCAACTGAGCTACCCAAGTGCCGCAAAGATCTTACTTTAGCTCTCTCTTCTGATGGCCCACATCTGGTCCCTGACAAACACTACACATCCTTTGCCCAAACAAATTCTGGGCATGCAGCTGAACCTTGCAGTCACCTCTCTTTTGTTCTGCCATCAGAGTAGTCAGACTTTTAGATTTCCCATGGGAATCAAACAGTAATCCACTGTGTCTCTCAAGCTCTGGGGACAGATATCAAGCTAGTGACATGGCCACATTGAAGCCTTTCGTAATACACTAGACAATTCTCTCCATAATTCATCTTCTAGTCAACCTGTTTCTCAACCTCTACATTCCTTTTGCAGGCTGGATGTAGGTGGTCACCTATAGGTATAAAACTGGCTTTCCACCGTCTTTTTTTTTTTTTTTTTTTGCAAGATGTGCATACTTTACTCTACCTTGGGGTGTCTGTTGTCTTGCAGCCTCAGCGAAAACTGAAACTAAAATTGTTTCATTTTAACATCCTGTCCCAGGAACCCCCCTTCAGCTTTCCTTAAGTGATTACTGAGGAAACTCTTGCCTTGGTTTCCACCGTATTCTCTCCCAAGCTCACCATGCTGGAGGAATTTCCAGAGTTTTCCCTGGAGCAATGTCGCTGCCTCACTTCTTCCCTTGACTAGGACAGTTATTTCTAGCCAAAAGATGCTTTCCTTCCTAGCTGGCCTGGCTTTGAAAGCAATGACTCGAATTGTCTTCATGAGCCCTTCCCTAGCCCATGGCTGATTTGAAAAAATGAATTGCTCCCAGTCAACCAACCTTGTGGACATTGTTTCTCATGCCCCAGGTGTTGCAGAACTGAGTTCAGTGCATCTCACGTGTCTGGGAGCCTCAGGGAAAGTAGAAGCAGCAGCTATGTCACTGTAGGCTCTAAGTGGCCCCCTTGCCACATGTCTTTTCCACCCATCTGCCATGGAGCCTAAAATGACACCAGTAGAGAGTTTGCCTTTAGATTAAGACATCGCCTCTTTAGGATTGCCTTGTCAAATTTCCCTTAAAAGGTCACACATCAAATTATTATCACTTCAGATGAAGACTTAGTTTATCCTGCCCCCTATTGTGGCAAGGAGGGCACATATAAAAGGGAAAGGATGGAGGCCTTGGTTGATTTTAGGCTCCAGATCCCTCCATAGGACCACATCATTCCTAAACACGACTGCACAGTCTTGAGCTCATTTGAACCAGGTGGTTCTCTGCCCAAGTGCTGTTCAGTTAGAGCTGTAACCGATCAGGCTTGGTGCCACACGGTTGCAGGGTTTGTCAATATTCATTAGAGCATTTCCAGAAGACAGTTAATCAGACGATAAGAAAAGGAAAAACCATGACACATAAGGAACTATCAAAGAAACAAGGTTTGTGGCCAAAAAATGGATGATTTGGACATCATTTTCTGAAAATGGACATCATTTTCTGATCCAGTGGGTCATACAGATTTGTTCTCGGTGGTTCTGGTGGTAGATTTAATTAAACCTAAGGTCTTGCCACTCAAACTCTGGTCAGGAGCATCCTCATCACCTGAGAAAGGCAAAAGCTCAGAGGCCCTCCCACACTCTTTAACAAGAGATCCCAGGTGTTTTGAAGACACATTATAGTTTGAGAAGCGTGGATTTAAGGACTACTGTCCCAGGTAGAGAACTTGGCAGCTGAAGAACCAGGTGGAACTCTTACAAGATAGCTCCCTTAGGAGTCAGGTGGGGTTGTATTCGTAAGGAACTTTGAAAAGTCAAAGCTACAGAAGTAGAAGGGACTGCTTGAATGGTAGTGACCTCCTCGTTCCTGGTGACAAATGTAGATGCCCACTTGTTAGGGCCATGAGGGGGACGTCGGCAACCCAGAAGAGAAGTAGGAGCAAGATGTCACAGCTGGAGGTGGCAGCGGCTAGCTTTGGGCAGCAGGTGTCCCAGGAGCCCCAGTGAGGGGCCCCCCAGAGGTGAAAGTGAGGCTACCAAGACAGAGCAGGTCACATTGGAACAGAGAGAGGACATCTTCCACATCCCTTCCTCAGAGCTTTCAGATAGAAACTTTCTTCTGTGATGTTTCTCCTATGTCTGGGGAAAACCAGACTACCTACTCGGCTGCCTGAATCCCGTCTGGAAGGGAAAGTTCTTGGCTTGAAATCAGGAACTTCGGTCATTCCCCTTTAGTTCTGTTACTTGACAGCCACACGTGGTGTGTGTTTTAGGAAGTAGAACAGCTCTCCGGTGCTTTAGGAGAATGGAGGCAGAAACGTGGATTTGATAACATTTGCGCTTCTGTCAGAAACCATGGGATGATCACAGGGAAATTTTACCTTACCTTTGAATATTGAAAAGCCCTCAATTATAAATAAACATTCGCCAGTGTTCTCCAAACTTAAATGTGCTCAGGAACCACCTGGCATCTTGTTAAAGTGCAGATTCTAGCCTCAGTGGGGCTGGCGTGGGGCCCGAGAGTCTGCGTATCTAACAGGTGCACAGGCGGATTGGTGCTGCTGCTGGTCGGCGACCACACTTTGATAAAGCGTGGGCTCGCACAGTCCTCACCTGGGGAAATGTATCATTTATTCAGGTTTTCAGTAAAATAAGTCTATTTGCACTAGGACAATGTGCCGTCCCCCCCCCCCCGCCCCCGTACAAGTGTTGCCACCGAAGATGATCCGATGCCCATGGAGAGCAGAGGGGTGGAGGGATCAGGCAAGGTGGCAGGTGTGCAAATCCAGGTGAGAAAGAGGAGGTTTGCTGCACTGGTGAGAAGGGTGAAAGAAAGCCAAGAACGACGACAGGCAAAGTCCCCAGTGTGGCCTGGCCACCTTCCATAGCAGGGTCCCTGCCATCTTTTAGGCTTCCCCGAATCCCAAGACGTCCATCTGTTCTCCCAGACCCATGTTTACACATCTTCAGTGGCACTTAATTTTGCATTATAGTGCAAGAATCTGGACCAGATCTCATCTCCCTGCTGGATAGATTTGGGGAGCAGAGCCTGAGATGTAACGAATCTGTAGCAAATATTTATGGCTTGAATTCTGTGCAACACAACAGAACAAATTGTCTGCTCACCAAGAGTAGGGGAGATCTCTGGAAACCACAAATGTGATAGCTGAACTCTTCTGCAAGATCTAATTTAGTGATTGGTTTCCTGCCCTTTGAAGTTTTAACACGATGGGAACAAACTGTTTACTTTTTCTCCAGTAGCTTTTTCGATACACAGATGGTAGGGGTGGGAGATGAGGAAGGACTTTTGTTTTTGAAGCTTGATGTTTTCCTCCTTGGCTGGTGGTCTTTGAGCCAGGCACCAGGAACCCAGTGGCGGAACAGACATTCACAGTTTCTGCCTGGATTTTGCTAAATGCTAAGTGCTCCATTATGGTTAAGCCTATGTACCCGCCTTTAGAGATCAAGTCGGCTTCCTTGTTGAACTGCAAATTTATCTAATATGATAGCTCTATGGAGAATGACTGTACAGGGAATATCTATCTTTCTGAAAGATTGTTTATTTCCTTTTCTTTTTTTTAAGATTTTATTTATTTGGCAGAGAGAGAGACAGCGAGAGAGGGAACACAAGCAGGGGGAGTGGGAGAGGGAGAAGCAGGCTTCCCACCGAGCAGAGAGTCTGATGTGGGGCTCGATCCCAGGACACTGGGATCATGACTGAGCCACCCAGGCACCCCAGATTGTTTGTTTCTAAAAGGAAAGAGAGTTTATCAAGTGCCATGAGTTATTTGACATAGAAACATCCATTTAGTCAGCAAACATTTAGTGAGCTTTCCCATTTGGGATGCACCGAAGCCCGCAAGTTCAAGGCTACTTGTTCAGAGCCACAGAGAAAGGCCACAGTGGGGAGGAGACTGAACCCAGGTCTTCTCTTCCCTGACCCTTTGCTTCCCTCCCAAGCCAGTTGCCAGTAGGATCCTATTGCCCCTATTACCCCACACTTGCTCGGGAGGGTGCACATCCTGTGCCCCCCCCCCCCCCGCCGCCGGCTCAGAAGCCCGACTGTACTCAGTGGATGCTCACAAATGGCTTGTGGTACACCTGTGTCATTTCGTCTCACAAAGACATAAAAGAACAAAACAAACCCCAACCACCATTTAGCAAAATCCAGGCAGAAACTGTACTCCAATTATATCAATTCTCTTTTCTCCTTCAGGGTTTCCTATCTTGGCCCCAAGGAGTGTGTCATCCTTGTCCCTGGGCTCTGCGTACATCCCTGCAGGGTTACATCCACAGGACAGGCAGAGCCCATCACTCCAGACATCAAGAGAGCTCTCTCATTTTTACAAAACCCACACACAGTGGCCTGCTCCACCAGACAGTAGGCATAGTTTGACCTGGTATCTTATTTTAAAGATTTATTCATTTATTTGGAGGGCCGGGGCAGAGGGAGAGGGAGAGGGAGAGAATCTCAAGCAGGCTCTTCACTGAGCCTGGAGCCCGATGCGGGGCTCGATCTCATGACCCTGAAATCATGACCTGAGCCAAAATCAAGAGTCAGACACTTAACCAACTGAGCCACCCGGGCACCCCTCAACGTAGTATTTTAAATAATATGTGGAATGATGGAGGCAAAAACCAAACCAAAACAAACAAAAAAACCCCACAACAGCGAAGGAAGGTGCGTTACACCAGATTCCCTTGTAGCTGCTTGTCTCCCAGTTCAGGTCAATGATTGGAGTATCTCAGAGCTATGTTCGCCCTGTCACAGGCCGTGTGAACAAAATGCGCTGTTCTGTTAGGCTCGAAAGAGAGTCATTTGGGAGGAGAACAAAGTATCAATACCAAGCTCAGGTGTTAAGAATCCTCTGAGAGGGGCGCCTGGGTGGCTCAGTCGTTAAGCGTCTGCCTTCGGCTCAGGTCATGATCCCAGGGTCCTGGGATCGAGCCCCACATCGGGCTCCCTGCTCAGCAGGAAGCCTGCTTCTCCCTCTCCCACTCCCCCTGCTTGTGTTCCCTCTCTCGCTGTGTCTCTCTCTCTATCAAATATCAAATAAATGAATAAAATATATATATATAAAAAAGAATCCTCTGAGAAAGTTTTGATGGAAAAGTTCAAAGAGGAGTGTCTATCAGGTCTGCGGCAAATACAAAGGCCTTCCTGTATTTTCAGACAGCTAGGTCCACGGGAAGCCCAGCTAGTGTTCCTATAGCATAAGATGGGGAGTGTTTGCCAGGGTAGGACTCCTAATCTTAGTTCTGCCCCTGGGCATCAATATTTCATTCAGGAAAATTTATTTATTGTGTTTCCAATTATATCATTCGTTAAAATATAATATCTGTACATATTTTAAAACACCGAGCTAGGTAGGGCGCCTGGCTGGCTCAGTCAGTAAAGTGTGCAACTCTTGATCTCAGAGTTGTAAGTCTGAGCCCCACGTGGGGTGTTGAGATTACTTAAAAAAATAAAATCTTAAAAAATTGAGCTAAAGGGGAAAAATATAACCTCATGAAAAAGGCCTGAGTTTTGTGGAGTTTAAAATCGATTTTTTCAATGTTCAGTAATTTGCTGAACCTCTTTGCAGTGCAAGGCTTATGTTTCTGTTCTCTTTTGACTCCTGTAGATACTGAGGAAGCACAAGGTAAGTATTCAATAATTCTTGTTAAATGCATGAATGTTCCAGTTAAGTCGTTATATAACACTCTGAGATAAACTTCATGAACTGTCTCCTATTACCGGGTAGTGTCTGGGTCTCATACATAAGCAGTAAACCATTTGCTGAAAAAAATCCCATAAACTTTCTGGCAGAGAATTGAACAGGTATTCTATGGCAGATACATCCTAGCTGTGACTGAATTAATCATTGTAATTTCCAAACTGACATGCGGAGTCAAGAGAAATGAAGCAAATGCCCTTTTCCCATCTGTATCAGTTATCTATTGCTGTGTGACAAATTACCCCAAAACTTAGTGGCTTAAAATAACGTTTATTATCTCAGTTTCTGTGAATCAGGAGTTCAGGTGCAGCTTAACTGGGTCCCCTGGCTCTAGGTCTCACACCAGGCTCTCAAAGCTCAACTAGGAAAGGATCCACTTCCTAGCTTATTCATGTGGTTGTTGGTTTCCCATGAGCTGTTGGTTTCTTGCCATACGGGCCTCTCCACAGAGCATCTCACAACATGGCAGCTTGCTTTCCTAGCATTAGGAATACTGGAAAGTATCATGAGCCACCCTGAAAGTCAGGATGTCCATTTAGAACCAAAACTTACAAGGTGTCCTCTATTCTGGTCACTCCAACATTTTCCTGATTGAGGACCACTTTTAATTTCCCTGAAGTTCTAGAAAGACCAAAAAGGGTGGGGCTGTTGAGGAAACAGAGCATGACTGCAGAAGGAGCCCCCCACCTTCGCCCTCCCCCACCTGTTAGGAGTTGCCATAAGAACTTGGAGTAGAGGCATGGCAAAGCTGAAAGACCATATGGGAAGTGTTCTGGAACCAGCTCTCCTCTTGAGACCGGAAGGGCATTCATTATCCCAAATGGCTGACTTTGGGCAAAATTTCCACAGAAGGAAATCAACCCGTAGACTTAGAACAAAGTCTTAGGCAAACCAGAAACATTTGAGAGGACTGCCGAAGTTCAGGTGTCAGGCATTAAAATTATGGCTGGTTTCTGTGCATCTCATTAGGGGAGAAAATATATAAATGTACTTAAATGGACCAGAGGGGAGTCATAAGGTTGATTCTGAGGGCTGAGTGATCTGAACTTGGAGACAAGCTTAAAGGGAAAAATCTATACTGGCCAGAGACCAAGTTAATGGAAAATTTAATTGAAGCGAATGAAATGCTAAGCCTCCTAGGTGGTGTGGCCTGGTGCCCTTTGAACCGGGAAGGCTGGGACGGGAGGCCACAGAGGGCCCTGAGGGAAAACGTGATGAGCTTATCTGAGCAAGACCCAGGGCGGGACTGAGCCTGAGCAAAGAAAGTCCGCAAACCTCCACTAGAGCCTCAGGGAGAGGCAGCCTGGAGGGCAGAGAGGAAATCTGCTGATTTCTGCCACTGCGAAGTCCTTAGAGGGTCTCTGCCTCCCGCCGCGGCACTGAGCACGTGCTGGGCACCCGGGTGCCGGAGAGGAGCAGGGGTGTGGGTGGGAGGCCGCCACCCAAGGTAGGAAACAATGGCCCCTCAGCAGGGGAAGGGCAGCCCTCCTGGGGACCTGCTATTGTTTCCCGGGGTCTCCCCCCTCCTGCCCCCTTCTGCGCTCTGCTTCCCCGCTTAGAGCTTGTAGCTCTTTCTCTGCAGCCGGAGCTTCCTGGCTGCACCCCTCCGGGGGTGGCACCTGGTTCGCCGTCGCTCTTGGAGCGGCAGAGTAGGGGGCCCACAGGGCTACTTCCTTTCGGAATCTGGGTTTCAGGGCTGGGATCTGTGCAGCTGCCATCTCGTCAAGCCGCCGAGCCAAGCTGTTCTCACATGGAGCCCTCTGGCCACTGACCCAGTGGTTTGCCTTTCTTGCCGGCCTGGGCAGGGCTGTGTGACCCGCTGGCCTGGGCAGGCCGGCGGGCAATGGGTCCAGAGCAAGGCAGTGGCTCCCAGCCTAGGGGGAGGTGGCCGCGCGCAGTATAGAAAGGGCTCACTGTGTGCTGCAGCTGCTCCTTCAGCTGAGAAGTCACGGCTGGTGTGGGGAAATAAGGTGGGGAGTGGAGGGGGGGTGTGGGGGGGTGTGGGTGGGGGTGTGCGTGTGCGTGAAAGAGGGGGGTGGAAAGAACTGTCCATTCTGAAAAAGAATCGTTTCTAAGACTCTGGAATTTGGGGCTCATTACTGCACGAATAGGTATTATTTGAGACTAATTTTGCAGATGGCCGTATTGTTGCTTTTCAGGGCTTCATTTGGTTAAAGAACCCACATAAAGTGCCGGCTTCACTTTTTTTGATAAAATAAACAGGCAGGTTCACTTAACTCTGAGCAGTTTGGTCTTGGGTCCTAAAGGACAAGGGGTCAACCGCAGCCTGAACTGAAACTCCATCAGGAGTGTCTGCACTTTAATACACATGAGCCCCCCTTTTCCTCGCTGTGCTGCTCTTGCTGCTTTGGGACTTTCTCTCTCTGGCTCTTGGCTTTCTTCTTCCTGTCCCTCTGTCTCTCCCTGCTTCTCTTCGGACCTTCTCTACATTCCAGGTGCTCTTGCCGGACCCTCCAGAGCTGCAGTGGCAACAGGGCTTCATCGGGCGGGCGATCTGGAAGGCTCTGCAGAGGTGAGGGAGGAGGGAAGCGCCCACACATGCCTGACCCTCGAGTTTGTTTCCCAGACAGGGAGGTGTAGACACAGTTCAAATTCAGAAGCAAATGGCTATCCCTTGAGGCTCGAGTGGGTTTGAACTCTTCGAGTGTTCTTTGGCTTCACTAATGGGCAGGCTTTCCGTACAGCGGCTGGGGGAAAACGTAGCTCACAGATCAGCAATGGTGAAAAAGGAACACCAGGCTCTCCTGAAAGTTCCCAAGACATTAAACCCTGAAAAGTTCCCAAGACATGAAACCCTGAAAATGCGGCAGACGTCTTGGATGGCACCATGGGTGTGTTTGCCTTTCTGTTTAAGCCTGCTCCTGTGATAGTCCAAGAGCAGATTATTCCTTTTCCTGGAGGGAAGATGTAATGATTTTCCAAGCAGCATCCTTTGTCCCTTGGATACAGGCAGGGAGGTTATAGAAAAAAGTGCAGGAGACCCCTCTCCCTTACCCCACTTTGCGGAGCTGATGTTCTCCACAGAGATTAAATGGCCTTACATGGAGGCTGGGTTGGATCCTCTTGTTTAATGAGAGGTGCCAGGGTGACAAGCTCATTTCAGATGAGAAGCAGTTTTCTAAGAAATCAGGGAGAAAAGGTCCGCCCCATGGTTGGCCGTGAGTCTGCACGCAGGGGCTGGATCTGCGCGGGGCACTCGTGCCTGGCAATCCCAGGACTGCTGGCCCCATCTGGTGTTCACTCACCAGTCAGCCACAAAACCGCTGAAAAGTGCAATTCCCTCCTCAGGTACGGATCTGGTCCTTCTTTTTACAGACTTTAAATGGTGGTTTTAGGTAACCAATAATCCATGGTCACACAGTGAAATTCTTAGTTCCTAAGAGTTCTGCATACCCACAATTTCTCTCCCTGTATGTTGATGACTTCATAGTTTTGAATAGTAGAAAGGTGATGTATCCAGCAGTCATCATTTCAACTAAAGCAAGAGGAATTGGGGGTAGATGTAAGGAGGAACTTTTAGGCGATAAGATTTGCAGTACAATGAGCTAATTGTGAGGGAGATTGTAGAATCTCTTGCAGGAAGCTTTTAAATAAGAGGCTCATTTATTTTTCCTTATTTACCACCCAGCCTGAAAAGAGGGCTTGGTACTAACTCGGTGCTTTCCAGGGTTAATACACCACCTTTCACAATTTTTGCTATGTCCATATAACAATTGTAAAAGTGTTTACTTAAGATGTTCCTTTAAACAGATTCATTTCTTTTAACTTTAGCTCTTAGTCACTTTAAGCAATGATACCGTATCAGTGAAATCATAGTTTGATGGGCTAATTATAGTTTATTGCTATCCACTAAAGTACATGACTATAAAAAATCATGTTCCCTTGTAGCTGTGTCTTCCAAAAAGATACACCTTCAAGTCCTAACTTTCTGCCTGTGAATAGAACGTTCTTTAGAAATAGGGTCTTTTGGGGCGCGTGGGTGGCTCAGTCAGTTAAGCATCCAACTCTTGATTTCAGCTCAGGTCATGATCTCAGGGTTGTGAGATAGGCTCCGCACCCAGCGTGGAGCCTGCTGAAGATTTTCTCTCTCCCTCTCCCTCTGCTCCCACCAACCCCCCCCCCACTCTCTCTCTCTCTCTCTCTCAATTAAAAGAAAAAAATAGGGTCTTTACAGATGTAATCAAGATGAGGTCATACTGGATTATGGGCCCTAATCCAATGACTGATGCCTTCCTAAGACCTTTGGAAACAGACACAGAGGCACAGGGAAGATGCCATGTGACAATGGGGGCGGATAGGAGGGATATATCGACAGTGAAAGATCGTTGGCTACCAGCAACTAGGTAGAGACAAGGAAGGACACTACCCTTGAGCCTTAAGAAAGAACATGGCCCTGGGGCACCTGGGTGGTGCAGTCAGTAAGCATCCGACTCTTGGTTTCTGCTCAGGTCATGATTTCAGAGTCGTGAGATCGAGCCCCATGTTGGGCTCCATGCTCAGCACGGAATCTGCTTGAGTTTCTCTCTCCCTTTGCCCCTCCCTCCACTCTCTCTCTCCAAAATAAATAATAAATAAATCTAAAAAAAAAAAAAGAGGAAAGAACACGGCCCTGCCGACACCTTGATTACATACTTCCAGCCTCCAGAACTATGAGAGAATGCATTTCTGCTGTTTTAGGCCACTAAGTTTATGGTATTTTCTGTAGCCTTAGGAAATGAATACACCAAAGTCCCTCCTAAAATCATGCGCGGTCCCACCAGGGGGGCGCACCTGCCACTGGGGGAAATGCTGGGCTCTGTGCAGTCCCTTTTTCGGGCCTGTAGGTGAATGATGACGGCCTGCATGATATCGGTCATTTTTACACTTCCGTATGATGTGTCAGCACCCGTGTTTACAAAGGTGAGGAAAAGGCTGTTTTAGCCAGGTTTGAGCAGATGTGTCTCATCAACTCTGAGCGGCACCCTAGTGTGTGCACCTGAACGTGCTGCTCACTCCCAGGCTTCCTGGGAGCTCCAGGCTGAGCAGAGCCGCGGTAGGGGGCTTGCCGATCTGTCTCCACGGTGGTTCACCCTCTGCCTCTGGAATAATGGGCGTATCCTGTGCTGGGTAGAGGGCTGTTGCCTGGTGGTCTCTCAAGTCGGTTTTACTTTTTGATGAATTCATTTGGATCCCAGCCCAGAAGCTGGCTTTTATTACCTTTGATCTCACTCATGGTCGTCAGCAGTTTTTAAACCAATGAAGTCCATGTTCCCTTGTTCCCCGTTTCTGCACGTCGTCATAGGACGATGATCTTTCATCCGCATCTGTATTTTCCAGCTATATTGCAGATTGGAGAATTGTCTGCATTCTCTACCTTACCGCTATCAGAACCCATGTAGACATATTTAATCTCGATTTAAAATATTTAATAAACAGAATAAATGTTTTAGTTAGATCTTTTTTTATCATTGTTTACCATGCATCCATGAGAGTCCTTTCTAATCTGTATCGTAAGGCGTATTCTGTGTAATGGCCGCCTCACTGCTAACAGTGGCCCAACTGTCCACTCGATAGCTATTTATTGAGTGCCTTCTGTATGCCAGACACTGAGTAGCTTCCTCACATACAGCAAGGCACCTGCCACTAGGGACACAGAAGGGATTAGTATCTCAGGTACTGAGAACGTTCCAGTAAAGGGAATATGATGACAGCTTACTGCTAACTGGCTTGGAATGGTGCTAACCCATAGTAGGTGCTCAGTGTTTGTCTCCTTCTCCTCACTCCATTCGGGAGGCAGCCTCGTACATAGCTCTGTAACCTGGGCCTTTTTAGAATCTTCCTACTGCCGTCTTCTGATCCAGATGGAAGAGCTGCAGTAGAGGTCATCAAGGAGCAGGTGCCGAGTTCCAGGTTCCTGAAGACCTCTTGCAGCATCCCCGGGCCACGAAGCAGAAAGCACAGAGCATGCATACACTGAGGCTGCTCAGCTTACTTGTGTCGTGGCGGCCGGAGCGGTGTTGGCCGGACCTGCCTATGTAACACTCTTAAGAATGTGTTCAGACCCAGCGCCAGGCTTCTGCAGGGAATTGTTTAAACAGCTTTATTGAGATTATCATACAAGAGTGCAACACAGTGGTTGTTAGTTTATTCACAGAAATGTGCAGCCACAATGGTAGAACACTTGCAGTACCTCAAAAAGCACATACGCTTTAGCCAGCACCCTCTCTCCCCACTGTCCCTCTGCCCTCAGCAACCGCTGATCTACTTCTTGTCTGTATAGGGTTGCCTGTCCCGGACATTTCATGTAAGTGCAATCACTTCATCCGTGGCCTTTTGTGACTGGCTTCTTTCACTTAGCAGAATATTTCAAGGCTCATTCATGCTGTAGCAGTATCAGTATTCATTTCTTTTTATGCCTGAATAATATTCCGTTGTGTGGATAGGCATCATTTTGTGGATCCATTCGTCAGTTGATCACCTTTTTGGGTTATTTCCACCTTTGGGCTATTATGAATAGTGCTTCTGTAAATGTTCATGTACCAATTTTTGTGTGGACATATGTTCTCATTTCTCTTGGTAGATACCTAGGAGTGGAATTGCTGGGTCGTAGAATGACTCTAGTTTGAACGAGTTGAGGAAGAGCCAGACTGTTTTCTGAAGAGCCTGTACCATTTTATATTCGCACCAGCAGTGTATGAGGGTTCCAGTCTCTCTACAGCATCATCGACATTTGTTATTATCTGACTTTTTATTATAAACATCCAAATGAGTGGGAAGTTACACTTCTTTGCGGTTTTGATTTGCATTCCCCAATGACTAATGATGGGGAACATGTTTTTGTGTGTTTATTGGCCATTTGTATATCTTCTTTGGAGAAAGATCTCATCAAGTTCTTTGCCTATCTTTAAATTTGATTTCTTTTTTTTTTTTTTTTTTTTAAAGATTTTATTTATTTGACAGAGAGAGCACAAGCAGAGGGAGAGAGGGAGAAGCAGGTTCCCTGCTGAGCAAGGAGCCCGATGTGGGACTCGATCCCAGGACTCTGGGATCATGACCTGGGCCAAAGGCAGCCTCTTAACCGACTGAGCCACCCAGGCGTCCCAAATTTGGTTTCTTTTTATTGACTTTTATTGAGTTACTCTGGAAACAAGTCCCTGATGAGATATATGATTTGCAAGTATTTTCTCCCATTCCATGGGTAATCTTTTCACTTTTTTGATGCTATCTTTCCAAGCACAGAAGTTTTACGTTTTGATAAAGTCCAATTTACCTATTTTTTCTTGTGTTGCTCATGCTTTTGGTGCTAAATGTAAGAATATCTTGCCAAATCCAAGGTCATGAAGATTTATTCTTATGTTTCCTTTTAAGAGTTTTATAACTTTTTGCTCTTACATTTAGGTCTTTGGCCCATATTGAGTGAATTTTTGTATATGGTATGAATTAAGGGTCCAATGACATCGTTTTGCATGTGGATATCCAGTTGTTCCAACACCGGTTGCTGAAAAGATTTTTCTTTCCCCATGGAATGATTTTTGGCACCCTTGTGGAGAATCAGCTGAACATAGACACAGTTTATTTTTGAACTCTCGATTCTATTCCATTGCTCTGCATACCTATTCTTATTCCACAATCACACTGTCTTCATTATCGTTGCTCTGTAGTCAACTTTGGAATTGGGAAGTGTGAAGGCTCTATGTTGTTCTTTTCTCGTGATTGTTTTGGTTCATCTTGGTCCCTCGAAAATCATGAGTTTTAGAATCAGCTTGTCAATTTCTATGAAGAAGTCAGCTGAGATACTGACAAGAATTACATTGATTCTGTGGGTCAATTTAGGGAGTATCGCCATCTTGATATTCAGTCTTTTGATTCATGAACATGGGATTTTTCCCCATTTATTTAGATCTTCTTTACTTTCTTTCAACAATGTTTTGTAGTTTTCAGTTTTACACTTCTTTTGCTAAATTCATTCCTCCATATTTTATTCTATTTAATGCTATTATAAATGAAATTGTTTTCTTAACTTCATTTTCAGAATCTGAAACACAGTTGATATTTGTATATTGATCTTGTATCCTGCAACTTTGCTAAACTCATTTATTAGTTCCAATAATGTTTTAATGGATTCTTTAGGATTTTCTACATACAAGCGATAGTTTTATTTCTTCTGTCCTATTTGGATGCCTTTTCTTTCTTTTTCTTACCTAATTGCCCTGGCTGGAACTTCCAGTAAAATGTTGAATAGAAGTCGTAAGAATAAGCATCCATGTCTTTTTCTTGATCTTAGGAGGGAAAGCATCCAGTCTTTCACCATTCACTATGGTGTTAGCTGTAAATTTTTTGTAGATGCCCTTTCTTCAGTTGAGGAAGTTGCCTTCTATTCCTAGTGTGTTGAGTGTCTTTTTTATCAGGAAAGGACATTGAATTTTGTCAGATCTATTGGGATAATTGTACTATCTTTTTTTTTTTAATTCTATCTATATGGTGTATTACATTAATTGATTTTTGACTGTTAAACCAACCTTGCTTTCCTGGGATAAATCCTACTTGGTCATGGTGTATAAGTCATGTTATATGTTACTGGATTTGATCTGCTGGCATTTTGTTGAGGATATTTGTATCCATATTTATAAGAAATATTAATCTGTAGTTTTCTGTTCTTGAGATGCCTTTGTCTGGTTTTGGTATCAGGGTAATAGTGGCCTCATGGAATGAGTTGGGAAGTATCCCTTCCTTGTATTAATTTGCTTATAAAGAATTGGTTTTAATTTTTCTTTAAATGCTTGGTAGAATCTACTCATGAAACCATCTGGGCCTGGGATTTCTTTGTGAGTAGCTTTTGATTACTAATTCATTCTCTTTACTTGTTATAGGTTTACTCAGATTGTCTATGTATTTTTTTGAGTCAGTTTTGGTAATTTGTCAGTTACTAAGTTACCTAATTTATTGGCATATGATTGTCCATAGTATCCTTTAATGATCCATTTTGTTTCTATAAGATTGGTAGTAATGTCATCTCTTTCATTTCTGATTCTCGTAATTTAACTCTTTTCTTTTTTCCTTGGCCAATCTAGCTAAAGTTTGTCAATTTTGTTGATTTTTTTCAAAAGGTCAGCTTAGGTTGCATTGATTTTCCCCATTGTTTTTCTAGTCTTTACTTAATTTCTGCTTTAATCTTTATTTCCTTCCTTCTGCTTGCTTCAGGTGTAGTTTGTTCTCTGCCCCCCCCCCCCCACTATCTTATCATGAAAGATTAGGTTATCAATTTGAGATCTTTCTTCTTTTTAAATATAAGTATTTACAGCTATAAATTTTGCTCTAGGCACTGCTTTAGTGACATCCCATATGCAATGACTTTTATTTCCAGGCAAGTTCCATATTTATCCCCATCTATGAGAAGAATTGATAGCTCCCCTAATAAAACCAAGTCTTAATCTTTCAATATCTACATTATGGGAGGAATTCATTCATGAAGAAGACATCTGGATCTTGTGGCCTCAAATGTGTTTCCTCATTGCCAACCTTGGAGGATCCATTGGTTTTTGTTACTCTAGCACATTTTCTTTGTGGATGTCAAGATTTGTTTTGACCATATGTGGTATAGACATGATTACTGATGGGACTAGGCACATATGATCTTGTCTGGGATGGGAGGGACTGAAGAGAAGGAATTCCTAAGATATTTTTCTTCCTCTTTCTATCCCCATAATTCCCCTAAACTTTGTCCTTAAAAATATAACAAAACACCCCACACCTTTTGGCCATAGGTATAGCTCACAGACAGAGTTCAACAGGCTGAGGTTGAGCTTTAAAAATGTAGAAAGTCATGATTTACTTGGGCGAAGGGGAGCTGACAGTGAGGTTGGCTGACTCTTTAGGTCCTTTACTCCCCCTGCACTTTTGATTGGCTCTTTATCTCTCATCTGCAGTTGATAGGGAGAACCCTGGGGTTGACCAGATCAGCATTTGCGTCCCCAGTTTGTTAGCTTTGGGGGAAGGGCAGTACCCTCATGTGTTTTGGAACTGAAAGTGTTGGGGAGGAAGCACCGTTGCCCTTGTGTCACCACCCAGGTCAAATTGTTTCCTTAACTCAGGGACATTGTGACTCCTGCTAGATCTCTCTAAAGCATTCCGGGCTGGGTGAGGAGGGCAGTGTTGGTGGGCAAAGAGAAAAGAGGGCAGGGAGATTCAGACAAGCTGGTAGAGACTGCATGGAAGGAGAAAGACCTTTGAATTTTACTTTCAAGTCATCAATAACCAAAATAATCACTTTTTCCTCTGAACACACAGGGGCACATCTCCCATCCCTACTATAATATGCTTTGTTGGTGAGGCAAGTGTCTCAGTCTGTTGAGAGGTGAACTATTTGGGATTATGATGTGGGGTCCATTCTTCCCCATCTCTCATCCCCACAGATAGTGGCACCAGTGCTGCTGGGGAAACATTTGCCAAGACTGTCAGATAGCCTCTTGACTTGCTCTCTGATCTCTTCTTCTCTGTCCTGCCTTCTTGCTCAGCAAAAACAGCCACCACTGAGGAGTGCCTGGTGAACCCTGTAGGCATGAACCGCTACAGCGTGGACCCCTCCGCCTCTGCCTTTAGCCACAGGGGCTCCTTGCCCACCTCCTCCTCGCTGTACTGCAAGAGGCAGAACTCTGGAGATGGCCATCTTGGGGGAGGCCTGGCCACCACTGCCAGTGGTCCCCGCTCCAGCCCCATGTCCTCTGGAGGCCCCTTGGCACCTGGGCTGAGGCCCCCAGGCTCCAGCCCCAAGAGAAACGGGACCTCTCTTGAAGGAAACCGATGTGGTAATGTAATGCATGCTCTGGCTTCCCCATGTTTTAACCTACTTGGCCCTTGCTCTGGGATCACTGCATATAGGGGGAAGGGGGTGGGGTGGAGGGGAACCGTGCTGTCTGAACATGGGAACACTGGGAAATCAGAAGCACTTTCATGGGTTTTTGTTGTTCTTAAAGGCAGCTAACTTCAACCTTTGACCACAATAAAGAAAGTGGTATATTAGAGTAGGCTAGGCTATAGGAGTAAGTAGACTCCAAAATGTACAGTGGCTCAAATGCAATAGAAATTTATTTTTTGTTCAAGAGTCCAAGGTGGGTGCTCCCAGTTGGTAGATGCATCCCAGTTCAGGGACTTAGGCTTTGTCCATTTTGTGGCCCTGCTATCCCCTGTGGCCTCCATGCCCCCAACACGTAGCGGGTAGAAAGGAAAAGAGTAAGCAGGGAAGGCACACACTCTTCCCTAGAGCCTGGAAATTATGCACATCACTTCCACTCACATTTCATTGGCAAGAGCTGGCCATTTTGCCACACTTAACTCTAAGGGAATCTGGAAAGTGTAGATCAACTCTGTGCCAGGAAAAAGAAGAACAGATGTCAGTAAAGCGTCTTCTTTTGCATAGTGGGTGACATTTGCAGGATACAAATACATGGACAGGACCAGAGTTAAATATTTCCACAGGGCTGGTTGTAATACCATCTCTGTCTCACCCATTAAAGATACCTTGTCAGAATGCAATGCAGGAAAGTGCTCTCGTTCTAGGGACAGCTTGATATCCATTGTGAATTATGTGTTTTTTAAAATCATTTTCAAGCTTCAGTATTGCATTAATGAACAAAGGCTGTGGAGCATAGTAGATAATCACATGGACTGTGGAGCCAGATGCACTGGGCTGGAATCCTGGACCCACCACTTCCTGACTGACCTTTTGCAAGTCTGAACTGCTCTGTACCTCAGTTTCCTCACCTGTAAAATTGGAATGATAACAATAGCATCTACCTCATAGGTTTGTTGGGAAGATTGAATAAGTTCATATGTGTATTTAATGCAAGACCTAGGACATGATAAGAACTCAATAAACATTAGCAGTCGCAGATCATGTGAGCCCACCTCTCAACAGATCACAGCCCAGCAGCTCTGTACCTGAAAACTGCTGAAGAGAAGAGTCCCCGGGCCCAGGAGTCAGGGAGTCTTCATCTTGCCCCTCTGGAGCCTCCCAGTGGGTTGGCTGTCTTCTCTGGCAAGCCACATCTTTGTTCTGAGCCGCGGCTCTCTCTACCAGTAGCCCTGTGAGGCCACAGTGATGAGCTATTTTGTGTGGTCCAACATCCTCCACGTGCTCCCCTGAAGGACCTCCCCCCTCCGTCCCACACAAGCCTCTCCTGGCTGAGGATAGAAAGGTGGACAGGAAACACAAGGAAAGGCAGTTCTGAGGGGCAGAGCACAGAATCCGTCAGCCATGGGGGCTCTTGGCAAATGTTGAGGCATCCTGCAGACTACTTCCCAACATTGTCACATAGAGCCATCAGCCAGGCAGAAGATTTGAGCGGGCAGAGCCCATTTTCCAAAGAGGAGAGACATTGTTCCACCTGATTTTTAAGAACAAGAGAAGAGAACAAGATCTGGCACAAATCAACATCTTAAAGTAAATGAGGGGGCCCCAGCTGTTTCCTAGGCTATCCCCAGAGTTTGTGTAACATCTGGTATAGAGCAGTTCAGCAAACACTCATTCTCTCTGTGCCCGTCATGATGCCGGTGCTCCCATGTTGCCCCCGGTTGTCAAACCCCTCATCTTGGTGCCCCTTTGCCCTTCACGTGTCTCTTCCTCTCAACCTCTTCTCCTCAACCCAATTCCCATTTTCTCAGGGCAGTGATCATAGGACGTCACCTGATTGAATTGACTCATAATCCTAAGCGTGTTAACACTTTTTCAAAAGGAGATATTTACTCTCTCTTCCATTCAAGTGGTGGAGTATCAGGCTCTAGGTCTTATGTGTAGGATTCAGGCAGTAAGAAGAAGGCATGATTCGGATGAAGAGAACCTCTAGCACTAGCTGAAGAATTGTCTGCTCCATCCCAGTCTATCTGGTGCCCCTAGATGAGGGGAATCTTGGACCCCCTCAAAGGGATCTCAAGGTAGCTTCCCTCCTCTAGTTCCCTTGTTGCCTCTTCTTAGAGGAATCCTGGAATGTCCTTCCATCCCAGCTTCAACAACCCTCTTGTCCTTCATTTTCATCTCCACCCCAGCCCTTTGTTGTCCTGGAATGATACCCTAATTAGCTGTCTGAGGAGTCTGCTTTGAGGGGAGGCCCAGACCCTCCCCCAGAACCAGCTCGGAGAGAGCCCTCTCCTTAGAGCTCTGGTTGCTCCCTGGGAGAGCCCCACTCACTCAGGACTTCTTCTCAGGATGTTGGGTAAAATCAGAGCGCTGGAGCCCACCAGTGCTTGCTACCTTCCACTCCAAGCAAATCACTAACTGTATCCTGAACACTGACTGTCTCTTAAACGACTTAGTGAGAACTTTGATACCCAGCAAATCAGAGTTGTTCATAATTAGCAGGACCCCTTTGGGCTGTGGGATATTCAAAAATCACACAGCCCCCCAGCTTCCTCAGAGTACAGCTGCTGCAGGATGTAGCAGCTGAAGTTCATTGTTGAGCCACTGTGTTACACTGAAGAATAATAAAAGTATTTACCCTTTGTAGGTACATTAACTCTCGAATTCTCCAAAGATTCCTTTAACCAGTATGCTAAATGGAATCACAGATACTAGAAAGCCAGCCAGCTGTGCTCATTCTAGCATCAAGGTGGAGGAAGAGGGTGGGGAGAATAAGGGGACAGGGGGCGGTGCCGACCTCTCTGACTCTCTGAAACAGGGTTCCACTCTGCTTACATCTCATTAGCCAGAATGTAGTCACGTGGCCACCAGCTGCAAGGGAAACTGGGAAATATGGTTTCATTCTAAGCAACCATGATCCCAGCTGGAAATCAGGGATTCCGTTACAAAGGAAGAAGTGGAAAAAAGATACTGGGGAGGTGACCGACAGTCTCAACCCTACCTCCCGATTAGAAATGTTCGTTCCCTCGATTTCCTTCTGTAGCATTTTGTTCCCTCATCTCTAGTACTTCCTCCTTCCTGTCCCATAGTAGGAACCAGACCCTCAGCTTTGTGAGGTCCCTTGCTCATCTCTGAATCCTCTGCAGTCCCAGAAAAGGGGCCTGCTTGTTTGAGGCATTTACTAAATAGCTATTTATTGAGCACCTGCTATGAGCCAGACACTTTCCATACATTATTTATGACTTCCTACAAGTTATATTTTATAATTTATTATTATAGTATGTGCATATTATTATAGTGGGTATTATTATATACAATGTACAGATAAAGAAAGTGAAGATCAAGATAAGGTCATTCAAGTGTGGAGCCAGGATTTTACTCTAACTGGCTCCAAAGCCTGTGTCTTTCAAAATTACCCCAGGCATCTTCAAACTATGTTCAGTGGGCTTCAGCGGGTCCCTTTGAGGTTCTAGGGGCTAGGGAAGAGAGGATGGGAACAGACAGGATTCCAACGCCCCCCTCTTTAACCAGGGCCTCTTCACATTTGCAGAGTGGGGTTCTGCGTATGTTTTGCTTGAACCAAGTTTTCACAGTTAAACACATTTGGAACCCATAGAGATAAGCCATGCTGAATTGAGTGGCAGTATATTAAAGTAGGAGAGAAAACCATTGGCCTCTTGCCCATTTGTCACCTGGCTGCCAGTCTGGGCACCTGCTGTGGGACCTCTGGAAGCTTGGTAAGTTTTCCCTCCGCCCAAGGAACTGCTCCATTATTGCTCTGGAATTGCATCCCAAGTGTAAGTAGTTGATGTTAAGAAACTGTACCTCTTTAGGAGGGTTTGACCCAAGTCATAAACCCTAAGAGGGACCTAAAAATGGATTTTTCCCCTGCGGTGCTAATCAAAATGGTTTAAAACACAGAAGCCAGAAAACTGCATGGGGCTGCAGGCAGGAGGGTGGAGATGGATGACGTGACAAACTTCTCAGCCTTTTCTCTAAGTACTCTCCATGAGTACTTACCCTGGCTTCCTGCTGTCTTGGTATCTTGTACCTATGGCCTCTACCAGTGGGCTCTGAGGGGATGTATTCACATTTCCCTGTTTTTTCCTGATACTACAAATTTGAGAGCTCTTCCCTGTCCCTCATCCTAGATATAAGCACCAAGAGCTATAAAGTTTTCAGATAACAAAAGGTTCCTAACTTTTGCATTAAATAGGCCATGGTATAGAATTCCCAACCACAACTGGTCCAAGCTTCAGAATCAATAAATGAAGTAAATATGACATTGTTTTTACTACCCAAATGCTTCCCATGGATTAGAGTTTGCTTCATTGGGTGAGGTGTTGGGTGACGGACAGAGAGACCACCCAGTCAGAAAAAGGAGAATGGGGCCCACACTGTATGTGAAGGAGTTCAAGTGAGTGAAGGCATGGCAAGGGCTTATTCATTCTGGGGAAAGAAGAGAGCTTGTTCAGAAATGCTGAGGGAAATCACGCTGTGAGATTTGGGGTCCATGTCAGGCAGATTGGGCTTTAGTCTGTGGGAAGCAGACATTTCTGAAGAGGAAAGTAAGTTGATGGGCATGGACTTTAGGAAGATAAATCTATTGGCCACTATAGGATGACATATAATAACAATTAGAAGAATAGCAACTACCTTTTGATTAATTCCTTACTGTTTAATGCTTCACATTATCCCATTTAATCCTCACAACATGGTAGGTGTTTGACAGGTGAGGCAACTAAGACTCGGAGAGAGTTTGCTCAACCAGCAGATACTTACTGAGCATACTATGCTGGGGGCTCCTCTCAGGTCTAAGGATGGAGCTGTGAGCAAGACACATGGGGGCCCTGTTCTCTGACAGTGTGCAATTCCACAGAGACAAACATTAACAATATTGCACAAACTTAATGACAACTGCGACTATTGCTCCAAAGGAAAAGTATGGACGCTCTGAGAGAATGGGCTAGGGAGGGGTCACTGAGCCTACTCCAGGCAGATGGGAAAGGCTTCCCTGGGAAGTGACAGTGGAGCCAGCTGGACAGGGAAGCAGGAGTTGACTGGGGAGGGGCAGTGGAGAGAAGGAGTGGCTGGAAGCTTCCCAGCAGAGGTCAGGTTGCTTGCCCAGAGGTCACAGTGTCTGTGGTGGTAGAGAAGGATCCAGCCCAATTTGGCCTCATGTCAGGCCTGTGGTCTCTCCTTGTCTCTACAGGCATCCTCTCTTCTCATACAGCACGTCAGCTGGTCTTGAAGGAATAAAGGAAAAACCCGAGGGGCGCCTGAGTGGCTCGGTCGGTTAAGCATGGATTCTTGGTTTCAGCTCAGGTCCTGATCTCCTGGTCCGCAGATTGAGCCCCGTGTCAAGCCCTGTGTGTCTCGGGCTCCCTGCTCAGTAGGAAGTCTGCTTCCCCTCTGCCTCTCCCCCACCCCCAGCCCTGCACACACACTCTCTCTCTAAAATGAATAAATAAATCTTTAGGAAAAAAAAAAAAACCTGATTAAAATTTGAGGATTAGTCAGGCTCTCTTCTATCTCCTATCTTTCTCACCTCATGGAGTCTTGAAAATTCTTACAATAGAAATAATGAAAACAACACTGTTTTAAACCATCTGATGTTGCCCAGCTAGCCTGGGCACCTCATACACTCTGCATGGCCTCATTTCTAGGAAGGATGCATTCTACAGGGACCAGATCACTAGCAGGAGCTGAGAACACAGGTACTGTCCCCTTGCCTTCACCCCCATCCCTCCCAACCCAGATCCAGCTGCTAGAGAGGCTGAGAGGGCCAAGGGGCCTCACAGGCAGCCTGAGGAAGGACACTTTTTGGAGGGGTCCCTTTTGGAGACTCATGGGCTTCCCTTCAAGATGCTTTTCATCAGGCTCCAGCCCAAGGCCACATACTCACTTGATTCTTACAATACTCTTGAGAAACAAGATGAAGAAACCGAAGCCCACTGGGAATGATCAGGGCCTGGACAGGGCTACACGCCTGGCTGTTGGCTCTTCAGTCAGTGTGTTCTGCATGTGGACACACTGATGAGGCTCTCTGATACGTGAGAGGGTTAACTCCCTTGGTGTTGTGCGTGACAGCCTGTGGCCAAAAGGGACCAAAACGGCAGCAGAGATGGAACCTTAGAGATACCCTCCAACTCCAACTCCCTCATTTCACACCTGGGAAGCACAAAGATGCTTACATAGCTGGTGGGTGGTAGGGATTTTTGACTCCCAGCTCATTGCTCATTCCATTTTTCCACATGGCTCTACTGTTAGCTAAAAAGTTTTCTTTGAATTATGAATGAGCAAAAGGAGATTATGTGTGTGGTTGTGGGCACGTGTGAGACACAGAGACTCACAGACAGCAGTGCAAGGACCTAGGCTGTGCAAGTGCCTGGGGTTGCTCTAAGCACTGACTCAGGGGCATCCCGTTCCTGGTGCGTGTGAGCTCAACCTTAGAAACAACCAGCGCCATCTTTAGTTACACATCCATTCGCAACTGGGTTTTACTCTTCTCTGTCTCTGGCAGCTCCAGTGAAGGCACATGACATACACAAAGTTCCCTGAGCTGGAGAATGCTGCCTTCCCAGAAAGGCGTTTGGTGAGCACTTCACATACCCTCGTCCTTTAAGAGCAAGATTCTCTTCACAGCCATCATGTCTCACTGCTGTCCAATGACCTCTGCCTGGCCTGGCTGTGTCAGGCCGGACCCATCTGTCTTCCTGACACCTTCACAGCCACTGGAGGGGGGCTGGCGTATTTATTATCTTTGTGAGCACACACCACTGCAAACGCTTTACAAACCTGCCACTGGAAAGTTCCATTTCTCTTCCTTCTACAGCGAGTTTATGTACTTTGGATCTTGAGCAACTCCCAAGGTGTGACAGGCTTCCTGCTGCTCTCTGTCTTGTATGGCTGAGAGGTCCCCTCGGAGAGGCTCCCAAGCCAGGCCCGGCTGCTGCCGCTCCATCCTGGAGAAGTGAAAAATGCCCACAGCAAGCACCGGGCACCAGGAGCGGAGCTGCTTTCCAACTGGGCTGCCTCCGTCCACAGCCATCACCTGGAGAGCCTCCTCATAAAGACAAGCCTGCCCCTCTTGCTTAACCTGCTCCCCCCCTCCCACCGCGGCCCCTGGCAAAGTCGTGCCCTGACCTTGCTCAAGGAGCTTAGGCTCCCCGGGACGATGCCCTGAATTGGTCTGGTATTCTCCCTTCCTGTCAGATACAGGAAACTCGATTTGACCTCTGCTCAGAACACTCTAAAATCATTCTTGGCACTGAAAGACTTCCAGCCTTTGTAATCAGAGCATCTATTATCACCCCAATTAGCGATGAAGCTCCGATGGGGCGGATTCCAAGGCGAATGCGATTTCCGTGATTTCCGTGATTCCTCGTCCCCATGTTGAGTGCAGATGTCTTTAAATGCAGTGAAATCATCTCTAATAAGCATGCATTGGCATTCAGATGGCTCCAGGGTGCATTAACAGTTTCCCGGCAAAATGCCCCGTGCCAACCCACCTTAGGGGACCCTTCCAGGTCCAGCAAGGAAAAGGCAAGGGAAATCTCAAAGTAAATCCAATTCTCAAGCAAACCATTATGATTTTAGGGCAGACGTGGAAATGCGATGCTGTACTTCGCTCAGCACTAATGGAGAACTGTGCCCTTCCTTCTCAAGCACATTAAAAAGAGGAGCAAGAAAGAGCCAGCAGGAACCACTGCACCCTGGGGTTGGAGGAGGGAAATGGAAGCCAAGTCTTCTGGACGTAGAATTATTCTGTAGGGAAACCACTTCATTGTTCAGAGCCTCTGCTTTCTTCTGGCCTGAAAATAGAATTAAGAATTACCTGCTCAAGGCTTTTGTATGAGTTATTTATACTGTTTCTACAAAGTATATTGAGCCCATATTTACAAACACATTTACTTAGAATTGGAGAGGAGCCAATGATTATAAACCCTGTAATGAGAGGATCCTGTTTTTCACCAAACACTTTGCCCCGGACCTGGTACAGAAGAGACGCTCAGTAGATGTTTACGGAATGAATGGGGTAGGGGTGGGGTTGGGGGGAATGAAAATGATCATCCTCAAGAAACTTAAACCTAACTGGGCATTCTGTTCCTGGTGCGTGTGAGCTCAACCTTAGAAACAACCAGTGCCATCTTTAGTTACACATCCATTCGCAACTGGGTTTCACTCTTCTCTGTCTCTGGCAGCTCCAGTGGCTCCCAGGCTGCCAACTCCGGTTCTCTCTTCTGATTTCTTCTTCCACTTTTAAGCCTGGATGCATACCTGCAGCATAAGGCAATTGTGGAAAGCATCTTAGAACAAAGGTGTGGGGGTTCAAAGCCGAGGAAGGTGACATCCAGATGGCAGGACACAGACACGCTGCCTGGGAAGGGTCTGCCTGGGCTTTGATGGCTGGTGGAACATCTATGGAAAGGGGAGGGTAAATGTTTCTAGAGGAAAGCAGAAAGCACCGGCTAAAGACGGAGAAGGGAAGCTGGGGAGACACTTGGTCAGCGTGCCCGGATGGGAGTGTGCAGGAGGGCAGTGGAGGCAGGCAGGGTGCCTCCTTCCCTCTGGGGAGCACCTGATGCATGGTAGCTTTAGGGCTGGGCCTGATCCCATTTCAGTCCTGACACATGCCCTTCCTGAAGGACAGCGTTGCCATTTTACAGCCAATGAGCTGAGTCATGGTCAAATTGCTAGCAATGGACGGCTCCAGAATTTGTCCCTAGGTCTCTCTGGCACCAAAGCTCTTCCCCTCTGTCTCAGAAGGAAAGATATTATTAAGACCAAAGAGAGTCCTTGACCTTGAGCTAGACTGTGGACTCTGGAGTCTGTGCATAGGCAAGGGACATTCACAAGGGGCACGGACAGAGGGTCTGGGGAAAGCATTGAGGCAGTAGACAGTTTTGCTCTTGAAGGAAGAGATCCCAGGGCAAGGATGCCCATAGAAAACCATTGCAGGGGTTTGGGTAAGAGGTTCCCAGCTAGGGGAAGCAGGATGGAAGGGAGGATCCTGTGTGAGAGGCTTCCTTCTAAGAGCTTTAGAATAATTCATGTGGGGAGCGAAAAAGGGATGCTAGAGATAGAGGTAGAAGCAGAGACATCACCATGGTTTCAGAAACCTGAGGGGCAGGGGGAAGCTGGTGCAGGGGAAGGAGGATGAGTTTTAACCTGCCATGCGGGAGACTCACGGATGCAACCGTGCAACTCCTGCGGTCATCGTTGTTCAAGGACCAGCTACGCACCAGGCACAGGAGTAGGCCCTTGGCTGTCAAGGGGTTCCCAGGCTGGGGGGTAGATTGGAGCACGTGCTCTGAAGAGCAGGGGGTGGTGAAGGCACTCAGGGCACGCCTGGAGCGGCAAGACCACCTCTCCTTTCTGCCCGGGGCCCTCACAGACAGGGGTTCCAAGCGTGGGTGGCAGAGACCACGAACAAGGACCCAAATGCACCTCAGCTCGGCCACTTCTCTATGGTCACGGTGTCCCCGGGGAGGCAGGGAGGAGCTGCATTCGTTCCTGCCCCCCAGCGCGGCAGGGGCCCACAGGGACACTGATCTTAGCCGGCTTTCTCAGGTCACCAAGGACCCGGCTACAGGAGGCCAGGGGCTCTGACACAGAGCCGAGCAGGAGGGGTTTTTAAAACTCGAGCGTGGATCAGAATCGCAGCCTGTTGAAGGAGATCCATTTTCTAACACGTTACTCCCTGGGAGAACAGAGGACTTGTGCACGGATGGGAGGCTCTGCCTCCGGGAGTGGCCTCCCCGTGCTCCAGGCCCCCGAGGCGAGCGGCCACTCCCAGCCTTCCTCTGGCGCAGAAGGTCACTCGGGCCAGGTGGGAGCAGGCGGCACCAGGGAGGCGGGGAGGCCCTCGTCCCCGTGTCTCATGCTCTTCTCTGTGCCCACCCATCCAGCCTCGAGCCCTTCCCCCGACGGGCAGGACGCCAGGCGGCCGAGGAGCAGGAACCCGTGCACCTGGACTGTGGAGGATGTGGTCTGGTTCGTGAAGGACGCTGACCCGCAGGCTCTGGGTCCGCACGTGGAGCTCTTCAGAAAGCACGTAGGCGCAGGGTGGGCCCGGCCCCGGGGGGGGGGGGGGGGGAGGGCTGCACGGAGGCTGAGGGTCAGGCAGCCCCGGGGCTGCGGACGGGGTGGGCTAAACTAAGCGCTGGGGAGGCCAGATGGAGCCACGGGCTTCTCAGAGCAGAACAACCACATCGTTTTGTTTTTAAGAAGGGATATTTGTCCCATCTGTTCCCTCGTTTTGGCCTTTATTAGGAGGGCCTGTTTTCCTGCCCATCCATCCGTCTGGCTGGTCATTCAACATTTATAGCACACGTACAATATGCCAGGCGAACTGTAATAGCACAGATTCCTAAGCTGCTTGGAGGATTCGAGGAGAAGACGCCCGTCAGGTGTTCAGCACGGTGCCTGGCTTTAGCTAGCCTTCGTTCACACGAATTCACAAAACTAGGAGAATCTGAAATATATAAAGATGGTAAATGAAAAAAAAAATTAGGTAGGTAGTAATTAATACTGCATCTGCCCAGCTTACTCTGTCAGTTCTCCATTGCTCTGTCACCAGTTACCACGAACATCTAGCTTAGAACAACACAGATTTATCATCTTCCAGTTCAGTGGGTCACAAGTCTGACCAGGGTCTCAGTGGGTTGAGGTCAAGGCGTCTGCAGGGATGACAATTCCTTTCTGGAAACTCTAGGGAGAATTCGTTTCCCTGCCTTTTCCCGCATCTGGATCCACCCTCATTTCTTGGCCCTGTATGGCTCGGCCCTTGTCCTCAAATCCAGCAGCATCAGGCGAGTCCTTCCCAGGCTGCTAACTCCGGTTCTCTCTTCTGATTTCTTCTTCCACTTTTAAGGATCCTGGTGATTACACTGTCTGTCCCACCCAGTAATCCAGGATATTCCCCCTACTTTAAAGCCAGCTCATTAGCAACCTTAATTGCCTTTTGCCAGGTAACCTAACATACTCCCAGCTTCAGGGAGCAGGACGTAGACATCTTGGGGGGGGAGGGAGGGAGCGTCATTCTGGCCTACCACAGTTACCATGATTCCTCCTCCTGTCTCACTTTTATTTGGTGATTCTGTCATAGAAACCATGTTCTCAGATCTGGGGAGACTCCTCCTCTAACCCGACCCTCACATTTCATTAGTGATATATCTGATGTCACTGGACAGGGGGGCCTTGAGAACAAGGACCCCAGAGAGGGTTACGTTGAGACGGATCTGAGTGGGAGGAGTCTGGCTGTCTTCCAGAGTGGTAGGGGATGGTGGAAGTCTAAGAGGTGGGGGGAAGAGAGAAGATTAGGCCCACAGATGAGATTTGTCCACTCTGCCATTTTGCCAATGACACAGAGAGTGAGTGATACAAAGTGGGTGCTTCTGGCTGGCTGGCTAGATGCATGAGAGGGGCGGGGGGGCCCTCACATAGTTGTAGGAGTCCTGTAACTGCCTCTTCCCCTGACCTGAGCACCCAAACTATCTTTGTCTCTTGTGACCTGAAAATAACAGTATAGGTGAGTGAGGAAACCGAGCCTTACTAGGTTCATGAATCGAACATGCATTCTGGAGGGTTACCATTTTCAGAGACAAATGGGAATGATACCACCACCTCAAGGGGCTGGCATCCCCTTAGTAGTTCGTTGTGCTAAACCCTGAGATGAAGCAGGTGCATTATTTAGTTGTATGCCACCTGGTATTATTAACAGGGCCAAACACCTGAAATCCCTCATCAAGTGTAATTAGCAATTTGGTAATCAGCTCAAGGTCGGTGGGCTTACCAAGAAAAGAAACAAGAGATTAGGGTGATGGAAAGAATACCAAGGCCTCATACCAGCACCTGAAAGGGAAGGGTTATTGCTAGTTTCGGGGTCCAGCTGATGGATGACACTTTGTCTTAGTCTGTTCAGGCTACTATAACAAAGGGCCGTAGACCGGCTGGCTTATGAACAAGAGCAATGTATTCCTCAGCTCTGGAGGCTGGAAGTCCAAGATCAGGGTGAGAAGCCTCCTTCCGTGTTGCAGACTGCCATCTTGCTGTAGAAGGATACTAATCCTATTCCTGAGGGCTCCACCTTCATGACCTCATGACCTCCCAAAGTCCCCACCTCTAAATACCATCACATCGGCCTGGGGCTTGAACTCAGGCTGACCTGCCTTCTAGTTTGGCCTAACCCCCACCTTCAAATACCGTCACATGGGGGGTGGGTAGGATTGCAACATTTGAATTTGGGTGAGGAACACAAACATTAAGTCCACTGCAAACTTTTTGCTCCTTTAGCCCTAAAGCAGATAAGGAGATAAACATCACAGGGGGCATATTGGGAACATAACTGGGGTTTATGTTTTGTTCCTTCAATCGGGAGCAGGAATTTGAAAAATCCAGTGTGTCATATGACCTCAGGGAGATTATGGGAAGAGGAACACAGTATTTGTTTGCTTTATTTTTTAAAAGAAGATATTGCCTTGGGACTAAGAGAATGTGTGCCTGAGTGAATCCATATTCCCTTACCTCATCCCCTGACCCCCTGTTAACCGTAGCCACTGTTTGATAAATCTGACCATCTTCTGGATTTTCTTGTTTCTGATCCTGTTCCACTAGGAGATTGATGGCAATGCACTCTTGTTGCTGAAGAGCGATATGATCATGAAGTACTTGGGTCTGAAACTGGGACCCGCGCTGAAACTCTGCTACCATATTGATAAACTGAAGCAAGCCAAATTCTGAAGGTTTTTACAAAGATAGAAGCGAAGTCCAGACAACAGGTCTCAAGATCATCTTCTGCCTTACCAACATCCAGCACCATCACAAAATGGATTCTCTGCTGAAAAATAACAGCCACAAAGACTGGGTCTTTTTATAAAACTTGTGCATCTCTGCCTTTTAAAAAAAATCAACATGGCCCTTTTGAAAGGCTCCTCTGTGTTAATGATTTGCCAAAAAAATAATGGAAAAGCCTATTATTTTAGCATTTCTGATAGGTTGGTTGCTCTGAGCATGGGTCCTATTTTTATGATGAGAGATCAGGGAACCCAATGCTACAGCCCACAGAGAACCCTGGAGGGTTCCAAGGATGTGAGAAGAAAGACCTTTGTCTCTACAGGGACTCCACCATAGCACCACCTGTCTTTAACTCTGCCCCAGGGACCTGTCATTGTGAGCCTTGCTTAATTCAGCTCTGGAAGCTGTCTTCTGAGGAAACATGCTTCCTCACCTTGCACTATCTGGAAAACTTGAATTCTTTTGCTCTCTGAAAGCGAAGAAAAAAATCTTTTTCTATTCCTAGTTATCCGAAGTACTGTGTTGTCCCACTAGAGGGCAGACTGCTGATGAAGTTTCAGGACCCTCCCAGCGGCAGCCTGCTGATTTAGTACTCAGTGGACAGGTTAGGGTCTCTGTGAACAAGATCTAGCGCACAGACATGGAGAATTTCTTCCACAGTCAGCACCACAGATTGCAACTTGGGGAAGAAACTATCTTCTAGAACGTTCTAGTTCATATCCAGTCATTTTTGACTGACTGAGATGCCCAAGCAGCAAAGGCAAAAATTTGGAAGTATGTTCTTCCCAGATGGGGCTTTGGAGTTCCTTCCCTTTCAGAGTCCTTACTGGGGTGTTGATGTGTTGGCACGCTGAAGAGTCTTAGTGACGTTTAGCCCACGGGTGTTTCTTTAAAAAAATTAGAAAAGTGTCTCAGATAAGCTTTGAAATGGGAGAGTGTTGATTTCTTGTTACATTGCTGGATTGTGTAGTTGTACCGCTGGCTAATTTTTCTAGTTCTCAACAAATACACAGACATGCTGTTATTGGGTTTAATTCCATTTACAAATAGGTTTTCCTTCCTCGCCGGGGAGTAATAGGAAAAAATCGATTTTTCACCCCTTTGCAGCTGTGTCCAAGGAAGGACGACAGGTCCCCAGTTTACGAGGCAGAGGGCAACCTCATCTCCATTCTTTTTATCCTTCTCCTTCCTCTCTTTCCCTCTTTCTTTTATTCGTCCTCCCTTGCTGAAGAGGAAACACATTTTCAAAATGAATTCACCTTTGCCATGGGCATATCCTCTTCCTTAAAAACATCCACAGTGTTAGAGGTGAGGAGCTGAATACTAGACTCTGCAATCTCTGGGAGGGCGAGGATCAAAGAAAACTCAGGGCCCCCCTTGGCCCAAATGCAAATTAGAAAAAGCCACCTTTCTCCGGGGATGCAGCCGAGCAGGGGGTCTCAGGTGATGGACGGAGCAGGGAGGGACTTCCCCCCCCCCCAACCGGGTGCCCTTGTGCAGGACAGGAGCTGTGCAGCCTTGAGGCCAACCAGGCTAGACTTGCACACTGATCTTCTGTAAATCAGTTAGAACTTAGAGGAAGACCATAAGAAAGATTCCATGCCATGCTGTTAGACCCACTTTGATGAGCAATATTTGAGAAAGCACATCCTAGCAAAATCCTTTTTTAGGCACACAAATGGTGGCTGGACTTAAAGCATGACAGAGACGGGAAGGAGGACCACGCCTACCCCTGCTCACCGAACCGAGCTTGGGTCATCAGGTTGCGGAAGGGCTCAGTGTCCGTTGCTTTCGGCACCTGACGATACTACCTTGAATCAGGCCTCGGGGACAGAGTCTTCCAAGATTCTAAAGTGACAAAATGACTCTGCCCCTCAAAGTTTGTTCATTATGAGTGCTCATGGATGGTCTGGAGTTAGATCAGTCCCCTCAAAAGGCCACGGCTAGTTTATGTATTCAGAACTGCCAGTGTGAAAATAGTGAGATCCAGAAACCCCCACGACAGCCCATCCGCTGTTTTTTGCTCAGTCCTCTGAAACTTGTCATGCCTCTTTCATCAACATATACCTCGTTGACTTTCAAAACTTCCTACCCACCCTCACCAGTGCCTCTCTCACTACAAAGGCATGAACATTGGTGCTCCCAAATTAAAATCATCCCCAAACAATGTCAAAGAGATACTTTGAGTAGTTTCCGGGGGAGAGAGATTTTTCTCATCTCAAGTCTAGGAGAAAACTGGATCCATGTTCACGTGTAACTGCTCTCACGGAGGTGCGATCTCATTTTGCATTAAACTTTAAGCAGGACAGATTGCTGAAGCCATGATATTTAAGGTTTGACTTTTTAAAAATCTCATTACTCTTAAAATGAATCTGCCATATCAGAAAATAACCCAGGGAGGAAATTCCTCCTTGCCTGTTTTTGCACTGAAATGCAATTAGCCAACAAAATTATTGTAGCAATACTGCAATTATAATTAATTTTCACCCCTTTCAAAAATCTTGTCAAACCAGGCAGCTAAATAGCTCAGCAAATGTAAAACATGCCAGGCCATTTCTTCTAAATGGACCTTAAAGAGTCAGGCCATGTGTGTCACTCTCATCCAAATGTGAGCTTATTTCGGGAGCCTCACACTTGTAAGGATACGGTACTTGTTATTCCACTGCGGTAGCTGTGTTTCAGGTTGTGGTGAATAATGATATAGTTTTGCATAATTCCAAATTAGAGTGTGTGGGTGTGTGTGTTCGTGTCCAGACATTTCCAATCACCCGTGTCTGTTAAAAACTTAAAAAAAAAAATCTAGAGACAATTCTATTGCCTAAATTCATTTTAAATATTTCGTAAGTACATGAATCCCTTTGTGAAGACTTCAGGTAAAAGATGTAGGGTGTGTGTGTGTGTGTGTGTGTGTGTGTGTGTTCCCTAACACAGTGGTTGGAAGAGCCTAAGGAAGAGGCTGAGAGCGTGTCAGCTATTCGGTTTGCTTGGTTTAAAATGCCTCCCCAGTTTGGAACTTGGAGGCAGAACCCGCTCTTGGCGGTTGGGACGAGGTATCCCCTTTACTGCCAGCAGGGTGCGCCCTGGAGGCCGCTGGGGACGGTGCCGGGCTCTGGGCCGGCCTCCCTCAGGTGCTGACTAGCGCCCCCCCGGGGCGGGGAGCCGCGGGGCAGGGGAACAGACGTCTTGAGCGCCTTGTTTAGTGCCCACCAGAGAGTTCACCAGGCTCCCACCATTTCTCTTCAGCAGCGCTGCCAAGGTTTTTCCCCTTTCATCAGGAAGGAGCGAAGAGCTCCTCAGGAGAACCAAATACGCTATTTAAATCTATTGGGAAGGAGTCCTGAGCTAAGGTTGGTTTGCTTGAGAAGGAAACCGGTGAGAGAAGGAAGACACAACTATAAATTTCTTAGGAAAACGATAAAAGAGCACCTCCTCTCACAATCCCAACCCTTGAAGCTGCAATAACCTATTTTTGTATTTATGTGCTGTATGGAATCTTTCTTACTTTTTAAAATTAAAGTCATTTTTTAAATTATTTTTTGAGATTGCTTGAGGAGAATTTTGTCCTATCTCTGGAGATAATTGGAAATGCCCGGAGGTGACCAAGGACTGGAGTTTAGTCACTGCCGGAAGGTCTTGAAAGATGGAAGTATTCTGCTTTATTTCTACCCAGCCAGGTTTTCGTACATGTGAGCAGGTGACAAATGCTCTGACAGGGCACTTCTTCAGCTCTTCCCTAGAGGGGTGATAGGATGAAGAGATTGGACTCACCTTTTTTTCTAACCTCTGATAACAAGACATGGGATTGTGAGAGACTAGATGAACTTTGTAAAGCTGCAATGTTTTCTTAAGCAGTGAAAGAAGGCCTGTTGGTGGATGTGGTTTATTTTTTGTTATAAACACACTCCAAGAACCGAGTGGTTGCCCAGCTCTGCTGTGGTCTTGCTATGTCCCCTATCCCCGGTGGCATGAGAAGGCCACTTGAGAACCCCAGAGGTGAATCCCGCAGATGGTCAGACGTCTAGAGATGCCGCCATTCCAGTTTCCATCTTGTGATGTCACCCCAGGGCCGACGCCCCGCTGCACTCACACACAGCCGCTCAGCTTCCAGCACCACTTCGGGCTGTGCTGTCCAGGGAAGAGCCCTGGGAGCCCCAGGTTCCAAGGAGTCCTTCCCTCCAGTGGTTACCCCAATCGAAGACGATTCCTTCATGGACAATTGGAAGCTGGATTTTTGAAAGTCTAACGTTTACTTGAAAGAGAATCTCTCTTATTTATTGCCACCAGTTAAATATTATGGAAACATGTCTGCTAACAATTTGCTTTGTGTAATTTGTTCTAATGCTAATAAGCAACAGCTGGGATACTTCCTGTGGTAAATTCCTTTGTGGTTACAGTGGTATTATCACACATGGACTTCACCAAAACGCTGTACTTAAGAAGAACGTTCACTCTGGCTCTCTCAGACTTCAGGAAATTCCCCTAACTTAGAAACAGTTCTGGGCAAAAGCACATTTTTAGAGGAAGATTTGCTCTTCTTCACTCCCTGCTTCCTCAAGCAGGCCCCCAGACCTGTGCTTTTCAAATCCTACATACAGAGCCTGAGGGCGGTTCTCCTCACTTAGCACTGAGTTTGAGTTCCTCCAGGGGAAAAGCAGAAAGCAGAACTTAAGAATGACGCCTTCCACCAGGTGAGGATGCCGTACCCGGAGTCGATATTAAGAGCATGGGGGCAGGAGAGGAGTGGAGACACATCCAAAGGCGAAGAGGTGGCTCAGCAGGTGATCAAATAGTGACGACGTCAGCCAGTGTGGGGACTGCAGCATCTCTCTGTCCAAAGGGTCTCAGTATACCACTCAGACTTGCTCTGGGCTGCCAGCCCACCACGCTCTGCTCTGTCGTTCCACCGTATTACCTGAGCCTTAGAGCTCGTTCCACGCACCGATGCTTGACTCAAAAGGCCAACACAAACGTCTTCCGTTATATCCTACTTTGGAAAACACCTGGTGCCTTGCTTTTCCGAACAGCTCACCGTGCAAGAGCGGACCCGAAGGGAGTGCCCTTTCCCTGTCACCCGTGTGACTGGACGCCGCCTCCATCATAAATGTAGCATCCTCAAATCTCAGGAAGGCTCTGCCTCCCCACCCAGCGCTGGATGGCCTTCCCCACAGCCCTGAGAAACAGCTGTGCCCGACTACTTCCCATTAGGGGGAGTTCACTCCCATAGGAAGTGGCTTGTTTCTCTGTTGGACAGCTCTGGTTGTGAAAAAGTTATTTCTCAGGGAGACACAGATGTCTGTGAATCACACACAGACGTTTGAGATGAAGCCAACTCTGCAATCTTTCTCTTTTTAACAGAGCTCGCCCATGCAGTAACCGCACCTATAACACAAATCGACATTGGCAAGTAGATCCCAGCTCTGCTACATGAGGATAGGGGACAGACACTTTATATAAATGTAGAACTTAGCTAGGTCATGGCCATCAGATTCATCAGCCCTGTCATGAAGAACTAGCGAAATTCTTGTGGCCTCACACATGCACAAAAGGGGTCCTGGGAGAATCTTCAGTGCAGCTGTGAATCTGGCTGTGGTCACATAGGCATGTGAGTTACCTAGGCTTGTGTGAATGGATCTATAAGACCATGCACTTCATTAACTGTGAAGAAAATGCTATGAGATGCTGAGGGCCTATCTCTTAATTGTACTCATAAGTGATATGATGAACTAAGAAAGCTTTAGTTTAGATAAAAATAAGTTATAATCCATGATAGAAAAATAAACATGGTCTGCCCTGAAGGTATGAAAGAGTGACACAGTTGTGACCCCAGGCCCAAGTTACATTTCATGCTTATATGTGCATTCACGAGTGAGTGTGTATTTGTGAGTTCATGCAACCAGAAGTGGGAATTGGGGGATGTTTGAGAGGGATCGCAAAGGGAGATTTTGCTTTCTGGGACATTTTGTCTTAATCAGAAGAACTATCTAGCAATGATTTAGAAATCAGACCCCAAACTAAATAAAACATGGAGTTTATGTAGCTTACTTACATAAAATTCTGGATTATGGAGCAGATTCTCTATAAAAATACTTAAATCTCAGTGCTTGGAAAAAGTAGATATTAGCTAGCACCTTTCATAGCACTTGCCATAAAAAAAGGCACCTTGTTAATGAACTAAATGAACACGTGTGACCAGTTTTCATATTTTTGTCAAAAAGCCACTAATTTCTCTTTGAACCCCATTATCTTTATTGAAAGGAGAATTGCCAAAGCAGAGCATGTGGCCTTTTATTTCCTGGCTCTCCCAACCTCTGCAGTCACCGACTTGCATTTCACTTGCCTCCCTTTGTCTTAAGATCTCACATTCCGATTGGCCTTGTGGTCTATTGCAAGCATTAGAGAGTAGTATTTACAGCTTTACCTTTAAAACATCTTTTCCTCCTCCTTCACAATCTGTGACACCTCTCACAAATGAGTAGTTTCCATCTATGGGTAAACTTGCACAGGGAGGTAAGTTCTTTCCATGACCCCCGCACTCCCAGAACCTCACTCACCTTGGAGAGGGCAGGTCCGCCAAACTGGGCCTCCCGCACAAGCCGCTCTGTCATACATGCGGATGGCAGCAAGCCTGTTCGAGAAGACACAGCCTGTAGGAGATGGATAGAAGAGAACCTTCCCCTGTCCTCTGCCATGCTTTACCCATCTCCGTCCTTGAGAGCAGATTCAGAAATATCTGGGACTTCTCTCTTTTCCCAAGTGGTTATGTAAAACAATCATAGGACCAATTTTTTTTTTTCATAACCACACCAAAACTTAGAGTGTTCCACCTTCAAGGAAATCACCTTTAAAAGCCTGGGCACGTGTTCCAAGGATGTTATCACTGCCCAGATATTTTTTAGTTCATCTCTTCTGGGGTCATCTTTAGAAGCCGGAACACTTTCCTTTCAAAGTGTGGTTGGAAGCGTACCATCGTCCGTTGGGAGTGGATGTTTTTTTCTTTTCGGAACAAGCCAAAGCCACTGGGGTGGTGTCCGGTAATCCATTTGAGATTTTAAAAGGCATCTCTCCATACTCATTAGTTTGTCTTTTCCTTGTGTGTTTCCTCAGTTGGTCCAAAACTTCGAGCAAGAACAGCCACAATTCATTTCTCAACTTAAATATATTAGGCAGGCGTTGGTATAAGGAGCTGCAATGCATAGATAACTTTGAAGGGCAGCATCATCGGGATGTATAACATCCACCATGTTCATTTTAAAGTAATCTCGCTGTATCTTTGGGCATGGTAACCTCAGTATATCGTGAGCATATGCAAGTATACAGACCCTGTTTTTATGCCTAGAGTCCCCAAATCCAGAGGAATTGGGAGGAAGAAGCAATAGGAACACCTGGACAGCTCATCTCCAGTGTAGGACCTTCTCCATGTCATCTCCCCTGGGTCCCACATAACTCTGTGAGGGCAGATGATGGGGCAGTGCAGAAGAAACAACTCTCTGCATTACCCACCCTGTACCCCCATCTCCTCAGCAGGAAAAGGAAGGGGCATCCAAGTGATGCAGTGACAGTAGTTACTGTCAGCAAAGACCAGTGCGGCGGCTGGCTCCGCACTCTTGTGTTTTATGACCTGTAGCTTCTGCTTCTCCCCCTGTCTGACCTCATCTAGGTACTTTCTTATCCTCTTCTCTCATGGGCCCATAACTCTTCCTCAAAGCCACATAAGCATGATTTTGCCATCCTTTCTCATTCGTTTCTACCTTTTCTTTCTTCTTTTCTTTCTCTTCCTTCCCTTCCTTCCTTCCCTTCCTTCCTTCCCTTCCTTCCTTCCCTTCCTTCCTTCCTTCCTTCCTTCCTTCCTTCCTTCCTTCCTTCCTTCCTTCCTCCCTCCCTCCCTTCCTCCCTACCTCCCTTCCTTCCTTCCTTCCTCCCTTCCTCCCTACCTCCCTTCCTTCCTTCCTTCCTTCCTTCCTTCCTTCCTCCTTCCTCCCTTCCTTCCTTCCTTCCTCTGTGATTCTTTGTTTACCCCTTTCTGTTTTTCTCCATTCCACTAGTTCAAATGCTTTTTTGGGAAGGAGACGGCGGTGGAGAGAGAAATAAAGAACTAACAGATAGTCTCTTCCCTCCCTGGTCCAGCAGTCCTGACCCTTGCCTGCCTTCCACTGTCCTCTCATTACCCACCCACAGCATTCCTCAGCTCTGTCATGTTCCCGACCTGATCTCCACTTGATCTTTCCATTTCTCAACGTCTAGCCCTCTCAGTCTGTCCTTGAGTTTGGGAACAAGAATCCTGTTCCTTTTATTTTTATTTTCATTTGAGTCCTATCCTTTTTAAATGCTTCATTCTGTGACTCACCCAGACATCTCCCTAGTACAATTCATCAACCTTCCTTAAGCACAGGCCCAAATGCCCAACCGTCTAGGGATTCCTCCTCATTCAGTCCTGAAGGTCAAGAGCCAAGTGACCTGGAGACAATCTGACATACCTCTTGAAAAGCATGAGTTGTTTCTCCCAGCCACGCTGCCCCCTGCAATCTGCATGGGTCACTCTGACATCCAGTAGCAATTCCGATCGTTCCACAGTTCTTTATGGAACATGTAGCTTTGTCCAGACCCACTTAACACTGACTGCACCCCCCGTGAAAAAAAGCCAGTCCAGTGCCTCAGTGTAAATGAGGAGGGCCAGCCCGGATCAAAGATGAGGCAGGATGACCTATCTCAGAAGCATTCTGGGGTAAGGTTTTGTTTTTAGACATTCACAAGTCTGCTGAGAAGTGTGCAATAGTAAGTCTGGGTAGGGAAAGACAATGATATATTTCTCAAAGGAAAATGTGGTTTAGAAGAGAGAGAAAGGCAGCAAAATTCTGGAAAGGGGATGCTCTATTCCTGGCCTTTATCCAGCACAATCACACACCCTCAAGGTCTTCCTAGAAGTCAAACTTGTTTCCACCACAGGATCTGAAAGTGTTTGTGCCTAAGTGTGAGAATTTGAAGGACTTTAATTTCTTTTATTATCCATCATATTCAAAACCACAGTATTTAATTTGCTGCCATCTTCCGGCTATACCTTTGATCACTTGAGGTTTAAAAAACAAAAATGAGCTCCTCTCATCTCATCCTCCAGAAATGTTGAAAGATCAGTTGCTTTATATAGCAAATATTTCCATTTTATAGACATTGGTTGATTACAGCGTTTCTCTCCTGCATATACCTAGATGTAATTTTATTAATATATTTTCTCCTTTAAGTACATTTGCAGATAAACTAGCTTTTTATTCTATACACACACAATAAAACTAAATAAAAATGGGTGAAACAAAATCATTTCATGATAATTGTCTTCTGTTGCCATTTTTTCTTTACACTAACAGCGAAAACTTTTTGTTAATTAAGTGCCATTGTAATATCACAAAGCGTCACTGGGCCAAAAGGTTTTTGTTTTCCTAGCTAGGCCAGGCTGTAATTATCTGACAAGGCTCTTGCTAAATAACAAGGGCATCTGAGCAAGTGGAAATCCATGTTCTCCAAGCCTGTGAGATTGAATGATGATGATTGAAATGTTATGCCTTTTGTTTTGTAAGTTGAGGGATTTATTGTCAGATTCTTTCTTTCAACTCAGGCTCAGTTGATCTCATGTTTCCACGTCTTTATTCTACTTCTCTACCCTGCTATGCCCACGCAGGAGGCTTTCTGATCTCTCTCCACCTGGGAGAGTGGCAGCCGAACCCTTTTCCTGGTAAAGCTTCTGTCCTTAACCATGCACTGCGTGGAAGCGCCAGAAACCAAGGGTACAAACAGGTCATCTCCCCATCTTGGTAAAATAAAAATAGGGTTAAAAAAAAAAGGAAAAAAAAGAAAAATAGGGTTGATTGCATTGCCTTAGATGGTCTCCCTCCCTTCTAATTAAAGATTTTAAAAGGGTGTGTGTATGCATATTCATGTGTGTATTTATGATTGGGTTTAGCAATTTGAGATAAAGGTCATCCAGTGAAAGTTTATGCATCATTTGTTCGTGCCGAGGCACATGTGCGTGCAAGGAGGGCCTGGTATGTGTATTACAGGTACTTTAAACACTTGGAAATTCATTGTGCTTTCACTTTCTGTGGACATAATGGAATTCTGGAACATTACTTCAATTCCATGCTTTATTTAGAAGTGCTTGGAGAGTGTGGAGCTTTGAGCTTAGGAAATGGTGTAGTTTTAGGGCCTAGCTTTTTTTTCTTTCTTTTTTAAAATTTCAATGGATCTAATTTTGCAGACCAGAAATCAATGAATAAAACTCATTGTAATGGGGAACAGCATTTACACTGGAGACAAAGAGCAGCATACTCTGTCACCTGGGAAAGAGCCTCTCCTTAATTTTTGTTCTTTGTAAGCATGATGTAATCAGTGTTTCTTAATATCGGGACAACCCTCTCCCTTCAAAGTGTTCCTATGTAATTGTGTCACATAATGGTAAATTGTAAGAGGCAATTTGGTTCTGTAATTCAGTTTGCAAAGCATGCAAACATAAGATAACTAGGTTAAATGCAAATAAGCATTACACTAAGGTACAAAAAACAGGGGGGAGAAAAGATGCTGTGTCCATAACTTAGAAAGAATATGAATTTTATTCCTCATGTGCCTCAAAATGTAGTTTATTAAAGTTATTTATCCTCTAGTTTAATTGCATCACATGCTGTTCATACAGATAATTATCTGTGTATAAACATATATGTATTCTTATCGCATATATTTACAGATCTCTCTTTGCAATAAGCAGGCTCCAAGCAAGCATGTTCTTTAGGAGTGGGTCGATGTGCTCATTTTTTGCAATGTACAGTGTTTTAACAAATAGACGATTATATATAAGCACCATATCAAAATGTGCTTTTAATTTTTCAAAGCCTTTTTGTTATTGTATGTGAGCTTTTCCCTTCGGGTCAATTCTTTCATTATGTAGAGATCTATTTTTAATATATTCCTTTAAATAGTGACTAGTAGGTACCCTATAGTCAGATGTGTAGTTTCATTAAGTAAACACTACTGGCCTTAATGATTTTAATATTTTGGGGTGCTTTTGCTTTTATTTTTGATGCAGTATTTTTTTTCTAGTACAGTGTATTGTGGGCCTGAGAGTGATTCAATAAAATTTCTAAATCTTAAGATTCCAAGACAATGCAGTATTTTCTGTTCATGCTGTAAAAAGTATTTCTGTATTTTAATAAAGAATGGAATTTATGTGGGACTGTATCTTTTCTCTGATCAGCTTCCCTATGTTCATTATTATTTCATTAGACCTAATTCCCACCGGTGGATAGCAAGGAAAAGCCTTTCAAAGGGGGGTCTTTTGACAGCCAAGGCTGAGAAGTCCTGATTCACAGTTGCCTGCAGCACTTCCATCGGTGGCCCGGAGCTGGCTGGGAGTGACCTGTGACAGGAGCCCAGGGCTCTCTACTGACTATACTTCCTGTCTCCCTGACCTTCCTATTCTGGCCAGTGAGTACAAGGGGACAGCCCAAGGCAGGAAAGGAACGTGAGATTTGATCAGAGCGCCGGGTACCCGGTGTCTGCCCAGGGTCATCTTGGACCAGTCTCTCCTCTAGGATCTCCTTCCTGGTTAATAATCAGGGACAAGAGGAGGGCTGCCTTCACTGGTACTCGGGAGGATTGAAATAAATTACAGTGCTTGTAAAACCTCCCGAACAGTGTTAGTTGAATCTGGAAAGCTATTCCAGCTGTTTACTCCAGTGGGTTGGTTGTGAGTCTGGCTGTTTAGGGGTCATGATTGCTCCTGCGTTTTGATCCTGCTCTCACCCTGACCTGCCAATTCCCTCTCAGAGGCCACCATCCTGTCCCTGGTGCTTTGCAAGGATCCTTCACAAAGGCAGCATGGTTCTCAATGAAACAATTCAGGGCAGGGAGGGGTCCTCCCATGCCAGAGCTCTCTGTGGCTGGGTAAGGCCAGAGGAAGACCTGGGGACAGCTCTTGGGGAGGGTTGGGGGCACAGACCCCCAAAGCCTTCTCTCACTATTTGCCCGTGCTTTGCTTAAGACTTAATAGATTCTGAAAATATTAACCCTGCTGCTTGCCCTGCCTCAAACAAAACCATTCCCAAATTCATCTCCCTCCCTCTCTCCTCCAGCACAGATCCCAACTAGGGAGCCTTTCTCATATGTCTGTGAAGTCCCTGAGCCACCCCAAAACACCCACCTACCAGTGCCCTCGCACACTCTGGTCCTAAGGGCCCCTTCTCGGAGCCTGCTTTCCTCTAATAGTTGGACACAAGCTCTGAAAACCCAGCTTCCATTACTAGCTTTTTCTTGTTGTTGGACCAATGTAGTATCCTAATTATAAAAGGTCCAACTGGGGAAGAAATCCCAAAGTGAATGTGATAGGTTTTTCTGCCAAATCTGAACATGGGTTTGGCAACCTGAACACTTACAGACCCAGAGAGGAAGGAGGGAACACCATGATGAAGGGAGGCATCTGGCCCTGGATTAAAGCAGTTGTGTGGTGTGAAGCAGCCATCACCGAAGGGCAGGGACAGTACAGCTGGTGTGCATGGTCAGGTCTGAAGCTGATGTACAGGCGTGTGCCCAACTCACCGTGTGTGTGTACATGCACTGCCCCTGCCGTATTCCGTGTTTGAGAGACAGAAGATAGATTGGACCAGAAGCCACACCTGGGGTTTAGCCCCGGCCTTTCCACTGACCGGACCGACTGAGGCCATCGGGCATGCTTTCCCCTTCCAGACACCAGGGAGTTGGACTAGCTGAGGTCCATGTTCCCCCTTGCCTACCCTTGCTCTCTCCAAGAGCCCGTGAGTCTGCGCCTTAGCAGTAGAATAAGCCATTTATAACTAGACTCCCTTTTTCATGGTCTTGAGATCCCTGAGCTTAGATGGCAGAGACTGAGATGACCACCTACCTCATGGGCCTCTCCTAAGAATCCATGAGGGAGAGTAGTCTTTAAGATCAGAATGGAGTTGATTTTCTCAGGCAAGTTACCAGAAAAGAGAACTTCCTCTGTAGGAATTTAAAGCGCCATCACACACATTGAGCACGGACAGATCTTGCCTTCTGATGTCTAAGAACTTCCATTCATTTTAGTGCTCTATGAACTTGAACGTTTTCCCATTACCCCTTTCATTAAAAAATTTTAAAGCAGAATTGCTTTTCTCCTTCAACTCTTCACCAAGGTTGATTCGATATGCATCTAGGAGTGGCTCCTAACTTATTGTTAACCTGTTAGTGGGAGCAATAAAAAATATTGAAAGGCAAAGGCTATTTAAATGAGAAATATTGGGGCGCCTGGGTGGCTCAGTCATTAAGCGTCTGCCTTCGGCTCAGTCATTAAGCGTCTGCCTTCGGCTCAGGTCATGATCCCAGGGTCCTGGGATCGAGCCCCACATCAGGCTCCCTGCTCTGCAGGAAGCCTGCTTCTCCCTCTCCCACTCCCCCTGCTTGTGTTCCCTCTCTCACTGTGTCTCTTTCTGTCAAATAAATAAATAAATAAATAAAATCTTAATAAATAAATAAATAAATGAGAAATACTTCTGTAAAATCCCCTGGGATTGGGAGGTGGAGCAGGGGCTCCGAACAGTAGCTCGGTTGCTGGTTTCAGACTAACAGGTTTGGCAATGATGTTTTGTTAGCGGCAGTTAATCAGCGAATCCCATTACTTTATAAGGTTATCACTCTTAGCAAAAGCTGCCAAGTACAGTTTCTTTCTCTCCAGGCTGACGATAACATCCTTAAAATTTTGCATCGACAAGTAGTATCTTGTTAGCAGAAACCAGGTAAACAGAAGCACACTGAAAATGCCATTTGTGTGCAATTCAGGCTGACGTTTTGATCCAAATATTTCAGTCATGTTAGCCTGCCGCTTCCCTTCTCCCTCATCATTTGGTGCCTGTATGGACTGTGAATGAGAGAGAGGTAGGAAACGGCTTCTTTGTTCATCACCAGCTGCAGGAAACCCACTCGGGTGTCCACCGTGAATAAATTCACGGGCTTGTAGAAGCTTCGCTAAGTCACCGCCATCCCCTGGTCTCCTCCTCAGCCTTGAAGGAGGCTTTCCAGTGAATTAGTGATCCAGGAGAGCTGCTTTCTCTCACCAAAACCGCTTCCATTAACCCGCACGACTCTTGCTTGGCATCTCGGCACAGGGCACTTCGAGAGCCCATGAACTGCGTCTCCGCACACCGCCCCTTGGCTCCCGCTGTGTGTAAATCCCCCACAGCCTCCTCGGCCAAACGCCCTCAGTGCGAGTTCACACATATTCACCCATCCCTCTTCCCGCGGGCCTGGGAGCCTCAGAGCAGCACCAGGGCGCTAAACACGTTGGCGTCAGCCTCGACCGCCTCCCAAGATGGCGCCACATCCCATGTGGAAGGGGAGGCGGTGTCGCGGTGAGTGTGTCACGCCGCCGACGGGAAGTGCTGCGGGAGCCCCTCAGGAAGGGGGACAAGGGAAGCTCTTCCCTCTAAGCACAATACAGCACAAGGGGTGCTGCGGGAAAAGGCAGGCAAGAGAACGAGCAGTGGCACTTCCACGCGGCACCACCTCCAGAGCGGCAGGGCTGCCGCCGAGCACCACCCCTCCACTCACGGATATACACCCAGCAGCCCTCCTATTCCATCCCCACAGTGCTCCACTTTACAGTTCAGCTGTTTTGTTTTGTTTGCTGATTTTTTCCTTTTGCCTCAAAAAGCTCGGAGGGGAGGGATTCGAAGATCTTCCTGGGAGGTGTGTGTTATGCGCATGCGCTGACCGTCCCTGCCGCCGGCCGCAGGGGTGGTTGATGGCGTATTGCCTCCCGCCCTTTCTCTCCCCGCCCACCTGCTCCTGCCCACCCGTTCCCACGCGTCCAGCAGGCCGCGGCGTTTCTTAGAGCTGCATATCACTTCCCCCAGGAGGGACTTTGTGTTTTCTGGCTGAATTATTCTTCAGACATTTCCAGTGACTTTCCCCCTTTGGTTGCACCTCTGCATCCTTCTCACACTTGGCTATTGAAGCATTTTTTTTCTTGAGGCTTTATTTCCTCCTCTTGCCTCCTCCGCCCCCACCCCAGTGAGAACATCTCTGTGCATGTCTCTCAGCCTTATATTTTCCACCAGCAAACACACTTCCAAGGGCCTTAGTGACTTGTGAAAATTCCTTCCAAACTTGTCTCCTGGAACCAGAATGGCAGATGAGAGATTTCTTCATTAAAATTAGACACTTTAGGAGGCATTCAGTAAAAGCTCCAAGAATTCCCAATGGGCCTCTGTCTGGTGAGGGGGCCAGAAGGAGGCCTGGGCTTTGGGAAAGGCTAAGACCAAGCACACCGGGGTTCTGTCCCCTTCTTTCTGACACAGAATTCCTCCCCCCTGGGGCAGGGAGGTTTTGAACCTGATGGGTTGTTGCCTTCCTTTCTCATTGCTCCCACTGACTGCTGCTGGAAAGTGTGGGGAGTGCCTGGAGGTCCTCATGACCCACTGTTCTCGGAGAACAGAATATGATTTATGACTTGCAGAGCTAGTTGAGGCTTTGGATGTAATTCCAAGCTGCAATTTCTCATTTGGGCTCCTAATGTTTGATTATGCAGCTGGGCGGCGTCACGCCCTCTAACAGGCAGGTTTCTTGACATGAGCCAGTTCCCAGCTGGGGGTTTTCACTGGCCCAGCAGCATGCAATGGGAGCTTAGAGGAAACTTCTGGGAAGGGCCTTAGGAAACTCAGGGCCTGGGAAAGTGGTTGTTTAACCCTGGCTGAAAGAAGGTGAGAAAAAGGCAACAAACTGGCCCTTCTTCTGAGCCAGGTTCTGCCCTGGATGCTCCACGCACAACAAACATCTCACTGATTCCTCAAACGCCTCTGCTGTATGGGCACATGGCAGAAAGGCTCAAGGCATATCTCTGGGGCAAACCAAACCACCTGCTGGACTGGCAGGAGCCCCTGTCTCCCTGCATAACCTTTGGTGCCTCCACGAAGACCCAAGGCTGGGTGGTCTGGTCTTGTGATTGGGCCTGTGTCTTAGGCAATGTCCACCTCTCACAGTCCAGGCCTCAGACCAGGTGGACCCTTTTTACTTCTTTCAGAGACTTTAGGATACAAGCCTCTAAAAAGCTGCCAAGATGCCAAGCACAAAATGGACGGAGATTCTATTTTTTGCCACCTGGCCCACCTGAAGGAAGCCAAGGATAAAACACCTTCTCAGCAGGAGCACACATGCACACGCACACACACACATACACACACACACACACACACACACACATACAGTGCAGCAGATTTGCCCCATCGTTTACTATAGACCATTGTTATATCTAACTTTTGAGCAAACTATTAGGATGAACATCCTTGCCAGAATACTGAATTCTGAGACGCAGACTGATGGCAATCAAGTCTTCCTTATTTAGCCTGCAGTCCTTCCTCCTCAGTCTACCTGCTCAAGGTTCACTTCACATGAGCACATACTGTTTCCATCAGCAGACATGAGTCAGGTCCTGCAAACCTTGGCGTGTAAGCACTTTCCCCCTGAAGCAGGGACCGTATTTCCTCATTTGATGTTGAGACCTGAGTCTGGCTATTGACCTGGAGACAGTAAGGGTTGGGGTGGAGATCAGGGAGCAGTACATGTATCATCTCATGAGGCTTTGGAAGATGTCTTTACATTGTCTCCAGACGCCCAGGAAGCTGTTTTTCTACGTCACATAAGAGAGGCCTGCTGCTGCTGGCCTGGAGAGTTAAGGAGAATTGGTCATGAAGATTCTTGGACACTTGCAATCAGTGTCCCTATCCCAAGTCTCAGGGTCCCACTCTTTTTCACTTTTAGCGCTGTGAATTTGACATGGGAGACCCAAGGCTACACATTCAGTATACTTTGCAGCTCTGCTACTATTATTATCAGACGTCGGGGCTGATTTTCAGCACAGTTTGTCCCATAGGTACAGGACATAAAGTTATGGGCCGCCCCAGAGGAGCTCTGGCTTTCCCAGCATGCTGTAGGTTGGAGTAAGCTGTCCTCAACACTCTTTCATCACGCGTCGCAATGCCATCGATAGCAGCCGGCACCTACCACAATCCTTCTAATTAGCTCATTCTACCAGTCAAAAGCCACGGCAAGTGCATATCCCAGCAGTTCCTAAATTTTTCTGCATATAAGAACCACCTGCTGATCTTCTAAAACTACTGACACCTGGCTTCCACCCATGGACGGTTTCATTTCATAGGTATGGGGTAGGACCTAAGCATGGGGTTATTTTAAAACTTCCCACGTAATTTTAATGTGGAGCAATTTGGAAACCACAGGCATATCTCCCATCTTGGCATGTTGCCTCATCAGTGCTTCATCTTCCACCTCTACTTTATTGTTCTTAACCACCGGTGAAAGCCTCATTGCACCGCTACACACCAGGGGTTATTACCAGGCCCTTTGCCTTCAGACAGGTGGGCAATTCAACTCCCAAATCCCACCCTGAGGGGCTGCTTCCTAGGGCCACTCTTGGAACTCTGTCTGTCCCCATTCCTAGAAAACAGAGGCTGAGCAAAAGCTTATAGGCTAAGACTTGATTGCAGAATGGAATTCCAGGGAAGCAAAAGAGAAGATAAGAAAGAGGGCAAGAGACAGAGCAAATACAAGGAGGTGCATTATCCAGCTGGCCACAGCTCCATGCTGAACTGATTGCTCAGTCCTGCAGGGTATCTCAGAGAGACCATACGACACCACCCATCCTCAAACAGTCCTTCCCAGGGGAAGAAGGGAGAAGGATTTCATGTCTGACTCCCATCTCCCACTGGTCCCAGTTTGCTAGTTGCCATTTCTGGACTGTGTCTCTTTGGGCATTAAGTGGCTCCCCTAGTTTCTTGCATCTCAGTAGTGGTAGGAAAGCCCCGTAGCAGAAGCTCAGAGGCAAGAAATACACAGCATGGCATGGGAGAGCCACTGCATCAGTTGTCTGTGGCTGGGCCACCAACCCCCCTTAAAACTTACGGACTTAAACCAACAGCCACTTCTGTCCACAAGCAGTTTGGGCTGGGTTCGGGGGAGGGGCTCTGTTGGTCTTTCCAGGGGCGGGATGCACATAGCTTCAGTCATCTGCTGGCTTACCTGGGGCTCCCTTGGGACTGGTTGGTCCAAGATGGCCACGCTCACATGTCGGGCAATTGCTGCCGGCCAGTGGCAGGGTGTCTCTCTTCACTCGATTGTTCACCCTCGAGGAGGCCAGACTGAGCTTTCTGATATGGCAGCATCATATTCCAAAATGGGGGACAAGAGGCTAAGGCTTGGAAGTCACACAGGGTTACTCCTGCACATTCTCTTGGTCAAAGAAGCCACGAGGCTCAGATTCAAGGAAGTGGGAAAGGGCTCTGGATGGGAGGGGTAAGAGAGGCGCACCGCAATGGGCGTACACATAGCAATGCAGGGGACCTTCACAGCTGCCTTTATAAACATTGTAAAGCGAGCATTGTCACTTTACGCCTGCAAGTAGGCGCCTGGTCCATGGCAATGGTGGAGGCAGCCACAGCCTCATGGCCCCAAGACAGATGGGACAGCACAAGTTGCAGTTAGAGTCACGCCAACCCAAATCCAAGTAGCACGTGTGGCTCTGGGTGGCTACTACCTACGTCCGGTTCAGAATGTACAGCTAGTTTAGAGGGCAATATGGCCATATCTAATAAAGTTGGTAATATGCCTATAGTACAACATCAAAATTCCACTTCTAGAAGTTCTCACAGATGTTCCCAAGGTGAGAACAACCTATTCATGGTAACACTGGAATAGCAAAACAGAGGAACAACCTCCAAGTCTATCAACAAGGGAATGGATAAATGAATTCTGATATATTCATTTCATGGAATACTATATAGTAACTAAAACGATATAGATGTATCAGTATGAATAAATGCCGGAAATATAGTGGTAAATGCTATAAAGAAAGCTGAAGGAGATATACATATTGATATCATTTGTACAAATCTTTAAAAAACACAAAAATGATACCTTATTTAATTCAAGCATGCAAACATACATTAAAAGAGTATAAAACACATATGGGAAAGAAACTCTCAACTTCAAGATATTGGTTATCTCCAGGGGAGAGGAAAGGGATTGGGGAGGGATGTCAAAAATTTGCAACATTGTGTTTATTAGAACAAAAGGTATCTGAAGTAAATATAGAAATGCTAATTTTGTTGTGTGTGGGCCTTTGGTTCATAGATTTTTGTACCACCCTTTTCAATACTTATCATATATTTGAAATATGTCATAATAAATAAAAACAAATATTCTCAGAAGGCACCAGGAGACCTCAATTCTGATCCAGATTCCGCTTCTAAGCTTTCTCGTGGGTAGCAGTAAGTCTGAGAAAGATACACACCAAAATGTAAAGGCTGCTGATCTGTGGGTGATGGGATTTTAGATTATCGTTATTTGCTTAGTTTTTATTGCAGTTTGTTTAGTGTTGTTTGTGTATTTTATTATCAGGAAAAAAATTAAGATATTTTCAAGAAACCTTGTTCTTTGGCCTTAGATAAATCACGCAACTTTAAAACCACACTGAGCATCACAAGAAAAAATGAACAGAAATCACTATCTTGTAGATTGACCCCTCGTGGTCTTACCTGGGTCTTCTGCACGTAGCGTGCACGATTGGACAGTAAACCCGGCGGCATACCAGCGGGCCTGGGCTCGTGGCAGGTCGGGGTGCAGGGGCATTCTGTGGCAGACAAAGCTCCCACTCACTGGAAGCTGGATCCCTCAGCCCACTCCGTTATTAAATAATTCTTGGCCCCCCTGAGGGAGGGCCCCCTGCAAGGTATTACCCTCTTCTAAACACAATAAGCAATGACCAAAAGGACACCCGAGTGTACATGGCACGGACTGCAAGAGGGATTTGTACAGAGAACACAGAAGCAGCTCCCTACCCTCGCTCCTGACCTCATTCAGATTTCATGGGTGAGTCAGGGGGTGCAACTCCAAGTAGCTTAAGCCAAAGGGGGGGTCACATTCAGCTTATCTAACAGGAGGGCACAGAGGTAGAGCTAGGGACTCAAAGTCCAGCAGCAGGACTGTTTCTCCGTTTTCCATCTCAGCTTCCCTCTTTGTGTTGATCTCATTCTTCCTTCGAGAAACTTCATCCACGAGTACCTGGGTGGCTCAGTCAGTAAGCATCTGCCTTTGGCTTAGGTCACGATCCCAGGGTCCTGGGATTGAGCCCTGCATCAAGCCCTGCATCAGTCTCCGTGCTCGGCGGGGAGTCTGCTTCCCCTTCTGTCTCTGCCCCTCCCCCTCCAAATAAATAAATAAATTTTTAAAAATTAAAAAAAAAAGAAAAGAAATTCCTTCCACCAGGGAGGACAGTTCCAGACTTAGCCCTGCCAGCTCAGGATCCAAGAGGAAGGAAGGTAGATCCACTAACACCATCAGCATGTTTCATCTCATAAAGGACTCTGATGAGATCTATTTGAGTCCCCGCTCCACCATATGCACTGATCATTACGACCAGAGAGCAGGCCAAGCTTGGGCCACACCCCCACCACTGTTGAGGGGCATGAGGCAGCATGAAGGGACTGGTGGCCTCATCAGAACCAATGACATAGGCATGGAGGAGCAATTCTCTAAAGGAAGGAAGTCTAAGGGAGGAAGGAAGACTGAGGAAACCAAACTAAGCGTCCACCCCATGCACATAGGATACAGAGCACTTATTCTGTAACCAGTCTCTTAAGCAGCATGGAGGTGCCTCCGAATGAAGTGTGTCTCTCCTTCCCCTCGTTCTAAGGGATGTGTGGGGAAGACCTTGACAGTAAAGTGAGAAAAGTTCTTGCAGCTGTTTTGTAGGCTGGGGGTTCACTTTGAATTAGCCCAAACTCCCCCTCCTCCTCTCCAGCATGATTACCATTCCCTCCCCTTGCTTCTCTGTTCTTAACCATATCCTTTTTTTTCTAAAGGCAGTAACCTGCATGTTTATGACCTTCCCTAGTGATAAATGAAGGTATTCCTGGCTTCTTAGGTGCCAGCCCTTGTATTTTAGGGGCAGAGAACTGAGACTGAAAGGAAAATTGTAAACTAATCTCACTTATGAACTTATACCCCCAAAATCCTAAACAAATCATTGTCTGCAGGATGACCTCAGAATGCTGGTCAGTACTGTAAGAAAACAAAAAGAAATAAAACATATCAGGATCAAAAAGGAAAAAGTAATAATATTGGCATTATTTGATATGATCATTTACACAGAAAATCCAAAGCAGTTGACAATCTATAGAACTAATAAGGCTTCAGTTAATCGCTATCAATACACACACACACACACACACACACACACACTTTTCTATGTACCAGCCACAACTAGAAAATGTAGATATTATTAATAATACCATCACAATAGCAATAAAAAGCTATAATTTATCTAGGAATGAATCTCACATAAGATGTGCAAGGTCTTTACAAAGAAACACAATTTTTTATTGAAACATAAAAAAAAGAAATGGGAAGAAGCATCATGTTCATGGAAGGAAAAATTCTGTATCATAAAGGTGACACTTTTCCATAAATTGATATATAACTTAGTAAAATTACAATTGAAATCCCACCAGTTTTTCATGGGATATTTCCAGGGTCGTTCATTTCCACCAAGGGATGGGCCACAGCACAGTGACCCGTGGCAAGAGCCTCACCTCTGGGCCTCGGTTCCTGTTCACCCCAATAAGGTGATGAGCAGGAGAGTCCTGAGTTGGGTCTATGACTGGCTATATTTCAGCCTCAGCTGAGCTCTGTGTTTTTGAAAGAGGAGCAATGGAGAAAATTGGTTCCTGCTATTTCTATTGCTCAGGAACCAAATCCTCTTCAACCCTGGGATCTGGCCAGCTAGGACATAATAAATAACCCACCAGTGGAAAAAACGCCTTCATTTCATTCCATGAGTTTATAAATCAGTATGTTACTCAGTTATCCCCTGACTTCATCTAATATTTTTCTCCATCACTCCACCATTGGGGATAGTGTCCTGCAGGAAAAACTTACTTCTGAAATGTACATTTCATCTTCTTCCAATACGGAAAAGCAGACTCAGTGAAGAAGGAAGAGTGAGTGGCCGTGGCCAGCTTTCTGCTTGGACACAAGCCATGGAAAGGCATCCAGGAAGAATCTTGTTGGAAGATGACTCTATCAGGCCAGATCAGGAGTTTGGGGCGGCAGCTCACACAGGGGACTCCGGTGACCCACATGGAGCAGAGCTGGCCCCCTCTCCGGCTTTGGTGTCTGTCCCTCCAGTCCGGAGGAAGCTGTGTGACACAGCTCTGGCCAAAAGACCAACACCAACAACGGCACCCATGTGCAGGTAGTACACCTCATCGTTTGCAAATCACTTTGTGTCCCTTGATCTACGTAATGATCCTGTGACTATTGCCATATGAAAAATGGGGAATATGGCATTTTACCGAGAAGGAAGCAAACCCAGACTCCAAATTCACAGCTAGTAAGCAAACAAGCCAGAACTCATGTCCAGCTTTTTAAAAAATAACTGTCCTACTCTCTTCTGTCTCCACACTCTGTACATCATTGCTCTCTGTGCCGTCACCCCCCACCCCCACCTGTGCCGACCTCTTCCACGTGCGGTTCGGGCTTGGTCGAGATGCCCTGCAGCGCGGCTTTGCGCTTCGGCAGGCAGATAGAGGCCTGTGGTCAGTCCACAGGCAAGACCAAGGGAGGGTCTTTTGGTAACTTAATCAGCGTGCCGCTACTAATAAGAAAGGCACTTTCTCCAAACAAGGAAATTTCAAAGGGCAACTGGCGACCCCTTCTCTGTGCGCGGGAGCTTCCTCCTGGGGCTGCGCACGGAGCTAGCACCTGGCCAGCCCACTACTGACACCTTGCGGCCGAGAACAGAGTTCCTGCTCATTTCCCATCAGAGTCACACCCAGAAAGGAGGCTGAATTTTAGGAACCAGCCAGATCTCCTTCTTCTGTCCTTCCCGGGCTCCCCTGGCAACTGTCTCCTCTAAACTCAAAACGCCAGGGCTGCTTGGGGTGTAACCCTTAGTGGGTCACTGCAGAGCCTCCGCAGGGCGGGCTGCCTAGCTCCTGTCAAGCCACGGTGGCAGTCACAGGGCCCTCTAGATGGCACCTGCTGCCCAAGGCAGTAACAAGCCTGCACGGCCCTCGCCAAACAACTGACAGATGAAACAAGGCTTTGCTCATAAAAATAGGCATGAACCAGACACCTGAACACTGGATCTACTTTGGGGCCCTGTGTCTGCTGCTGCCAACTGAGCCTCAGAACGTGGGCAGGGGACACCTGCTGGAAAAGGAGCTTGTGCCAAATGGCCTTTTGTGACAGCCATGGAGGCAAATGACACTTTAGAGGCAGAAATCATCGAGGGACTTGTTCTTACGTCAGCAAGAAAATACTTCAACTTCTAAGGAGACATTGCTCGTAATAGGCAGAAAGGTACCTTCTGACATCCATATGCACACCCTTATGGTAGAGGCATCTGACTGCAGAGTCTTGTGTCTGTCTTAAGATGTGGTGTGCAATTATTTTAGCTCAAAGTATTTTTAATGTTCCTAATAGTAATTATCAGTGTGGCTGTGATTCACTTAATTCACATCATAAGAATTTAAGACAGTTCTATCTCAATGCACCACGATGTCCCATTGCACCAAGTAGCTAAGCGTTCTGAAGCAGGTCACTGCATCTCCAGCCCTCTGTTTCCCCACCTATAAAATGAAAAGTTTGAACAAATCTGTATTTCTTAAGTGTGGTTTGTGAACATGTGTGCATCAGAATCACCTGATCTTTAATTAAAGACCCAGATTTCATAATTGCTCATCTGAGGTCTGAGAATCTGCATTTGAACCCATTCTTCTTCTTTTTTTAAGATTTATTTAATTACTTGAGAGAAAGAGAAAGGGAGCGCATGAGTGGGGAGAGGGGCAGTGGGAGAGGGAGAGAGAATCCTCAGGCTCATCTGAGGTCTGAGAATCTGCATTTGAACCCATTCTTTTTTTTTTTTTAAGATTTATTTATTTGAGAGAGAGAGAGCACACGCATGAGCGGGGAGAGGGGCAAAGGGAGAGGGAGAGAGAGAATCCTCAAGCTGACTCCCCACTGAGCACAGAGCCCAAAACGGCCTGATCCCAGGACCCTGAGATCATGACCTGAGCCAAATCAAGAGCTGGACGCTTAACCGAAAGAGCCACCCAGGCGCTCCCAAACCCATTCTTCAGGTAATTCACATACACACATGTTTGAGAATCACTGAACAAGGTGATCCAGTGTCTTAAGAGTTATTGAGAACCTATTATGCACCTGGAACTGACAAGAGAAGACTCTTCCCCTCCAAGAGCCCACAGTCCTGTTGGGAACATGGACAAGTGAACAAAAAGATACAGTGAGTGACAACAAATGGTGGGGCAGAAAGAAGGAGGGGCGGGGGGAACTGCCTGGGAATGTCATCCCTGAAGTCTCCACAAGGGGAGGGACGCTGGCGTTGTCTGGGAAGATGGATTCACCAGGTGCACAAAAGGGTAGGAGCGGCTCTGCCCACACCGTGAGCTGCATGTGACTTTCAGCCACTGTCCTGGGGCCGGGCCTGGTCGCTTAGAGCCCTGAAGCCCCGCCCTGACAGTGAGGCCAGCATCTGTAAGAGGAGAGCAGCGCACTAAGGATTAGCCTGCCGTTTTCATTTGATCCAAAAATGGATCCAAAGCTCTGGTAATCTCATCCTCTCCTTCCAAAGCAGTAAGAGGTCAGGTCCTTGCGGAGGGAGGGCCCAAAGGTGGGGCCGGGACCGTCCATCCCCGCACACACGTGGCAGGGCTGCGGATGTCCACAAGAGCCGGCCTGGGATTTCGTGTCCGCGAATCACTTTCTTAATCAAAGGCATTTTAAAAAGCAGTCCTTATTCTCCTTCCTGTTTCTCTCCTCTTTCCCCCTTTATCCTTTCAATTTCCTTGACTATCTAATATTTAAACTGTTTACTTTTGGTAGCTTTTGGAAAGATGTACCCAAAAAACTCACCTTGAGTTACTTACTACCTGGGATCTGATCCATGTTCTTAAATCCACCCTTGTATCCCTCAGCCTGAGTTCTGCCCCAGCCTTCTTATTCAGATGCCCATCATCCCTGGCCTCAGCCCAGTGGCCTTGGGCAGATACTGAGAAGAAGCAGAAGACCAACCCATCCATCTTTTGCCGGTTTGGGCTGGGGGAATCCTCCTATCAGCTCCCAGGAGCTGATTCTCCATTTTCAGGAATATTTTGTTAAATACAGGCATTATTAAAAATTAAATTATACACATTATAATTAAATAAGTTTTGTGAAAAACAAAATTAATAGATGCCCTGAACTCATCATTTCCCAATTATTTTACCACATTATACTATTATCTATCCTCCTGATGTTATTTATACCCATTATATCTAAATAGTGGAAATATTGTATAATGAGGTGCCACTGTGTGTGGGATCTTGCCAACTCCAAGTTCAGTGGCATCACTTTGTTAGCTTGCAACCGATTGTGGTGAAAATATTTACACCATACAGCAACTCTTTCTGCCCATGGGTCCTGTCTCCAGGCTTTAATAAAACCACTTTTTGCACCCCCCCAAAAAAGTCTACATCATGGAAATCAACATATGCTAGAAATCAGGGCTTGATTTATTATTCTCTTAATTGTCTAGACTTAAAAAAGTGATGGAAAATGTTAATAATGAGAATTAACCTTTTTAAAAGCATTGTCATATCTATGGCTGTTACATTGTGGATAGCACAGAAATTTGAGGAAATATTTTCCCAGTATTTGAAAAGTAATAACTGATGTAGAAAAGAAGTCACTCATGTCATTGGTGAATGAGCAAAGTTCCAACCTATGTCTTTGTGGTTGCACTTTTGTCTCATGTTAAAACATACAGGAAAATGTCACTGAACACCCATTCAGCAATTTCAACCAAGTATAGGTACGAGAATTCAGCAAAAATCAACAAAAGAATTCTGAGAGAATCAATTTGGTCTGTGGACTTTATAATAGAGTGTTGCATATTTCCTATTCTTTGTAAATTGTGTGCTACTCATCCTTAATATCAGCAAAATTTATATTACACTTGTGTATGTACATGCACACATTTCTCCCCCAGAGAGCCCATAGTTACACATTTACCAGTGTGCCATTAATCTTCTCTGAGCTTCACTTCCATGGAACACAGCTCACCCCTATCAAGGCTACAAAACCTGTAGTAGTCAGTTTTCATTGCCGTGGTGGCCCGTGGATTGAGAGTCCATGAAGACCCAGGTTCTCATCTTGGTTCTGCCACTCGCTAGCTCTCTGCCAACCCACTCGGTCTTCCTCAGCTCCTCCATGTGCCTAAGTGGGTGCATTGAGCCATATGAACAGTAAAGTCCATTCTGGCTCTAAACTTATGACTTAGGAACCTGTGAGAAAGGGATGACTTTGAAGTCACAGGAATGCCATCCAGGAGGTTTGGGGTGTACAAATGTACCAACCTAAGGACTCCCAACTCTACACTTCAGTGCCAAATGTCGTATGTGAAGTCACAGATATGTTTAAAATGCTCCCATGTTGTTTGGTTACTTCAATAAGAATGACATGAATTCTAGAAAAGGAGAGGAGAGAGGCCTTACCTATAAAGAATGTCTTTCAAGGCCTGTCTGTTTGAGATGAAATAACATAATTCTGCCTGTGGGGATGCGGTGAGAAAGATGTACTAAGTATGCTCCTCAGCCGAGGGCACTGCTGTCCTATCTTCCTCAGCCTCAGCCCCTCTCCTTCTGGACTCTGCTTTCCTGCTCCCATGGGACATCTTGGGCACTGACTTCTCCCCCCCAGGGAAGGAGCAAGGCTAGCACAAATAGCTCAATACCCAACGAGCGATGGCCCACAAAGTCTAACAGTTACACAGAAGGCACTTTACAGCTCCCGCGTGCGTTTGTAGCCCTCCCCCGTCGGGCAGGAAATGGTTAAGCACGCCAGTCCCGATCCAGAGCTGCCACAGGCAGGGGAGGGGCGGCCAAGTAATAACCCTACACAGGAAGTGTGAGCCTCCTTCTTTCTGCCCAATGGGGAAATTCATTTTCAATCCTGACCTCAATGAGGAAGTTACTCTTCCTGCCAAAAGGAGGTACAACCTTCTCCATTCCCACAGCTCAGCAGAACCAGAAGATAGAAGGCAGACTGAGAGAAAGAGCCCCGAGGGCCGAGCATAAAACACGGGGAGGGACGGAGCAGGCAGCCCCACGGGCACCGCCCTTTTCGGCAGTACAATGACACAACTCAACACTCACTCACCGCAACCCAGGACGGCGGGCGAGGCTGGGCAACAAGAGAACGCTAGCCGGTGTGCAACACGGGAGACACACTGACAGGTCAGCAAACCTAGGAGAGCCGAGGCCGCCCAGGCCCCGTCACCTATATGTTCCTCCGCCGAGAGTAAATGGAAAGCATACCGGAAGGCCCCTGGATATTTTTTTATTATAGTATATATTTTAAACTAATCTATGATAAAAAAAAATTCATAATTCTTATCCTATTTTTTTCTGTCTTCATAATTCCCCAAGTTGAAGAACCTCTCTAGAAATTGTTTCAGATTGACCACTGGCCCAGGAAGATCCCGACCTTGTGGGTCGAGTCCCAGATCTGATGCCTTGGGTGAGAAGAGCCAGGGAAGGAGCCCTGCCCCCGTGCCCTTTGTGGAAGGAGGGCCTCAGGGGGGCCTGCATGCATGCAGGCAGGTGACCTGTTGGCACATTCGCACACTATCAGCCAAGGTCCCACCAGGAAAACAGCACCGCATACATTTTCAGGCAGGGCGCCTCAGTGAAGGGGGCTGGCTGCACGGGGGATGGTGAGCTGAATAGCTGTGCAGGGGCCCGCGAGCTAACCCTGAGGCTGAAGGCACAAAGGGAGGAGTAATGGAAGCTGCAATGCCAAGGGCTTTCGAGGGGGGACTAGTCACAGAGGAAAGGAGGTTGCTGCTGGAGAAGCTGCCTGAGGCAGAGAGAGAGGGAAAGGGATACCTCCTCCCACCTTCGCATTGGTTGAATATAGCCATGGTCGGGTCCCCTGCTGGACAAGGCAGAGCAGGGAAAGGTATGGACTGGGCCTGAGGGAAAAGAGGTTTTCCAGAGCTAGCATACATGTTATCATTTAATCTTGGAAGTAACCCCAAAAGTAGGTATTATCATCTCCATGTCACTGATGGAGAAACCAAGCCTCAGAGACCTTAAAAACCAATCCAGCCAATAACACACAATGGTAAATTGTGGAACTGAAACAGAAACTTAGATCTTCCATCGGTACCCCCAGACTCTGTCCACTCTCTTATTAGATCCCGCAGTGGTGTGGGGGGCAGGCATGTCTCCGGAGCCACATGGCACTTCCAAGCTACCAATGGTAGTGGTCTGTAACCTCCTGCTCGTTCCTGTGCTGAGAGCCACAGTCAGGGTGCCACATGGTGCTCTGGCATGAAGGGAGGCCATCGTGGGCCAGGACTGCCAGCTGGGGCGGTAGACCCATGGAGGGTCTCGCCCAGCCTCCCCGAGCCTCCATGAAAGACCTCTGTGTGCTCTTCAGAAGGCAGAGCAATGGGCCAATATGCAGGCTGTGCCAGCTAATTATCTAGCCCTCCTTCTGCTCCCTGGAAGACCCAGCCTGCTGGACGGACCGATGTTCTGTGTTTCTAGTGTCAGATGGCCTGGTTCCACCTTTCCGTGGGGCTGATATTTGGTTGATCCTTCAGGTTCCCATTTGGCCCGTAGAACACAAACATCTGCTGGGGTTCTGGTGGGCCTATGGCAGACTGCAGAGTGGAGAGGGACAGGGAAAGGTGAGGAAAGGAGGAGGGGAACTCAGGGAAGGGAAGCCGAGGGCAGCCTTTCTGGGGTAATTCATCAGATACTGCGTGATGGGGCGCGGGGCAGGGTCGGGGTGGGGCTTTATCCAGCTCCCCCTCCCAAAGAAGGGAAAGGCAAAAGAGAAGATGAATTTTCATGGGGTTTCATTGGAAAGCCTAAAGTGCAGTCTGTGGATGCTTCTCCTCCATTGCTTCGCTCCCCCCAACTGTTCCTTTTCTCACCAGTTGGCTATTATTTTCTAACGCATTTTGATAATTACTTTATCAATCAAGAAAGATAAACAAAAGCCTAAAAATACATCCGAGTGAATGAGCTCCCAGCGCCAACCAATCTTCAGCACTATGATTTTTATGGCCTTTCTTTTTCTTTTCTTTTTTCTAAAAATTTGCTTGGGAAACACTTTAAGGGCTTGATTCCTCACTCATTGATGGTTCAGTAGAACATATTAACCAACCTCTGCCCTCCTGGCATCGACAGAGAGGGCCGAAGAAATTCAATGAGTTGAGGAAATGCTATCCAAGCAAAATAAACACCCTAAAAAGACATGCCTACAGTCTTATCCTTATTAGAATGATTCTTTTTGCCTTTGATTTACTTATTACATCCACAGAACATTGGGTCAATCACCTCACGAGCCACCTTTTAAAAACGTAAGATGCAGGGAGTTTGTAGCATTGCATTACAACTGTTTGGGAAGAAAAGGCATCTCAGTGACTAGAGCTCATACTTCAGAGGCCAAAATGCTGTCTAGATATGCCCGACGAGTGACCAGACGTAAATCCCACCCCCTAGCCCCCCGCTGTATCTCACGGAGCAGCCCAGCCTGGCTTGGCTTATTAAGAGCCCTGGGGAGAAGCCCATGAGCACTGCATTGGGGAAGAGGCACTAACCTCCACTTCTACCTCGGTCCTAAATCCATGACATGGGAATGAAAAAGTCACTGGGGCAAAGCACCCTAATGACCAATTGGAAAGGCATGCCCCACCCCATCCCACCCCCTCCCCAGTTGTCACTTCCCAAAGTGACAGTGTCTCCTACCAAAAGGGGTTCTGGGTTTTCTTTTCTATCAAGAACAGCACGGGACTAACATATTCAGGGCCTAGTCCCAACAATCCATAGCAGGTACTATGGGGATATCAGACCTGAAGGAAACCATCCAATTTGTAGCTGCTCACGTAAAAGCCATCAGGAGAATCATGAAATGATTCTCCATATGGTGCCCTGAAGCTTCCAAGAACTATATGAGAGAGAGGTTTGGAAGGAATTCTTTCCTTTTTGGAGACAAGGAGGGTAGAAGCCAAGCATCTGTGGCAACCTGGAAAGGACAATCCTCCCCGACACTCACTCCCCTGCATCCGCGGGGTGGCCTGGAGGCTCCGTCCACGCTGCGGCCCAGGCACCTGGGGTCACCGACACTGGTGTGGTAGGCTTTTCCATTAACCAAGCTTATGTTTTCTAGTATAAATGGACTCTGCAGCTACATTGTGTGGAAGCTTAGAGACGTGGTTTGCCAAATGGAAAAACATTTGGAGGTTGGGAAAATATCTTGCACATAAATTACTGAAGGCACGGAGAATCTAAAAGAGGGATGAAATCAGAAGCCAAGGAAAAGCCGGGAGGGTGCCAAAGTAAAAATGGAGAGAGAGACAGAGACAGGGAAAGCAATAGAATGATTTCTCTTAATGACCGAGAAGGCGAGTTTCTAAGCCATGTTTGAGCCTCATAAAAGCCATGTGCCTGAGTATTGGGAAATATCCTTGTAAACGGTAAGATCAAGCCCCCATTTTTCATCCTTTCTGAGTGGAGCTCTCCATTGATTTTGTTAAGTGCTGGCCACCAGTAAGAAGCACAAAAGCTCCTTGTCTTCGACTGCAGCGAAGGCCGGTCGAACACTTGTTAATTTCCTGATTCATGACACTGAGAAGGTGGGGGTGGGGCGGTGCTTCTTCGCTCTCCTCTCTGTCTCTGTGTCTCTCTCTGTGTCTCTCTCTGTCTCTGTCTCTCTTTTGGTGGTGGCGGTGGAAACTATTAAAACAGAGGCAGATCAGGAAGTTTGTGATAAAGAGAAGCCAGCCAGGCTCTCGTCTGACACACAATCTCTCTCGGCTTCAGTAAACTTGCTCCTTCAAGGCCTGCCATCAACAGAGTCGGGCTCACGTTTCACCACTAAATCTGAGTCAACAATCTCTAATCTGGACACTGGGTTCGGAATCCGGGCTCAGGTTGCACTTGGAAGCTGACAGCAGGGACGAGAGCAGAAGAAAATACGGCCTTTGTTTCTGGGTTGATCGTCCCCACCGAGCGGAGCTGAGGTCATGTGTCGTTTTCTGTCATCAACAAGATAAAAGTTTGCACCTCTCTGGCCCTGAAATGGCTCTCCTGCCATTTATATTAAGGCCAGCGAGCTCTCTGCTGCAGGATTGGAGGGCCAAGTTTGTAGAGAGCTTAGATTTGGAGTCCTTTTCATCTTTCTGACATGTGATACCGTGACATCGGCAGCCCTCGCTGGGTTGCTATGCAGATATACAATTTCTGAAAAGTTACACCCGGAAAACGAAAACCCCGGGCTGGATTAGCATTTCACAAAGAACAGGGATAAGATGTGTAGCAGTTAAGCTAAAAAGCTAAAAAAAAAAAAAAAAAGAAAAGAAAGAAAGAAAGAAAAAAAAGAAGAAAAAGTGAATTAAAGTTTCATGAAAACAAACTCTTTTTTAAAGAATCAATAAGTATAAAAGTATCTTCTTGCATGCCTGGCCTTTGGTCCTGAGCGTAATCCAGCTACTGTGTGTGAAGGAGACACTGAACCAAATGGCGAGGCCAGGACGGAAGGTCTTGGTGCAGGGTGGGGGTCTGGGGGTGCTGGGGGTGTGGAATAAAAAGGGTGCTGTTGCTTTATAAAACTCTTCTTTCTTTCTACCTGTCGTTGTTTCCATTGTTTTTATTTTGTGATAATCTTTCCCTTTTGTGTAAATAAACCTAGAAAGAAGGGGGAAAAATTACCACATCGTCTAAAGGTTCTGGCTAAATATGCTTCACCCTCCCTTTCATTACCAGGGTCAAAGGGCATGCCTTCAGAGCTCACTCCCTCACAGGTGCCTCTCTTTCTTTCTTTCTTTCTTTTTTTTTTTTTAAGATTTTATTTATTTATTTGAGAGAGAGAGCACGAGCGAGCAGGGTGAGGGGCAAAGGGAGAAACAGGCTTCCCGCTGAGCAGGGAGCCCAATGTGGGGCTCAATCCCTGGACCCTGGGATCATGACCTGAGCCGAAGGCTGACGCTTAACAACTGAGCCACCCAGGTGCCCCTCCTTTTTTTTTTCAAGATTTATTTATTTATTTGAGAGAGAGTAGGGGCAGGGGCAGAGGGAGAGGGAGAGAATCTCAAGCAGACTCCCCGCTGAGCACAGAGCCCCACACGGGGCTCAATCTCACGACCCTGAGATCCCAACCTGAGCCGAAAGCAAGAGTCAGACAGTCAACGGACTGAGCCACCGAGGCGCCCCTCCCATGAGCCTTTCCGACACAAATATTTTTTCAAGTGTTTCAAATATCAGAAATTATCTTCTATGGGATGTTTAAATGGAACGTGACGAGCTTGCGTGAGGAGTAGCAGAGGGGAAAGGACTGAGGGCTTTCCTTGTTGTCCTCAGGACCAGGTGCCTTCCAGCTGAGACAGCATGCTCCTCTGCCCCAGCAGCCGCGGCAACACAGCTGGGGAGGTGGCGGCCCCTCACCTGCTGCTCAGACCTCAGGGCTTCCCAACAGCCTCACCTGCAGAAGCTCTGGAGGGAAACCCAGAGCAGGAAATGGGAAAGGGGACACAGAGGGTGTGGAGGAGATCGCAGCGATTCAACTAATGCAGTTCCCACAGTGGATGACGGAAGATCTACACAGCAAACCCTCAGTCCTTCCTCCCTGAGTGCTGAGTGCTGGGTGCACCTAGGGGATACAAAGATAAAGGAGCCCCGGTCCCTGCTCCCGGGCTGGTAGAGCAAAGCAGATGAGTGGAAGCAAAAGCGGTGGCACGAATCCCCTTGAGCACGCCTATGTGTTGGATTAGGAAGCTGGCAGGGTTTGCAAACAAGAGTTCTCATTCGGAACAGGAATCCACTGGAGGTTAGGTAAAGAAGATGTGGACAGTTGACTTTTTCTGTAACTCGAGAGATCGGAGCTACTTTTGGGCTCCTCTATGTCACTTCCAGGGTTGATCTCAAAGATGAGATGACATACATGAAAGGGACTGGTGTAAAATTGGGCCACACATTCATCAATTAAATACTCTTTTATTCACACATGCAGGCATCTATCCATCCACAAGAGGGAGGCTAACATGGGAGTGTGCTGGTTAAATGTGGACTCTGGTACCAGACTGACCAAATGCACTTTCAGTCTTCGCCTTTACTTAGCCTCTGTGTGCTCCGTTTCCTCATCTATAAAATGGGAATAATATCAGTATCCTTCTCACAGGGTTGTTGTGAGGCATAAATAAAATGATGCAACTAAATGGCATTTTGTACGCACTGGATACATGTCCATGAAAATTAGCAGTGGATTTCATTCCCTCTTGGAGGGGTTCGCTGTCTGCTGGTTTGGCCCAACCCTGCATGTGAGGAATGGGTGAGGAAAGAGCATGATACGTTCCCAGAGGTCTGGAAGCAGACTGCCATGACATCACCAGGCATGTGTTCCGTTGGCCGATTCAGATTCAGACTGAGTTATGACCTGAGTTGACGCTGGTATTTCTGCAGCTGAGGTGATATCGAAAGAGCACGCACGAGGGAGCAGAGGGTCCAGATCTGGGCTCGAGCGCTCACTAGCTCAGTGACCCAAGCCCATCGCTTCGTCTTCCTGGACGGTGCCTTCCTGACCCAGAAATGGGGCTCGCCCATAGAACATGTGGTTTTGTGACAGTTGCCTGAGATCGTCTGAGTGACCGCCCCTTTCGTGGCATCTGGCATGGGGAGGCTGTCCGTGTTTCTGTCCATTTATTCAGTTGGCTTAGTCGACTAGGGATCCAGTGGTCCATCCCAGAAGTGACTATGGGGCTTGGATTCAGCTCCCTACAGTCTGTGAGGAGTGACGCAGCCCCTGGGGCCCCGGCAGCTCTGCCCCCGCTCTGGCGGGACACCCTGTGGCCCATCTAAACAAGTAGCAGGGGAGAAAGCCCAGCTTACGGCGGCTCCAAGCATCAGCACCCTGGGGAGTGGAAACAGCCTCTGGGCCAGCGTCCCCGTTCTCCCTGCCCCAGGAATTGAACGTGGCTGCCAAAGTGCCTCTCCTCTTCCTCTCTCCCCTCTCTCTGAGCTACCGGCACAGCCCCCATCTCCCTCCAACTTTACTACAGACATACTGACAGTTGTATTTTTGATGTTATTCAAAACCAGGCGTCAGGAAAAGTAGGAGGAGGTATTTCCCCCTTCCTAACAGAAAGGTCAACGATGTCTCAATCTCGCGGTGTAGGCACCCAGTGACCTGGACGCTGCCCTGCGGGCGGCGGAGCCCTCGGGCTTCCTGGGCCCTAGTGAGGCGGCTGGACAGCGCAGTGGGCGCCGTGGACACCGGAGCCCGCGGCTGGGCCCTGCCTCTTACTGTGTGTAGCGCCTGGACAGGAAGCCCCCTCATCTTCATGCCTCAGTTTCCCCGGCTATGAAAGGGGAATGATGAGAACCGCAGCGCTGCCCTCACAAGGCTGTTGTGAGAATCAGACAAGTGAAGGTGTGGAAAGCCCGCCCCGGGCCATGCCCAGAGGGACACCTGTCTCAACGGCGGGCCCCTTTCACTAGAAGAATGACACAGACTGGTGGCAGCTGTTCATCCCAGCCACGGTCAGCATGATGGACCAGGAGGCCATTCCTGGGCACTGATGCCTAGCTTCCCATCCACGAGAGTGTCCAGGGGTCACACTTAGAGGTTATGTCACCTCCAAGGCTCTCCGGGGTAAAAAGTGTCCTAGTTCCGTGACCTGGAATCCCTGCACAGAAACCCCGGGGCCGTGGCGGAGTCGTATTCTCTTGTGTAGCTCCCTGCACTCAGAAGAAGCCAGAGGTGTGCTGCCCCAGGGGCTGAAGCAGGGGGGACGCCGGCGCCCCCGTCCCGTGAGCACCAGAAACGAAATGGGGCTCTGCAGGCTTCCTGAGTTCGCTGCGCAATAGCTCTGGCCATCAGGCTTGTCCTGCCCTCTTCCATCATCAGGCTGGACTCGTGCCCCAACTCAGCCCCCATTTTCTCTTGCAAGGGTGGACAATCGTTCTTCAACGATGCAGAGTTAGGAGGGCCTCAGGGGCCTACGTGCGCGGAGCGCAGAGGACACAGGAAGAGCGGTATGAGCAATGGCCTCTTCCATTTAAACAAGAGCCCTGAGAGCCCAAGGGAGGAGCAGTGAATTGTGCCTGAGGGAGATCAGGCTGGCTTCATGGATGGGTGACATGTAAACTGAGCTTTGAGGGGGTGGTTTATTAATTGCAGTAATCATCATCATCATCATCAGGGTTTCCCTTGTGCTGGGCCTAGGAGATCCAAGGCAAATAAGACAGGATCTGCACCCTCAAGGACGTTGCAGACCAGCAAAGGGTACAGACAGGCGAGCAGCTGGACAAGCAGAGTGTGAGGGGCACCGGGACAGAGTGGGGCATGGAAGGGCTCTTGGCCCAGCCAGGGGTTCCTGCAGGCTCCCCAGACAGCATCACCCAAGCGGTTGGCTGAGTCCTGATGAGTTGTAGAAGTTGCCCAGAGCAGATGAGGGAAAGACATTCGAGGCAGAGGTACCCCGATGTGCAAAGACGGAGGATGGGCGAAGAGCAGCGGCATCTGGAAACAGTGCCCTTGGCTTTGCTTCTGTAGGGAACCACTAAGGACTTGTGAGCAGGGTGTGACATGTCCCAGGGTGAGGCCCTGTTGTAGCCGGTCAAGGAAGCTAGGACTTGGGCTCCTGGGGTAGAGGAGAAGCCAAGGAGGGGAGGAAGCAGTAACAGTCTGGAATGCCTTTGTACCCGGGCCTGGGCTCTGGCCTTCAGCCATGTCATGTAGGCAGCATGAGCAGACTTCTGTAGGCCTGCTTATGGCTCAAGCCGTCCTCCCATTGTCAAGGGAACGCCTACACGGCAAGGGGAGGGCAGCTTTGCAAAGCTGTGAATCTAGGCTCCAGATGTGCAACTGCGTAGACCTTGGAAAATATCCAAGGGGATTCCTAGTGAGACCAAGAAGTGGTCCATCTTTTCCATGGCCCCATCTTCCCATTACCTGTAAGCTACGAGGGCAAGGGCTGTGAACTTTATTCTTCTTCCTGTCTCCCCTTAGCATCAGACATGGGGCCCCGGGTTGAGTGGGGGTTTGATAACCAACAAGGAAGACACTGCCTGACTCATTTCTCAGAAAGCGGAGTGGCCTCAGCACTTGCCCACACCGGATAAGGTGTGGTGGGCAAGAACCATGAACACTCAACACTCCGGCTTAGTTTAAAATTGAGGGCCACTTTCGAACAAAACCGAATCACTGCCAAACTTACAGGAAGTCAAACTGACTCTTCATGAAGATGTCATCCGGTTTTCAACAGATTGAACGTGTGGCCTGGGCTCTGGCCCCAAACCTCATGGATTTGAATCCCATTCTGCAACTCACTGGCTGTGTGATCTTGGGCAATTATTAAACTCACTGAGCTTCTCGTTCTTCTTTTATAATAAAGGGGAAATAACAAGACCTTCCTCATAGGGTTACTCTGAGGATCAAATGAGGCCAATGTACATACACTCAATACATGCTAGTATTGTTGACATTATGATTTCTATTTCTCTTTATAGATAGTTTTGATAGTACTTAGGGAACACCGAGATTGGGAGAAGGAAAGGAAGGGAAAAGGTGTGCTTATGTCTACTGAGATGCCATGAAATCCTTTCATGTTGGAACAAAGGTATCTTTTGTTTCTAGAAGGGTCAAAATGTTTGCTCAACAATCTTGGACTACGACAAAAGCAAAATCAGCATCCTGGATGATTGTCTCTATGACCAAGTCCAGATGAATAATCCTACTTGGGACTCTGCACCAGACAACCACAGCTGGGGCCTATGGAGCTCTGACAGAGTTGTCGTCATAAACATAACCCCACACCAGGAACCTGCGAGAGTCCCTGTTTCCACGAGAGAAAGAAACTCGGTCTCCAGAATCCACTCCCAGGAAGGTCTCTTAGAAGAAACTGCTGATTGTGCCAACGTTTTTTTGATAAGTTAAACCACGCCCGTGTGGGACTCAGCAAATCAATTCACCTTTCTAGGCTTCAGCTTTTTTCACGGGCAGAACAAGAGCATGAGACGGGTCGACACCGGCTAGAACTAGGTACTAATGTACTATCCACCTTAGGCATTTTCTGATGTTTAATTCGGGTACCAAGGAGAAACCAGATGGACCCACCCATTCACATAAAGTTAAGACGAAAACACCTCCCAGCCCAGGGAGTTGAGAGGGTGTCCTGGTGAGAATGAAACCCGCTGGGGAGGTTTCAACCACTGGATGGTGCTCCTTGGAGCCAAAAAAAACCCCCAACCCTGATCAGGACTGGGAGGGCAGTTGGGAGGGACAGAGTCTACAGACCCAGGACCTCACTGCTCATGCACCTCCGTGTTGTCAGCAAAGGGCATGCAGGGGAAGCAGACCCTCGAACAGGCCAGTGGGCTCCTGTTCGTGCGCCAGCATGACACACCGCAGGTCGGCAAGGCCAACGTCACCCCTGTAGCTCGGCATCCTTTAAAACGAACTAACTTTATTTTTAAAAGTTTTTTTTTCCCTGGGGGGAAGAAATGAGCGCCTTCTGTAACAAGGAAAATAACACAATAGTCATAATAATGAGAAAAGCAAAATAAGCACATGTAAGTGCATTTTTTTTCTTAGAGATTTATTTTTGTTTGATGACGCTGACACCAGTCAGGGAGAGAGGAGACTGTTGGGAGCCCCGCAGGGAAGTGAGCACCCAGAGGAGGGGCTGCTGCTTCCTGTGGGGGGAGGGGGTGTCCGGGGCGGGGGTTGGTGTTGGGGTTTGTTTAATTTGTTGCTGGAAGTTTTCCTTTTGTTCTCTTTTATAAATCTCTCCCTGGGCTTTCGAGCTTCCCCCCCTCCCACCTCCCTTCCCCTGCCCCCCAATTTCATTTTTAAAAAGCGAGCTCGCTCGCCAGGTGTGTCCCCCAAGCTCTCACAGCTCTAATAAATAAGGAGCACCTGTAAAACAGTAGCTTGACTTGTTAAGTGACTCTGTACAAAGGAGAATATAGAAATACAGTATGTACACGGCATCCACGGGCCCGTGGTGCATCAAGGCCGGCGCGACACTGTCCCGGCCTCACCCGCCCGCCGCCTCCCGCTCGGCGGCCCTGGGGGGGGGGGGGCACCTGGACCCCTCAAGAGGGAACAATTGCTTTATCTGAGTTAGTAAACAGATACACTGAATCACAAGGTGATTTGATTTTTTTTTTTTTTTAGTTTTCTTCTTTTTTTGGATTTTTTTTCTTATTTTTTCTTTTTTTTTTTTTTTCTGTACTCATCAGAATGGGATACTCCACAACTGTCTCACCAACTCAGTGTCAGTACACATGCTCTAGAGGACTTCTGGACTCGCAGCTACAACTGCACAAGTGCACACAAGAAAATCTACCCTGTTATCCTCCACCCACTGATTGAGGATCGAATTGCACATTTCTCTTAACCATGACAGGAGAAAGCAAACAGTGAAACAAAATCATGGGCGATCTTTCTCACTTTCCCTCTTGTTTTCACTGGTTCGTCCATACCATTCTAATTATCATGAAAGGACTCTGCGTATAGAGAGATTGCTTCACTGACTTCCTGGATCACCGAAAACCATCAGGGTTGAAATTTCATCCAAGTCTTTCGTGACGCCCAGCAAATAGTCCCCCTCGGATTATTTTACACCTTGAGGGCATTTTGGTCTTCAGTTCAACACTCTTGCTCTGTTCCCAAATGGGGCGCTATTTAGGAGAATTTAAAGAGAAAGCTGAGAAGAATAAACATTTACCGAGTTCTCTTGGCATTCAGTCTCTGAAAAACCACAGTATAAACTATTCATGCTGCTTCTTACATCTGTCAAATCGAAAATTAAAAGCCATAAAAGTGTAACACTGAAAATATGGCATTAAAAAGGATAAAGGTGGCCTTTGTAAAAATAACAAGAAAAGTATATTAGCCAATAAAATATTCTAACTCTTCATTTAAAAGTGCATCCTGGGCAGGACAGAGATGACGCTGAAGTGTTGGGACTCCAGTACGATCCCTCTCCGCCTTCAAAACGTGAACAGTATAGGTCCAAAACCGTACGATGCAAATCACAATTCTTAGTGTAGCAGCAAAACCACAGCAGTTTTTAAAATGACTAAAAAAAGATTTTTTGTTTTCAAATTTGTATCATCTTCCAGCCTCACCCTCCGAGCCTTGAAGATGGAGCAGGGAGAATACCTACGTTGGTCCTTGTGGCTTGTCGGTGTTTTGTTTTTCTAAAAACCAGGGGCGAAATCCCTACGTTCCTCTGGGGAGAAGCAGAGATGGTGGCCGCAAGAAGGCTGGGCCGCTTGGTGGGTCCAAGACGCGCCGGCTTCTCTGGGCTGGAGGCCACCGAAGGAGGGCTGCTTCCTCCGAGATGCTTAATGACAGGAAGCGGCTTTATTTGTTTGAGTTTTAGCCAGAGGGGGTGGTGAGCTGACCAGCTGGTGTCATTGGATGGCGTGACATGGTTTGCTCTGTGCCCTCTCTCCACGCAAGCTACCCTGTGAGTGAGCGTTCCTGGAAAAAGAGAAGAAGGGGCCCGTCAGAATCCACGGGATCGCACCACACCCCTACCCCGAGTGGGGGGAACCCAGGCAGGAGTCAGAGGTGGCCGCTCTGGCCGGCAGGCCCGACCTATGACGGATCCCCAGAACGAGAGCAGCACAGCATGATTCTGACGTGTCTTTAATTCACAGTTCTGCTCGGGGTCGGCCCTGCCAGCTTTGTGTGAGGAAAGGAAACACGAGTCGCTTCTTGGAATACCAAAACGAGCTCGGTGCACCACGCCCTCCCCCGAAGACCACAACAGCATCGCTTCGCCACCAGGCGACCTTCGCCCGCCACCGTACCGCACGCTTAACTGGCAGCTCTTCTGAATTGCCCAAGGTCGCCCCAAAGCGAGGCAAGGTCACCAGGGGGCCCTGGAGCTCCAGACCTCAGCCCGGTACTCCGCGTCACAGCTCTGGTGTTTGCTGTAAAGGAGGAAAGCCGAGAGATGCACTTTTTAGCACATGAATGGTTACTGTGGACACAGAGACCTCTCTTCAGGGGTTTCCTGCAGAGGCAACTGAGCTGGGAGAAATGCTCCTCTCCGTGGGTCTGGCCTGACAAAGGTGAGCCATTCCCATCTGTTGATATCCAAACCGAACAGTAGCACGAGACTGGAAGACAATAAACCAACAGGGCCTCGGGGTCCCGGGGCGGAGGCTCGGAATGGGATCGTTCACCAGGAAAGTCAGTTTCTGGACAATGCCCACCCCAGCTTTGCCGCAGGTGGTAGGCTCTGCCTCTCCATCCCTCCTGGCTTATTTCATTGGCTACCAGGCCCTTGGTTTGAAATACAACCTCCTGAGGACACTCAGTGATTCCTAGTAAACAGCCACTTAGAAGTCTGCCAAGCACCTGTAAAGTCCCTGAGGTTTGGGGCCGTGTCTGCTTGGCCCACATCTCCACACCCAGCCCCCAGTTCAGCTAGACACATGTATGTCAAGTGAATGAGGGTCAAGCAGCTCCCGTCCCTCATCCCCTCAAAACAATTCCTTTTCTTTCCTGCTGATATGTGAGGATGTCAGAAATGTGAAAGGGTAAAATCTGACTAAACGTGAAGGTGGTGACAGAGGACTCGTAAACATCTTTACAACGGTTGAGATTATTCCTAGAACAACGAACACATAATTTCAGAGAGGTGATAGAATTGGAAAACTTGAAGGGACCCCAGAGATAATATAATTTCTGCATTTTATAAATGAAGAAAAAGAGGCCACAAAGAGACGTGCAAACTTGCTCAGGGTGTCTGTAGCATGAACTTAGCACAAGTATGAGGAGGTCAAAACACCCGTTGGGAGGACTAAGTACAAGCCTGTGCTTTAAACCCTGCTCTCCAAGGCATGGTGTTAATGGTAACGATAATAATGATCAGCCAAAAACAAGGTCTGAAAATCTGAATGTGCATGACAGGAAATGCCTGAGTTCCCCAAATCACATTAAATCACCAGATCTGTGTGTATTTAATATGTATATTAAATAACCAAAGTGAAAATGCAAAACACCACAAATATGCAATGGGTGTGGAATTACAAGGCCATGGAAACCTTTTCATTTGGCATGGTCAGATTTGGAAATGTGGGTATTTATCTCTGAATAAAGAGCTCATTTTTATTTCTTCCTTGCCTCTCTCTCTCTCCTTTCCTTCCTTCCTTTTCTTTCTTTCTTTCTTTTTTTGAGAATGAAACAATGGCAAGAAGGGTTACAGAAATAAAAATGCCAAGAGCCACTATCAAATGAGAGGCCATAAAGAATTGGAAAGGAGCTTCAGAAATCATGAATGGATCCAAAGACACAAGTGTAGCTTCTTCTGGGGCAGTTCTTTTCCATCTAGGGAGCAGAGCTTGGAGCTTGCTGTGGAGGGAGGAAAACCATCCCCACCTCTGGGCTTGGGGCCAAGAGTGACCAAATCTTGTAGTCAGAGGGGGCCTCTGAATCCTTTCTTTAAAAAGGAAAAGAAAGAAAGAAGAAGAAAAAAAGCATTTAACGCTTTCTTCCAGTCACTGGGAAACACCGCCATTTTGAATGACTTACTTAAGAACGCGTTAACTGCTTTTTCAAGGATGTGGCTTTTTTTCCCTGTAATGTAATCATGACCTCAAAAAGAGGAATATTTCTCAGATGAGTTTCTTTATATTCAAATCACCTTTGGACAAAGGCCAAACATGGACAGCATCAGCCTACTTGGAGAAAATTTCAAGGCTTTCATAAGGGACTGGGAAAACGGGATTATAATGAGAGCCATTCTGGAACCTTAACTACAGCGTTTGCCATCCCAAACACTATAATAATCATTATTATTCTCTGGTATCTATTATTGTCTGGTAAATAATATGTGTTTTCCCCCCAAGTTCTAAAGGGTGCAGCTGCGCCACACTCTATTTTTTGCAGCCCCATTCCTGCCGCTCTGAAAGCCTCCTCACACCGAGCTTATTTTAAGAGAATGGCAAAGTAGACAATTCGTGCTGTTTCCTTCCCTCTTGCCACATACTTGCCGGGTCTGGGACACCCACAGAGGCCAGATGGTGGCAGTACAAGTCCCTGTCTGCTGGTAACATTTGAGGAGGGGGTGGGACGGAGGTCATCCCCGATTGTTCCCGTGACTCTGGCTGGTCAGGGGACACGGGAATAGACTCTGGAATCAATGACAATGAAGAACCAAGCTTGGGCTTCACCTTCCCCAAGGGATTGGTATGCAAAGTATGACACTCAAGAGTGGGGAGGAAGCAAGCTTGCAGTTTTAGAAAGTGATCATGAGGAAGCTTCCTACGTTGCCCTTGCCAAGCAGAGGGATCTTATGGAAAATCCATCCACTTTAAATTTCTTGATCTGAACGAAGGGGAAATTGCTATGATAAGTGGAGAGAGACACAAGTTACAGTCCAGCGTGTCCCCTTCCTTAACCTCCCCAAGCCTTGATTCTTCTGTGAAATGGGTGCCTCGGGGAGATTTTTCTATTATATCTTCCATCTCTCAAGCTCTGTGACTGTAGGATTTTTGGACCAAAGCCAGTATCAATTATGCAGGATTATGAACTTGAGCATAACATAAGGAAGGCTATAAATTTTTGAACTCCAAAGCCCAAAGTTCCAGAGACTCCTTTCTATTAATCTCTCACACACACACACACACAGCTCTCTGGCAGAGAAGTTTGGAGTGTCCCTATGATGCAAGGAATTCTGGGGAAGTGGCTATCCTTGTGCCCCACATTTGGGTCTTCCTGTGAGTCGGGGGTTCATCCCAAGGCAGGACAACCCAGGGTCCTATTACATGGAATATCACAAGTATACCATGCATGTACCGTATTTGGAGACCGGCTCCACAATGCATGGTCTCCAGCAGGCTCATACGGCCAGGTGCCTTCAAAATTCTAGGCACGCTTGTCCCTTCAGGTCGGAAGAATGAAGTACTTTCCTTAGGGAATGCATAACCAAGTGCACTGAGAGAGCCTCTGCCTACCTAGCACTTTTCTTTCTTTCTTTCTCTTTCTTTTTTTCTTTCTTTCCTTCTTTCTTTCTTTCTTTCCTTCCTTCCTTCCTTCCTTCCTTCCTTCCTTCCTTCCTTCCTTCCTTCCTTCTTTCTTTCTTTCTTTCTTTTTCTCTTTCTTTCAAGTAGGCTCCACGCTGAGTGTGGAGCCCAATGTAGGGCTTGACCTCACGACCCTGAGATCAAGATCTGAGCTGAGATCAAGAGTTGGACGCTTAACCAACTGAGCCACCCAGGTGCCCCACTTTTCCTTTTTTACATCAGGAAAGTATTGCTAAGAATGTGATTGAGTTACTCATCCTCCTTTACCACACAAGAATTTTCAGAGAACTACAGAGAACAAAAAATATGCCTGAGTACTAATAAATTTTTTCGATGTTGATACTGTCAAAATACCACCATTCTCACCTTCTCTTCTTTGGCCTTTACAGTCTAAGACTTACGCTGGTTGCATTCAAAAGGAAATTTTATAATTTCTACACAACCACTCCCAAAAGTAAATGTGTGTCCAGAGAAAAATGTCTGTCTTATCCTACATTCCAACATTTGCAAGCTGGTCCCTCCATGGTGCAAGAGTCCACCTCTGCCGGGAAGCCTGCCTCGATTTATCTAATCCATTTTCCAAACTTTTATTCTTCTTTCCTTCCTCAAATACCTTTGTCATTAGCATAATCAAAATCCTGGATGTCGGTCGTGTCTTACCTGTTTAGAAGGCAAGCTCCCCACATCTGTCATATTTACTCCCGGAGTCTACAACCCTGTGGCATCAACTCTACGATGTGCAAGAGATGCCCACTGCCGAGCCGCTGGCCTTTGCCCATTTACCTGAGCCCTGCAGTGATGCGGTTCCCCCGGGCACGTCAGCCCATCACTTAGCACGGTTAAATACAGCCATTACGTGCTGGCTTTGGCCATGCTGTTTATCTGGGGCAATAATGAGTCCCTGAGGACTGAACTGCTCTCAGGTAACCGCAGCTATTCTGGGACACTCACAAGAGTAGAGCCCTGCGGTCAATGAGCAGAGTCACCTGCGTTAGCTGAGAAACCCAAGTGTGATGCCAGAGAGTGGTCTCCACGACGCGCCCTTCCTAGAAAAGGCTGCAGCGTGGCGAGGTTTTGCCAAAAAATGGTTCCTTCTCTCCCCCATCAACCATTGTTTTGTGAAGTTTTGAAACAGCTTTTACCAAGACGGAAAGGGTTTTCATTTATGAAGTGGGTGGCACCTCTTTTCTTATGGCTCATTAGTTGGCGAAGTCATTGAAAAACATCCCTTCTCCTTGCTAGTGTGATTGTTATGGGACATAACCAGGGGTGGGAAGAGGGGTGTGGAAGCCAAGGGTGAGCTTCAGTTAGCTCAGGGCTGAGCTCTGGTCTGAACTAAAACCTCATCGCCACAGTGCTGCCCTCCCCACAGCTCTGATAAGCCAAGGTTCATGTATATTTAACAGAAAAAAAAATTAAGCCAAACATCAGGTCTTGCTTTTCTTTTTTATAGGTTTCTCCTTTAGCAATATCTCCTATTTTACTCTTTAATCAATAAAAATCACAACCATATAAGACCACCTACTGGGATAACTCCATCTTTAATTCTTTGTTTGAAAAATTAAAATTTTGGTTTTCTTTGCCTGGCTGGTTCTATGAGTTAAATGGGTAAGAGGCCTGTTTATTCTCCTAAGTGGTCACTGCTATTTCTCCCTGACCTCTAAAAGTTCCTAGGGGACAAAGAGCCCTCAGCCATGGAACCCCATCTTGTGCACTCATACAAGTTCTTTTCTTCATCCTGGACAACTGATCTTCTTTAAATACCTCAACTCCTTTCTGGAACCTGGGAGTTTGAGCAAAACAAATGACCCTGTCTGGCCCCTTCCTAAAAGCATGGGGGGATTCATGAGTACATTTTCATCAACACACAGGAGCTGGTGGCTACATCCATTCACAAAAGAGAAAAATAAAAAAAGGAGAATTACCTAATATAGCTAATGTTCTGCAGGAAATTTTGACAATGAGCCAAAAGTTCTATGCTCTGGCTTTTAGGACTGAGCACTTCCATGATGGTTTGGGAAAGCTGCATTTTTTTCTCAAATTTTAGTGAGCACCTACTTTATATTAAATACTGTACTAGGCACTTTTATAGACTTATTTCACTTGAAAACAAGCCCATTGTATATACTTGTTTCACTTATACACTTATTTCATTGAAACAACAATGCTACTTAAGTATTTATTATTGTCCCCATTTTGCAGATGAGGAAACTTTCCTAGGAAGGTTAAGGAGCTTCCTTGGTCAAGGTCGCTAGCTAGAAAGGGGCAGAGTGGGTTGAGTCCAGCTCCCGTGACCCCAAGCTCCATGGTTCCAATGGAGTGCTTCCCCCAGTCTGGGGTTTCATCTCTCCCCTTCCTTCCTGACAAGTGGGGGTCACAGTCCAGGTCCTTCGCTTTACAAACAAGAACTCTGAGAAGTTATTTGATAAGAAGTTATAATTACATTTTCAATCAAGTTCCATCCAATACACAAACTAGCTAATGCTAGTTCATGTGCCTTCTAAAAATTCTGCCTTGGACAAAAAACAGTAGATGTTTATTGTGTTAAGACTGAGTTTGTTATTTCTCTATATATTATCTGGACATAGGCATTTTAGGTTTAAAAAAGAAGAAGAAAAAGATCCTAGAGCAAAAAGCAGCTTTCTGCAGCAAGTAGCTATGGTCTACGGAGCAACAGTAAATTTTAGGATTTCAGGCGGGATCTGGAAAGGTGGTCTTTCTGGCACTTTATCCCTTCTTTACAACCAGTCATGAGTAGAGGAGGGTAGGAAGGACAGCGGCAGATACTGGGAGAGAGAGGGAGAGGCTTCATATTCATGGAAACTAACTCCCCTGTACAGAATGAGAGCAAGCATACTGACTCCCCACCACCCCGCCGCCCACCCCCGCCCCCACACAGCCAAGGAGATGGAGAATGTGGTTAATAATTGCTTCCCTGCAACCCTTCACCCTCCCAATCCCAGATGTTGAGGTACAACTTACTTCCTCTCTGAGACCAGCTGCCCAACGTGACGAAGCAAAACCATGGGTGGCAAAAGTATGCCTCTGGTTCTTGGCACGGGGCGTGTAACTCAAGCAGCTTGGGTCATATCTTGTGTCCCACTGAGAGGAAAGGCAGATGAGGACTCAGGTTCTAATCCTGGCTATGCCACTCTGACCTTGAGCATTTGCTCTGTTTGTCCCAGTCTCTACTTGTTTTTACAAGTTGAACCAGACATCTTAGAATTTCTGGAATGGTTTTCCTAACCTCCACGGTTGACAGCGTGCAAGTGTTTCCTTACCTTCCATTACACATCCAAGGGAAGCAGGTTCTGGGCTATAGGGGCTACCATGACAATTCTTTTAGCAAGCACCTACTATAGGCCCAGGTACGACCTGGGCGTTTTCACCCAGGTTATCTACACTGGAGCCTGATGACTCTATGAGCTAGGGGCTATTATCTTCATTTTCCTCCGACATGAGATGTGCTCAGCGATTTTGCATGGGGACTCTGGAGCCAGGCTGCCAGTCAGATCCCAGCACTGTCGCTGACTGACCAATGACCTTGGGTAGGAGACTTAGCCTCTTTGTGCCTCAGTTATTTCACCTGTAAAATGGATTTACTAATGGTATCCCATCGCGTTGTTGTGGGCATGTAACATTTGAACACTGCCTACATATAGAGTGGGCTTGATAAATATTAGCTGACACCATTATTTAATGAGAGTACAGGCACAAAGAGGTTGTAAAGTGTATCCAAACTCTCACAGCTGGTAAGAGATACGGCCAGTTTTCAAATCCAAGCAGGTCTCACTCCAGCCTTTCTACTAGGGACAGTAGCTGCTGGCTCTTGGGCACCTGTGATGTGCCCCACTGTCCATGCTCTCTTACCAATCCCTCACAGCAACGGGATCGCTACTCGTGACCGAGAGGAGACAAAGTGCTTCCTTCCTCACCTACGAAATGGCTCTGCCGGGATCTGGACCCAGGCTGGCCCAACTCCAAAGCAGAGGTCCTTTGCCACCAAACCACACCACTGCCTACCTGCACCGCCAGAAGCCCACTGTCACCACGTGTGGGCGCTTCAGAAGAAGGCCTATGGCATGGGAGGTTAAAAAAGATGAAGGACATCCCCAAAAGCTGTCCCCCTCCCCTGACAGTACCTGCAGGCCCCGGGGAGGGTGGGATTCAGCTGCTGTGGACATCTCAGAAGCTGTCTGAGGTAGAGCCGGCCACCCAAGCATGATGGCTGCTCCTCGGGCCAAGATCAGAGCGTCTGGGTGTCCCTGCGGCCACCGTCCGGGCTCTGCGCCCATCAGCGGGGAGGTCCTCTGCCGGGAGCGCACGGCCTGCCCCCGTGTGCCCGAGAGCCACGGCCCACAGCCCGCACCCCGCCTGGCCGGCTGGCCGGGCACGAGGGCCGAGCCCTGTGTCTGCAGCACCCTGGGGCCCGGCCAGCGCGCCGCGACTGCACCTGGACATGGTCTGTCGGTGGTGAGGTTCCTTCCCCCACGTGCTGGGAAGCCGCTCGAGGCCCACGCCAGACACAGAGTTCCTCCCGCCGCCGCACCGCCGCCGCGCTGTACACACTCCAGTACGCACCGGGCAGCCTCCGCCCCTCGCACGGTAGCGATAACATCCCGCAATGTTTAGCATCCAGCCCTGCTAATTAGCCTGTCATCAGAATGCAGCGATCAGCTTTAGTGATGCCAGTCTTTCTCTTGCTTCCTTTCAGTCTGCGAACAGCTGCTAAAGTAATTTTCCCCCAACACAGATTTCATGCTGTCACTCCTCCGCTCGAGGTCGGGGTGACGTTGCCTAACGCATGGAGTACCCACCCCACAACCCGCCGCTCCCCCACTGACTGCCCTCCTCCAGCCTCCGGGGCCCCTCTCCCTCCGCGTAGGGCTTTGCTCCAGCCGGGCAGGGCTTGGGGGGGGGGGGGCGCTCATCCCTTACGGGGCTCACTCCTCTCTGCCGCTGTGGCTTTTCACATCCTATTGCACCCCTAGCCTTACACTCTGACTGCCATCCGTGCCGCTCCCCAGACTCAGGACCTAACTCGCAACTCGCGTGCTTTATGGAACCCTCTCAGGGTAACTCCATCCGCTGTTGCTCTCCCGGGACTCTTCTTCATTTATTCAGCGAATACCAGGTGCATGCCCACGGGGCCAGCCCTGCGCTAGAAAGCCGGTTACCGCAGCGAGCGAACCGCGCCGGGCCCGCCTCGCCGAAGCACACTGTCTGTGGTACCACGCGTCCGCAGCTCTGCGTGGCGCTGGGAGAAGCCGCCTTGGCTGCTGCTTGTCTCTCAGCAGCTTGGGAGCTCCTCAAGTCAAGGACACCTGCCACTCCCTCTCCCTTTTTTTTTTCTTTTCCCTTCCTTCCTTCTCCTTCCCTCCCTCCTTCCTTCCTTCCCCCTTCCTTCCTTTTTCCCTCCCTCCCACCTACACTCCCTCCCTCCCTCCCTCCCTCCCTCCCTTCCTTCCTTCCTTCCTTCCTTCCTTCCTTCCTTCCCTGTATCTCTTGACAACAGCGTCCCTGCACAAAGTGTGTGTTAGATATCATTAGTTAAAAATGGATATGTTTTTAAAAAAATAGATATGTTTTATTCTTTAGGGAAAGACATGAAGACCATCTCTAACTATCAATAAGTGAAAGGGGACTGCCTCTCTCTGTTTGGATATGATTGGGAATTTATTAAATTTGTGGACTGTAAAATATGAATTAAGTATAAATTAAGAACTCCAAATACAGAATTTTTTTAAAAGCTATTATTCCTCTTCATAGGCCACACACACACACACACACACACACACACACACGCGCACACACGCACGCACATACACAGCTGAGACAAAGAACAAGTTGATCAGATGATCAGACGGTGAGGAGTGCTGTCAAAATCAGAACTCTGAACCTGTGGCCCCTCATCTTCATTTGCAGAGCCATAATGTTTTTCCAACATTTTTCATAGTTTTTCAATTAACATTTAGGATTCATGTTGCTCAAACCTTGGTGGATATGAAAATAGACATTAAGTCCCATGTTTATGATGCCATCGTATTAAACGAGAGGAATGGAGGGACCTGGATGTATTTTTGGTTTGGCAAATTGAAGAAATAGTTTTTTCAAACATTTGGGGTTTGGCTAAAACCAAAACTTATTTTGCCAAGCACTTTGGCCTTAATTTTTAAACCCATGTGTATTTTAAAAGAAATTCAATCTATATGTTTCTGACTCATTTACACTTAACTCATGAAAATGCTGTTTGGTAAGAGCTATTAGATGTCCAAGCAAGTTTATGAGCCTTTTTAAGCCTCTTCTCCCCGTTCTTACCAGAAAGTTGTATTTTGCCAGCCATAAAAGAGTGTGAGCCCCAGAGGCCTGTGGTCAGTTTGAAATTTATAACCTCTGAAGCTTAAATGGATTCTGAGTGTGGAAAAAGGTTTTTTTATTTTTCCTCTCCTCTTTTTAATATGAAGTGCACAGACAGACGACCTCTGATAAAGACGGGATCCTAGGTCTTACTTTCCAAGACGGCTAAAGGCGAATAATAAAGAGTTCAATCTAACCACCAATAAATTGCCCCTAAAACACTTCAGACGAACGATATGACACTTTAAACTCATGTGGCCACAGATCCAGATCCAACGCTCTCCCGGAAAGTCTCACTAATTACTCCCAGGACAAGACAAAGTGGTGAGACACAACACGATTCAAGTTGAACATTTTACCTTCGGGACAACTGGGTAATTTTTTTTAAATCACAGACAACCAACCCTGTTTATGACTTTTTATACATTTTTTAAATAGGCGGAATCTACTAAAAATAGCATTTGAATTAAAACCAGAAAAGCAGGAAGAATGTACATGCATGCTGCAGTGACTTCACCCCATATCTTCTCTATATAATGATGCTCGGATACCACTCAATTATAGTATTCCAGGGGGAGAGAGCTTTTGGATAAAGTACTTAAAAATGGCTTATAAATATTTAAAGTATAAGCATCTAACAAATCATAAGGACAAAGTTTTACATTTAACCACATGTGCTCCAAATATCTTGAAATTACTCTAAATATGGGTTTAAAATATCAAAAGAGCTTATTGATGGGATGCAGAACTTTGCAGAGAAACTTAAACCTGATCGTTCTTGCTCCCACAACACCCAATCTGCACAATTTTTAAAGTGTGCATGTGTAGATTTCCTCAGAAAAAGATCATGTTACAGTCTGAATTTCCAAAACAAGAGTTGAAGGATGAAATATAGGGTTTCCCTTTCTCTCACCAAATGCAGCTTAGCCACTTTGCTTCTAGATAATTTGTTAGTGTAGGTTGGCTCAAATTTAAGACAGTAACATTTTAGAAACACTTCGAGAACTCAGCCAGCTGCGAGGAGGATATCATTACAAATTGAGACACATGTTGTATGGGAATACCATTCATTTTCAATACCAAAAACATGTCTGGGGAAATAAGCCATGCAAATGAGAGAGAGATATACTTTTTAATTGCATTTTTGGGATGTTAGGTCAATGGTTCATATCAAATGAGTCCATAAAGTGTGTCTCTCCCTCCTGTTCCGTAAATGCTATCAGTCACATTCTTACCTCCCTTTTCACCCGCAACAAAGCACAGCTTGCTATCAAAAAGAGACAACACACCAGAGGTTCAAAGGGAGAAATGATGAGACATCCAGCAGCACAGCCAAAGAGCTGGGTGGAATGAGGCTGGGAGTGCCTGGCAGCTTTGATTTGTCACAGTCTGGACCCCGCGGCTCTGTGGAAAGGCCCCTTCTCCCTATTCAGAGAGGCACTGGGGAAACTTGGTAAAACTGCACACGCAAGCTGTTGCTTATGCCCATAGCTCAGTACGAAAAGCGAAGAGTTAAAAGATCTTGGGGACAACTTGACTGGTTTCCAATCTAAGAATGTGTCGTGCACTCAGGAGCTATTCTAGAGCATGAGAGGTGGATTTCAAGTTTTGGTTGTTCTTGTCATTTGCTTTTGCTCCAGTCATTGTCACTAGAATCTTTTAAATGATCCTTGAAATAATCTGTGTGTATGTGTGTGTGTGTTCTCCCTCTTTGTGGATGGCCTCACGTTCTCAGTCCGGACCCCACCCGACTTGTTTGTCAGGCAGAATGCTGTGGAAATCCACAGATTTGGAGAAGAGCTCTATGCGGTTAACATTTAGAGATGGAACTGGAGATGGCATTTACCCCTTTTCCGTGAGAATGGGACCCTTTAAATGATGCCAGCGTTACATCATTTATCCTTTAAAGCTAATTTATTTGTTTCTCTGAAATGGATTCCTTTTATGCGTTTGAGGCATTAAACACAAAAAAGTTTACACATGCAGCATGGTGACCTTAACATGCATTCACGTATGAAGTGCCACCCGTCTAGACCGGCAACTGAAGAATACACAATAATTCTGTGCAGGACGGGGTGAAGGGAAACAGAATGGCCCCCTCTGTCCCTTTGGCACAATCTCTCTGACAAGAGAATCTGGAAAAGGCAGCATGCTGGGGGTGGAGGTGTTTCACTACATGAGGAAGTGTCCCATGCTGGAGTGTATTTTGGTCCTCAAACACCTCTGCCCCTCCTCAGTGCTTGTCTGCACGAAGGTAGGTGTAAATGATTGGACCATGATGCCCAGGCCACCGCTCAGGCTGGCAAGGGAATGATTCTTTGGAAATGAGACAGGGAGTTTATTTCCAGTGCCTTTCTGAGCAATGGCTTGTTCATAGGTGATCGAATGCTTTCCCCTCTCCAAGCCCACTCTCTCCAGCTGAAGAAGCATACTAGGGAGCTAGGGAAAACGGGTAGTGCTTCCAGACACAGCTCCATCAATGCCTTGGTATTTACTGAGCCATCCACTTCCCGGGCGCTAGCCATTTTGCTCCTTGGCCTCAGAAGCAGGGCAGAAGCTTGTCCACTGAAGGACAGCATCTCCCTCTACAGTAGAAACTTCAGAAGTCAAGGGGCTGGGGAAGTATCCAGCTTGTTTCTTTTCTTGCACTCTCGGGATATGAAGGGTCTACAGCCTTTTGCCTTTTGTCACTAAAGACCATCTTCTGGAAGCAAGTGCTACGTTACATAGCAGCAACAGTGGTTCTGCAATATTAGGTCCACGGCGGAAACCGCTACGAATAATTCTGTTTTAAAGGAACCTTTAGCATTAAATCAGTTTCCTCAGAGCGACAAGAAAAATTCCAGCTCAGATATGGCTTCGTGATAATATAAAATAATCCTTCAGAGACGTCAGGCATGCTTCCTCAGAAGCCAAGATCTACAGACCTCTCCTCCTAGGAAAATGCCTCAGTGCACAGCTACATAAAACTTGCCCTGGAATTCCAGGGGGAGCCGCTGAAGGCCGTCCATGGACTAGTCCAGGGCGCAGGGCAGCAGCTTGAGGGAGCGACCACATCAGCCGGCAGGCCTGGAAGCCAGGCCAGGATTAGCACGGCATCTGCACACCCCTGAAACTGAGTTCTTTAAAGTTGGCGCACTAAGCACTCTCTCAGCGCACCCGAGTCCCAGCCCTGCTGAAGACGGAGGGTTACGGCTACATCTGAAAGAAGCAAATACCCGGTCACATACGTCATTTCCTATTCCACCATAATCTGATTGAAATAATATCCAAAAGCCAGATGCTTGCACATTAAAGCCCTCCTTCCACCCTTTGTTGCAAGGGTTAAAATAGAGTCAGCGGCACTGAACGACATGTGGCTACGGCCGATCTTGACCCTGTGCATTCCAGAAAAATCTCCTCTGCGCGTCTGAAATGATCACAGAAAGCTCCACCCCACTCACACGTGTCCATGATGTGGACCTGGTGGTTTCCCTCTGGCTCTGTGAATTACCCCTACCTAGAACTGGACAGCCCTCTGCATCCCGACAGACAGCCGAAACTTGAACATCAGGGATTATGTGGCCGATTCACACATCCCATAACCAAGTACCAGGACATTAAGGATCTCTAGTCTGGCAGAGGATCTGAGCACAGCCCATTGGGATGGATTTCCTCTCCTTGCTCTCAGGTTTTCTTCTTTTTCCTTGCTTCCATAGGAGGCACCCATAGTAGTATTTCCAATGTATTGACCTGACTTCCCAGGCAGCTGACTCTCTCAGACTTCTCAGCTGGAGAAACTAAACTGGCAAACAGTTACCTGTCACCTCCACCCTTCGGGCTTTCCCAATGAGGTCAGCAACCCCACCCCCCACCCCCGAGATCATCTTTCCTGGGACTGTGGCTCCATAACCAGACTAATAATTAAACTCCCAGAAGCCACAACTCCGGCTGCCTCCTCCAGCTCTCCCGGAGAAAACAAAAAGTGGGAGGCGTCCCTGCTGCTGAGGCTGAGGGAGCAGCGTGGAATTGGGGCCAGGGAAAAGAGTCCCAGGTTTTCTTCCTGTTTTAGAAACATGTACGAAATCTGGAAGCCACAAAGGTGGGAAGTTGTATGGACTTGTTGCTCCAGGGGGATAGAAAAAGTGAGGGCGAAAAGGTTACTCATGGTACACATTTTTTCCATTGATTATTTTACTTAGAATATGTCATTTCCCTGGAAAATCGAGGAGGGGGGGATATTTTCTTTTGAATAGCTTCAAACATTTGCAAATGGTTACTCTGAACTCCCCAATGTACCATAAACAAGTGTAAACTGTAGAAATTCAGAAAATGTACAAATACAAACAGCGATCCCCCAAGCTCCCAGGCAAAGACAAAGAAGGGAGTATTCCATTTACAAATGGAATTCTTTGTGGATAGAATAGTTTGGAAAATGTTTATACATTGTTTTTCTTATTATTTGGGGGAATATTTTTTCCAGCCTACAGAAGCTGCAGAACTGGTATTTGGAGTCTTGAAAGTTGAAGATTAAAGGAAGATTACAATCTTTCAAAATCTTCGACTAAAACTTAATTAGTTCTGCATCTAAGACAATATCTGCCCATTGAAATCATTTGTAATCATATCAACAGAGAAGAATGCATAAAGTCAGGTAACCAGGAACAGAATCACTTCAAAATGGAAAAAACAAAAAACACCAAACCTAGTATTTGCCAAGAACTAGCAAATATGATGGCTTCTTTGAAGAAAACTGTAGCCGCCTGGATTACTGATTTCAAGATACTGATTTCAGATTCTGCTTTGAATCTGCTTAAAATGATAAACAAACAAACCAGTAATAGAGTATGAGAACGGCAGGCAGAGGGGAAAAGTATGAAGAACCCTGACAAGTTACCGACAGACTTTCCAAGAGAAATAACGTGTGAGTCACCAACAAGCACATGGAGAAATCACTCAGCTGTGCCTCATCCGCCACAACTCAGTCCAGTTTAATGCTTTCCACTTTGGCTTTAACTCGTCACCAACAGTGTTCCCTGTCAGGGCACAAAAGCCATGCCGCCCTTTATTTAACGGATGCATTTCCAATTTCCACAACCATATGAATGGGCTGGGTTTCTGAAGGCACCGAAGAAAAACAGCACCACATGTGCACAGAGAATCAGGAAGGGTCAGAGAATGTGAGTGATTTACGGCGGGTTGAGACTGCACTTCGAGGTGACATGCAACTCCAGAGGGCAAGAGGAAATGTGATTTAGTGAAGGAGAGGCAGTTCTCCCCCATCTTAAATCACTTGCCTTGTCACCCTGCTGGAGCTGGCCAAGCCTGAGTGTCTCTGACTTTAGAGAAAAGCTGTAATTTCTTGGGGGACCCATCATAAAAAGAACTCTCCAATCTCAAGGGGCTATGGGCAATTTTGTCACTGCATCTTCTGGAAATTGGCTGAAGCCAGGTTAATATTTTTAGTAACGATTCTGGGGTCTGCATACAAGACCCTAGCCTGATTCTTTATTCAGCAACATATATCATCCAAATAGCCATCGTATATTTCATGCTTTTATGTTCTTTGGGCCCCATGCTACTCATGGACCAGTGGCACTATTCTTGACCTGGTCACTTCTCACTCTAGTAATGGTAGTAAAATCGTTCACCCTCCCGTTCCTCCCGTAAGTAACGTCATCAGAATGAGTGATACTAGAATATATTTAAAATTCCAATTCACAATGCTTTTTGGCTTTCTAGAGGTCATCACTTCTTCATCCCATACCTTCCTGTTGCTCACCGCTTTATTAGCCAGATTAAATTACTCTGATGAAGACCAGAGTAACTGAGGTGACTACGAGAAGGCTGAGTCCATCTGTCTCCGGACAACAGAACTCGTAGATGTAAAACCAAGATGGTGAGCTGATTTTTAGTGTTCTGCTCCTACTGGCAAAGCCAGCAATGGAAAAGGAAACCTCAAACTATGGTGACTGGGAAAGCCTTCTTGCACCACCCAACAAGCCCCCTAGCGCTGGCTCTCTGCTTCCCAAACAAACCTCCGGCTGTTAGGTAGGTAGGTGCCCCCATAAATATGCCAACTTAGAGACAATGGTCTGGACATGCCACATCAAGTGTTCTGGCCCACATTTATATTTCCCACTGTGGAGTAATGGGCTGGTATTCTAGGTTTGTTGTTGTTGCTGGAAAAACAAGAACTGAACATTGACCAAAAAAAAAACAAAAACAAAAAAAAACTGAACACTGTCTCAACACTTAGAGAACTTGGTAGGTATGCTTGGTTTTTGTCTAGGAACCTTCCCCAAGACAACTAAGGTGAATAAAAGAATTTCATCAAGTAGGGTAATAAAGGGACCATTTGGCCTATTCTCTTACAGCGGTTTAAAGAAAATGCAGCTCTGGGGTCAAACAGCCTGGATTTGAATCTTGACTGCTTACTAACTTGGTCCTCTTGGGCAAATTACTTCATTTCTATGTCTCAGTTTCCTCGTCAGTAGAATGAAGACAACAATAATTATCATATAGATCCAGATCCAAATAAATACTACTGAAAAACACTTAGAAGAGGGCCTGCACATACAAATGTGAGCAACTGTTCTTCCTATAAGGTCCACTTCTACCCAGGCTTCCTTCCTCCCTGGGTTTATATCCCCACCAGACTTTAAGTGTCTTGAGGGCAGGCACTGCATCATATTCACCTTAGTATTCCCCAGCTCCTGGAAGGAACTGTGCACAAGTTAGGTGCTCAATAAGTGTTCATTTCTCTTCCCTTTCTCTCCACAAACCGCTGATAAGCCTCAACTGAACGTTAGCCCATTTGCTGTCCTCTGGGATAGCGGGCCTGGGTCTGGCAGGCCCGAGTTAAATACTGCTTCCCCCACTTGGTAGCTCTCATTTGGACAACACCTCCATGCCTTATCTTCCTCCTTGCTGAGGTAGAGATGATGCCGATCATGCCAGTTGGTGGGAGGATCAGAAGAGGCCACATCTGGCTCTGGTGGGCATGCTTACACATGCTAGTCCTTCTCCCCCTTACTGAAATTCTGGACTCATTACCAATAGCTCATTTGGCATGAAGCAGGATTCCCTTCCTGAGGTCAGATATATGTACTCTCAGCCACTTTGGCAGCGTGGCCCTTTGCCCTATCAAATCCTTCCACTGTCTGCAGAGGTGAGCAACCCACCAGCTGAGCCACTGAGCCCCAAAAAGGAGAGAACGCAAAGCTGGTCAACAATGCCAGAGGCCTGCCCTAGGGAATGCTTCATGACAACATGAAGGAAGAGACTCCCTCAACAGGAGCTATGGGCCACTTTTCCAACACTCTTCCAGGGAAATGTGGCTTAGTGGCCCGGGTTCAGTTGGCATAAGCACATAAGAAAGTTAGTTTTTATTCTCATCTTGCAAATGGAATCTATGGTTTTTGAGAAAATTTGGTAAGTTGAGACATTCTGCCAATACGCCTACCAGCCTCCAGGAAGTGGCCCGGCTCACCTTTTAACACAGCTCTGTAACCTCATGACTGAACATTTAAGGGTCCCAAGTAATCTCTCCTTCCTCTTCACACCATCCTCTTCTTCAACAGGGTCAATTACAGAGATGAGCATAAGAATAAAAGTTTAGGGGTGCCTGGGTGCCTCAGTCGTTAAGCATCTGCCTCAGCTCAGGTCATGATCCCAGCGCCCTGGGATCGAGCCCTGCTTCGGGCTCCCTGCTTGGCAGGAAGTCTGCTTCTCCCTTTCCTGCTCCCCCTGCTTGTGTTCCCTCTCTCTCTGTCAAATAAATAAATAAAATCTTTAAAAAAGAAAAAGGAATAGTAGGTAGTGTTTCAAGTCAGGTGCAAGACTGGGCTTCACCATTAAATAAGTCATCTTGGGCATGGCATCTGCATGCTGTGACGCAGTTTCCTCAGCTGTAAAATGGGAATGATGTTGGATCAATCTGATGACAGCGTGTGACCACACTAGGTGAACTATAAAACATGTACGGTAAAATCATGATTATCAATATAACTCTCGCACGCCTCTGCCTTGTAAGGAGTAAGGAGAGGTGCACTGGCTCGTGCGGGGGAGCACCCCGGTGGACATACAAACCTTTTACTTATTCTGATTTCTAATTCGGAGGCACCTCCTTTTGAGCGGAGGCTCCAGGTCCTCCGGCCCGGCGCTGAGCATGGGCGAGGAGATGATGCACGGCGCCATGGCAGTCTTCTCCGCGGGTTTTGGCACAGGCTGGATCACGCAGCCCGTCTTGGGCAGCATCCGCAGAGCATACGCGTGGTCCTCGTCCGCGGGGTTATTAAGGTTCGGGTCTGATTTGTCGCCCCCCGCCAGGGCCTCCTCCCCCATCAGCTTTTTGGCTGCCTCCCCGTCCAGGTGACAGTTGGAAGCACAGTTGTTCTCCTTGACCGACTCCAGCTCGCTCACCGCCGGCTCCTCGGGCGACAGCAGCTTCTTGGGGGGCGCGGGCGGCGGCGGCGGGGGGGGCTGCTCCGGCGGCGGCTCTGCGCTCTTGGCGCCCTCGGCGGCGGCGGCGGCGCCGCGCGTGCCGTTCACGATGACGTTGCAGGCCGCGGCGGCCTCGGGGCCCGCGGGGGCGCCCGGGCCCGGGTCGCCGGCGGCGGGCGGGCTGCAGTGGCCGTCCCTGCAGCCGCCGCAGGTCCTGCGCTCCGCGGCGCCCGGCTCGCGCTCCGCCTTGACGTGCGCGTGCAGAGCGCGGTGGATCACGTTGTGCAGCCGGGCTCGGTGGCCCACCGTCAGGTCGATGACGCCGTCCTGCGGGCCCTGCAGCACGCCGGGGAAGCCGAGCTGGCCGCCCGCGCCCGGGGGGCTGCCGGCGCGCCGCGTCAGGTCCACCACCTCGCTCCGGCCGTGGTCCGCGGGCGCGGGCGCTAGGCTCAGGGCTTGGCCGGAGCAGCCGGGCGGCGAGTCCGCAGACTTGGACGAGCCCTGCTTGGAGTCCCTGGGGGACAGGGAGTGTCCGCCTGGCTTGCCTCCGGCCGCTGAGGAGTCGCCAGGGGCGCTCGGAATGAAGTTCTCCCCGTTGCTGGAGAATCCGTTGGGGGGCTTGGAATCATTGACGTGAGGGATGGGAATAGGGATGGGGATGGGCACAGGCAGGGGCACGATCACGGGGTATGGCACGAGCAAGGTGGGGGGCGGCACCAGCGGGGCGAGCGACGGCAGCCCGAAATTCATCATCTGGGGCACGGGCATCGGACCATTTGGCATCATGCTCACCGGCGGGAAGGGGAGACTGGGCAAGGGCGCGCCCGGGGGCGGTGGGGGCAGCAGGCCCGGGGGGTTCCCAGGCATGGTTGGGGTGCTGGGGGGATGGATGTGGGGCGACAGCATGGGCCGGTGCATGGGACTGGAAGTGGGGCCCAGGTTCCTGGGGCCGCCGGGCGGGGGCCCGATGCCGGGGAGCATGGGGTTGGACAGAGGGCTGTTGGGGTTGGAGGCGTGGTGCGGCGGCCCACGAATAAAGGGCGGGCGGATCTGCTGCATGATCTGTTGTTCCATGAAGATGGGCAGCGGCACCGGGCCGCGGTTGGTCATCACCATGGGAGGGCTGCGAGGCGGGACACCGAGGGGAGGCCCGATGCTAGCAGGTGGCTGGACGGAGACAGGAGGGATGTTTGGAGTCTCGCTGATGGGCATGGACTTGGGCACTGGCGTGGGGATTTTAGTAACAGAGCAGTTGGCAGTGTCAGATGGAGAGACGGTGGTGGACGACGATGGGCCAGGGCCCTGGCTTTGGCCAGCTGCAGCCACCGGGGAGGGGGCCTTCCTCCGAGCATCTGTTAGAGGGATATTCCAAGAGTCTGGAGTGAGCAGCTGCACCCCGGTGCCTTCTGCTTTATTTTCCATGGGAGGGTGTAATGTGCTGCACAGCCCAGCTGGAAGATTGGCCTGTGTCTCTTTGTAGAAAATGTCCATTTTGTATTGATTGAGACATTTTGCACTGCAGAACTGAAGCCTTCTTTCCCCGTCCCCAAAATCCAGGTATTCTTTTGTGTGTCTTATGTGCTTACACCAGTCACATACCTACAACACAGTAATAAAAAGAAAACAAGATAAGCAATTTCCTCTGGTAGATCGTGTTTCATGTTTCACAGAGAGGTTCTTTCAAACTTTATCACAATTTTTCGAACAGGCTGAAGTGTTCCTTTCTGAAAGGTAACATTCTTAAATGTTCGTGAAATGACTTCTCCTTGGAAGTCAGACTTGCTTTTTAAATAGTAACTCTTTGGAATAGCAATTATCACCATCTTCCATTAAAAACAATTCAACAACAACCCAAAACCCTGTTGTGCCTGTTAAGCTCAATGTAAAGGTGGATCTGACAGAAAGGCGTACATCTACCTGCCCACATATTTTCACCTGTCAAAGAGGCTCGTTGTCAATGTAAATGTGAACAGTTGTGGAGAGGAGGATCCTCCAGAACGTTCAGTGGCCTTTGAAATAGAGCCCCATAAAATTCTCCTCACGCAAAGTACTTTACACTATTGACTATGTTCAATAATGCAGTTGGAAAGGTTGTGCTGTGTTAACCAATAACACAAAGCGCGGAACATCATTATGTCTGGCTTCCAAAGGGAAACTTGGAATTAGTCATGAAGTCTGTGTGAGGTTTAGCTATTCGCAACCTGCGATGTTGCAGCAAGCTAGAATTATTTTTTGAGCTGTTTGCCCACTCTCTCTCAGTAGTCAGAATTTTTGGTGACATTTCTTGGCAGGCAGTCTTATTTAACAACTTTTCAAACACCAGAGAACGTTTTCCAAAAGTTGTTATGGCTTCTTCCCCCCTTCAAATCTACTCCTGGCAAAAGAAAGATATCACCAAATTTATTTTAAAGTTGGGCTGCAGAACTAATTAAAGGCTGAGAGCTTTTCCCAATTGGAAATCACTAGACATCAAAGTTCAAAAAATAGTCATTCTCGGCTTCAGAACCCATTACTTTGGAGAAATTATTGTGATTTCATTAACACATTAATTTTGCAACACCATCAGCTCTCACAGATGGTGAAGACATGATCTACAATTCAAATATGACTCTTGTTTGCACAAATGTCTTTCCTTCATATGGCATTTTAAACAAGAATTAATATGAGTAATCTTGCCATAGCTATAAACAGATAAACAGATGTCAAAATTTTCAGTAGTTCTTTCAGTGCCTTACTTTTCTGACTGAAAATTACACACACGATTTTTTTCTTTTTCTTTTTTCTTTCTCTCTCTCTCTCTTTTTTTTTTTTTTCGTCATTTCCTTAGCACTCAATCCATACAGCAGCAGAGGAAGAATTCTGAAATGCAGTGAAATGGTGAGTTCACTGAATTCAAGGCTCTCCTCCATAAAGCATTGGTTCCAATATCGCTCTAAATGGGACCTTGTTTTTGTTGAGGAGGGTGTGTGTTGTTCCGTTGTTGGTGCATGTTATTTTTTTTTTAACTATGGTAAACTGATAGCATTAAAAGATGATAACTTTTAATCATGATTGGTCACATCAACAATGCAAAAACAACATATGCTGGGCATTTGATTACTCATCTCATTTAACTCTCAGCTTTCCTTGACTGTAAACAGTGGTGGTATGCTAGTATGTGACTGGGGGTGCATACACTTTGGCAGATGTGGGTCTGTATGTGTAAATCCACTCTCTTCCTTCTCTTTTTTTTTTCCCACTGATACTTGCAGGTAATATACTGCAAGGCATGAGACTGAATAACAGATACTTACTGGCAAACATTTGTTTTTTGTGTAGTCTCATATGAAATTACCCTTTCAAAAATCCTTGTTGCGAGAGGAATAATTTCAATGCTAAAATACTTCTGGGTTTCGGTCAGTATTTTCAGGTTTCTTTAGAATTACGGGATTGTTTTTTTTTAAATCATAGTTGAGATGTCTACAAGTTTACAAGTAAGTGCAGAATTGTCTCTGATGAAAAGAAACACACAAAATCCATCAGGCCCTCAAAATTCTTATCTAGATAAAGGTTAATAAACTAATAGTTAAACCTTGAGGCAAGTAAGTTATTATTTTTAAAACCTGATCATTTTTATAAAGTTAATATGTAATGATGTGACATTTAAATCCCTGTATGAAATAAAGCCACCCGATTCTGTTTCAATATTAGGCATCCATAGAAAGCCTAAAATGTAAATTTATAAGCTTGAAGGAAAGGATCAAATATAGCTTCTTTAATCATGAACTAAAAAATATTATCAATGAATTAAACTAATTAAAATAATATGCCAAATTTTCTGGCATATTTCTTTTGGATCTTATTTTTTAACCATAAGGGGAAAGAGTTTTCTGAAATCCTTAATTGGTTTTTAAATTGCCAGATTGAATTATTTGCCTCCAGAGGATTCCTCTGTTTCCTCAAGCTAAATAAATATTTTCAAGTGGAGTCACAAAAAATAATCTAAATATAACTTAAATGTTCTCCCTTCCTTCTCTTCCTTCACTTTTAATAATTCAGTGATGAATAAGGAATGCTCATAGATCCATCCCAATGATCAAATGAGAATTCTCTACCACATTTTATCTATTTCCACATAAAAAGAATTTCAGACATCAAAGTTTTAAAGCAAAATTCTATTGCATCAAACTTTCCGGTTAAAGCAAAGGCCTAATGTTTACAACTTCATTTTCTACAACATCCTAAAGCATTTAGGTGATAGTGTGAAAGTTTTATGACTATCTCGTTTTGGGTAATGTGAGTGTGAATGTGTGTGTATCTTTGCCCTATTATATTTCAATTCAGAACACTGACCTAAAAATACAGAAAAGCAATGCTTCTGATGAAGCAAAAAATTATTAGAGGAAAAAAAACCTGTCACTTAAGAAATAATGAATCAAGTCTGTCTTACAGGACACATCATTTAAGATGAGGTCAATGAATTTACGGCACAAATGGCTATATCATGCGAGGCAATAACACACAGTTCTATCATTCATTCCACATCTAACTAATGACACACTTCTGGTAATTAAAGATTTCATCATAGGAGCCTGAGCTGACTACTTAAGATGTGACAGTTAGGTGAAAATATATACTATAGAGCTCTCTCTTTAATAAAATAACATTTGCATATCCCTGAAATACACAGCATGTGTCTCATAAACTATGGTTTTCTGAATTGCGTGTTATGGGGTATTCTTCCTTTCTTTTTCCACAGGCGGCTTTAATTTTTTTTTTTTTTTAACTTTTTGAGGCATTAGTTTTTTCTTATTATGCCAAGAAGTACCAGAATTCCTTCAGATATTTTCAAAGATAAAGATTAAGAAGTGCAGAGCTCAACTCACTGGGCTCTGGAATGATTTCCCCCTAATTCCACCCCAGCTTTGTTTCTGTTGGAATCTGGCCTCTTTGGTCCCACTTCTCTCCCTAACAGGTCCCAGATTGGACAGAGCTGAAGCTGAAGCCGTTTAACGATGGCAATCTGGGGACTGAACAATCAGCTAAGGCAAGGCCATTGAGCAAGACAGCTGAAATGCTTCGTATCACAAATACATAATGTATCACCAGGAAGACAAAAAGATCACAAAAGAGATAAACAAATGCGTATTCCATTCAACCCTATAACAGCAGTCCTCAAAAAGATTAAATTTACCTTCCTGGGATGTGTCCAATTCTAAACAACAGAATGAACATTTCCTTTAGTCCATTTAGAGTATTTATATTTTGGTGGCTGACTGCCAGGGTAGTACTTATAAGCTCAGTGGCCTGATGGATTCACTCCTTTCCTGTGAAATAAATAAATGTGTGGCAACCTACACCGCTAAACTACTCAAAAGACACTGCCTCAGCAGAAATATCACTTGCTCTTGATAGAAGAAAACTGGAAGGCAGGACTTCTGGTTCCTATAACTCTTTCCATCTTGTATTTCCCCTGGAAAGAAAGAAAGCTATTCATGTTGGCAACTGAGCCTTTATTTTTATATAAACGTCCAAAGTCAAAGCCAAAGTATGCCATGAGGTTACCCACATGGGCATAATATATACATTCTGCTGGGCTTAAGAGAAGATTCGGGTGACCAGGGAGGGGGTCAGGGTTCCTAATTAACACATTAATCATCTGTCGACTGTGGGAGTGAAGTTCACCCTTTAATGGAACCCACCGCTGCCTTCTGAGTGGTAATTTGGCATGAGGCACTATTTAATTAAGAAATCCTTTTGCTGAAATCTTTCTTATCTGGGCAAAGACATTTGTTGCAATGGAACAATAAAAAGATATTAGCAATCCCCTGAATGCCATCAACATTTTGAAAAACAAAACAAAATCTTCATGTGCTCCTAACTTTCCACAAATATAGCACCCAGGTAATAGCTCAGAAGTTATAGCTCCTTAAGCGAAATTGTAGCTTGCCCTAAGAGGCCAGTTCTCTGGGTCTCGGCCTGTTAAATGTGGCGCTGATCTTGCAGTCCACATTAGCTCAAAAGGAAAAAAAAGAAAATCATGAGCTCACCCAAGAGTGAAGCAAAGGAGGACAGATAGACAAGGATGGGGGCGATCAGTGTTTTTATTTAAAGAGTCTGTGGTCTGCCCTACCTGTCGTCACCTCACCACGTGAGTGGAGGGCCTCAAACTGACCCCACCTGGAAGCCTGCTTCCAGCCTGACCTGGCGGTCCCATGGTCCCACAACTGTTTTTTGGGGTTAGACACTAATTCAGTGCCCTGGGGCAGCAAAGATGCTATGGAAATCACCCGGGAGTTGGAATCAGAAGATGTGGGTTTGAGCCTGGGCTCCGCTGTTTACTAGCGATGCAACTTAGGGAAATCTCAGCTGCGGTTTTCGCCTTTGTGAAGCGGCCCTAACAGTAGGAAGGAGCAGTGCCTGTGTGCCAAAGCAGATCCCTCCGCTTGCGGCACAGTGCATTTTTTTCAGTCCCTAGCCCGCCTCCCTCGTGGTTGCTGATGTCCCAGGAACATCCCATATGTTTAAGTTCATTTTAACTAATGGGAGGATGTTTCTATGGCAATGTGAGTAAGGAACGGGTAATTGTCATGCACAGCTTTCCTATGAGCCTGTGTGTCTTGGAGACGGAAGGGAGCGTGTTTCTCTCTGGGCAAATGCCTGCAGCACCTCACAGTCACCAGCCCCCCACCCAGCTTCCTAGGAGACTGTCCCAGGGTAACAGAGGGGTTGTCTGCAGGGAACCGAGCTGATGGTTCTATGCGCATCCCAGCTGACCACCAGCCTGAGAAGACCCTAGTCAACTCCTCCTGCCAGAGCCCTCCTTTTCCAAGGCCAGTGATTCTCTAATTCAAGCGAAAGCTTGACAAAGCAGCATGGCTGCTTGGAAAAGAGTGTTCGAACCATTAAAAGGAATAATTCCTCTCCGGCTCAACTGCTGTTTGAATAGTGGAAGCCATAAACTGTGCTATTCATGTTTTATTAAAAAACAGAGCTGATGAGCGATCTGCTTGACTCATTACATGGAAGGGCCAAAAGCCACAGTAGCACCGGCCTTTCAGACAGGATGACCCAGGCCCTGCATGGGAGAATGCATGTGAGGACGAGCCCCCATGGAGCAGGGAGGGGTGCACCAAAACCTGATTCAGGGACCAAGCTCACCATTCCAAGTTTCCTTGCAAAGCTGGATTAGAGAGTGAAGGACAGAAAAAGATGGCCTAGCCATAGATATTTTGCAAAGCCACCCAGAAATCAGGAGAGGGATTTAGAACAAGCAAGGGCTTTTTTTTTTTTTTTTTTTTTTTAAAGCAAATTCATGGAGAAGTTCATTTTCAAAATAAACTTTCTGCAGGTTTGGATTTCAACATGATGATGTTTGCTACATAGTTCTTTTTATTTATGGATCTTATTTGGTTTTTTGTTTTGCTTTGTAGTTTGGTCTCTCTCTCTTCCCTCTCCTTTCTCATTCCTCTAATTGGATCTGGAACTCAAGGAGAGGCAACGAGCATCTTTGTTAGAATTTAAAATCTCATTAGAAAACCACCCTGTAGGAACCTTATACCATGACTCAAAGTTTTTGTATACATTTTAAGCTGGATTTCAGAAGTCTTGGCCCAGGTGACCAGGGCAAGACCCTTCTTTTGCACATGTGCCATGAACTCTGTCAAGCAGAGAAGAGATGGGCTTGGTTTGCAGGATCTCAATGAGCATTGACAAATGGCTCATTACTGACCCAAGTCTGTTTCTACAGACAAAGTAAGATATGGAATCCTGGCCTGTAGTCAGTGACCATGGGTCCTCCTCACAGCCAAACACATGACTGAGAAGAAGGTCCCTTTGGTCTGACGTGTTAGCTTGCCTAAGAGTATTAGCATATCATCACAAAACTCTCGGCTTCATTTATGCTGAATAAATACAACTTACACCTTCCTAACACAAGTCATCCAGATGGAAACTAAAAAATTTGAACATTGGAAAATCTGGTCTACCTGGTGCCAAATGTCTGCCTCTCTGTTTTCCAGTTATTGGCCCTGAGAGGACACAGAAATAGCCCAAGAGATCTCAGAGCAATGAAATTTAGCCCTGAAAAGAATCTTAGAGATCAGCAAGTCCACTCCTCCAGCCTCCAGCTCCTGGTGGGGTCAGGCACCTAATCACTCTGAGCCTCAAGTGCTCAGCTGTGAGATGAGCTCATCAACAGTAACAGCGCTCCCTGAGAAACATGCCAGGAAGAAAGAACCAGCCCATTCTCTGGCTGCTTCTTGGAGGCTCGTAGCCGCTCCTGGTAAACTCTCATTCACTTACCAACTCTATACTGATTACTTGGAACCTGTCAGACACCCGGCTAAGAGCTTTACTTGCAGAGCCTCATTCAATCCTCTTTTAACAGTCTTGTGCACATTTCTTGGCTCCCTGGTTTACAAACTGAACCAGCTGCTACCTGTGGATGCTCAGGGATTGTCCCCACTTAAGCCCCTGGTGTCCACCTCTGCCCAGTCCTCAAATCTCTCCAAGACACCCCATCAAAAATTATGACTTTTATTATAGTGCCTGCTGGAAGCCCCGATTTGATGTAATAAGAATTTAATACTAACGATAGCTACCATTATTTAAGCATTAGTAACCATGCTAACCCTGTTACATGGATTACCTCGTTTAATCTCCACAAGTCCCTTACTACCTGGATAACTGGGGTTTAGGTAGGTTAAATACCGTGCCCAAGATTATCTGTACAGGTAATAGATGGCAGATCCAGATTCTAACTTAGATCTGTCTGACTTCAAAGGCCATATTGCCCTCCCCCCCACTATCTCAAGGATTTTTGCATTTTCTTTTAAAGTTACAGGATTAAGATGGTTGACTAATATTTGATAATAACCTCATTTTGAAATTCCAGAAGTTAGTCCTCTAAGGAACTTCACAAGTCAAGCTCAATCTGACTCCCCCAGCAAGCTTGGGTTCCCTTCTACACATACATAGACGGTCTTCCAGGTAGCACTCAGACTTCCTGTGACAGGGAGAACCATCCAGATACATCCACACAGCCAGTGATTCACATCATAGCGCTCTGTCTCCTTTGCACTGATTTTTCTGGTGACCTTTTAAAGATGATTGTATACAATTGCAGAGCCCTATGCAGCCTAATTTAAGGCAGCCTGTTCTGTTGATGGACAGTTCTGATTATCAAAAAGCTTAACCACTTCATGTCCCTGTTACTTCCACCCACTGATAGCAGTTCTGTTCACCAGGGTCTCCTAGCACAGGCCAACTCCTCTTCTCAATCTCAGCCTGTCAAATACTTAAAAAGAGCCATCATAGTTTCCCCGGAATGTTATTTTTAAACATCCCCTGTTCCTGTGCCCATTCTCCAGGAGGACAAGTTCCCAGAGCCCTCCTGTCCTGTCTGTTCTCCTGTGCCTTGTACCGGGGCATATACTTCACCTTGGTAATGCCCATCTTAAAGGGTGGTGCCCAGAATGGAATGCAGCAGCCTGACTGGCAGAGAGTCCAGGGAACTCTCCTCTCCCTCTACTAATACCTCCACTAATAACCTCCACGAATATACCTCCACTAATACCACCCAAGAATGTATGTGCTTTTTTTTTTTTTAGCAGTCATATCCCGCTATAAGGTCTTTGCTTTTTAAAAACAAACATTTACTGAGTAACTGTTATGTACCAAGCTTGAAGCTTTCACTTATCTCCTTTAATTCTGACAACAAACTTGTAAAGAAGCTACTGCTTTTTCCATTTCACTTGAAAATGAGAAAACAAAGGTTCAAAGAGATGATGTGGTTTCCCAAAGCACTCACAGCCTACAAATGGTGGAGCCAGGATCCAGATCCAGAACTTGCAACCCATCCTCTTTCTCTCTGCCACACTGCTTGCTTCATTCTGAGCTTCTGGTCAACCAAAACCTTTTTCTCCTAAGTGCTCATCAATCATTTGTTTAATGATATATTCAAGGACTTTTGAGGGTAAGCCATCTAGCCTATTGGGTCTAGAGTTTCAGAAATGAGAAACTCTCCCCCAGTTTTGAAAATCTGGTCAATATTTGTCCTTTTTCTGTCTTTTAAAAGCCTCTCCCATCTAACATGATAGAGCAAAGATTATACAAAAGTAGATAGAAAATTATCTACAAGTTCCCTCATAGGGGCTCAGAGATCTAAATTTGCTTAGCATAGCAGGTGCTTTCTGCCTATCTCTTTGCCCACAATGTGGAATTCATAGCCTTCTTTATGGTATCTGTCCTACCCAGTCTCGAGAACATTCTCTTTAGGGAGACAATGAAAAGAAACCAAATAAGAGTTGCCCAGCCCTGCCTTCTCACCTGTTTTTGTTAAATATTAACCATTTGCTCTAAACATGGATCTATCCAACTCTCCTTCTGGTTCCTTTCATGAGCATAGCCCTAAGAGCTCCCTTTATTATCTTGGGGCAGTTCCCCAAGGGTTCAGCCCCTCATGCATCCTAGCCTTTTTGACACAGAATTCATTTTTGGAATTTCCCACCCCTCATGTTGCTCCTCCATCACTAAGACTACACTGAGTCTCTGATTATGGGACTAAATCCACCTCTCCTTGGAACTTAAACAAAATCTGCTTTTCTAAATTCTAGGGAATGTGGCTGGTCATATCCCAGCATTCTCTCCCTCTCCACTGCACAGTCCAAGATAGTTGGGTTACTTCCTCTCTCCATCCACATACTAAGCAGCTCTCCTCCTTATTAACCAAATGGGGGTCAAAGTAAGATTCTCCTCATTGTTTCTCTACCTTCTCAGAACTATCAACAAGGCATGGGAAGAGAGGTCAATTACTCTGTTTTTTAAGAGTGACATTCTTAGCAGATATTTAGGTAAGCTGTCCCATGTCTTGCTTCTTTGCTAAATAATCTATTTTTAATGTTTGTTTCAGATTTTGTACTCAATACCCCAAAATAATTCTTTAGGTGTTTCTTTTTATTTTCCTAAAATTCCCATCTTACATTTCCTCTGAAGTGCATGGATTGCCATACAAGGATATATTTTCCTGAATTTTACCCACCTATTAGATATGTGTGTGTGGGGGGGGGATGTTGTTTTATATTTTAGTTCTTCATGTTAGCTCTAGTCTAGGCACAAAAAAACCCCAAAAAACAAAAAACCTCCAAATATCAGGTATCCCTGAGATTATTTTTATCTTTTTGTGCCCCCAATCCAGGGTAACTTGGTCCTTCCCACTCTCTGCCTTGGTAGAGAGATGTCAGAAGCCATTTGTTTATTCCTGCTCATTACTCTGTTTACTCTTGAGAAGGACTGGTCCCTTCTTCACTATCCCATCTCTTCCTGTCACACCTGCTGACTTCAGTTTTACAGGTTTATTGAAGTTTTGCCTCTCTTCCTTACCTGATAATTTAAATTTTTCTTGATGAGAACCTTAAATCTCTAAATACATCCTTCCCAATCTTCATTCAATGCCCCAGGCTTTTACTCTTCACTTGGGAAGAAGCATGGTTTGGTGAGGAAAGTGGTGAGCTAAGAATCAGAAGACCCATGTCCTGCCCACCCTGTAACTTTGGTTCGTATTTCTGCACTCTTGGGCCCTCTATCTCCCTTCAAGTTCTGCTGTGAGGATCAAAACAAATAGTGCAAATGGAAGCATTCTGAAAAATATAAAGTGTCATATAAATATAGATATTTTAATTTTACGATTATAGATGTATAAGAACCACATTTAGATGTATAAAACAAATCACAGAGCCAACTGGTCTACCTACACTCTACTCTGATTTACCCGTATTCTTCTATTAAACCTCAGTTATAAAAACAAAGAGAAAATCCACCACTATGAATTTTCCTATGATGTGTACTTCAAAGTAAAAAAGCACACCACAAAAATAAAACCCAGAAACCGAAATCAACAAAACACTTGACCCCCAAATCCTCCACTCTTTCCAATGGCTTGTGGAGTGTTTGACAGCAACGTAATTGCAGTAATGAGGAGGTTTGCGGGCCAGGCTGTGGTCTTAGGCTCACTGCGGATGTTTTAGCCCTAGGCTCAGCTTCAGGCCAGCACCAGTCGCCTGGGCCAGAGTCACCAATGGAATCCCTTATGCTTAGTCACACACAAATGTGACATTTATGGCATCTGGTGCACAATGCTGCAAATTCAAAAGGCCTAGGATGCTGGGCTTACAAACTTGGGGAAAAGAAATAATTTAGGTTACCTATTCTCTTGTCTTTTTAGTTAATTAAAACCTGTGAGAACACCCACTTGGTGGCAGTTTCTTAAGTATCTAAGGGGCATGCGCTGAGCTGCTTCTGATTCTGGATCTACATGTTGGTTCCTTTGTCTCTAAAAAGCTTCCTGGATCTTTGTGGACGGTTGTTTTGCCTGGTTCTCTTCCATCTTTGTTCCATGAATTTAGCCATCCTGCCTTGCTAACCACCTGGTTGAAAGCCAAAACTCCACCAAAGCCAGATTCTCCACTGACGATCCCTCGTACAACTCCGTTCTCATAAGCAAATCCTGGGTTAGCCCAACCCAATCCTCCCATCCAGGTTTAACACCTGAAGTGCTAAATGGTATGAAGCAGGACAGCCTGGGACAAAGATATGTGTTCCTATATGTTGAAACATACCTGTTATTCATATAAGTCCTTTCTCCCAGTAAATTCAACTGACTCAATAGACACTACCACAGTATCATTCACTAGAAGTCTGTAAAGAGACAAGCAGCCAGAGGCGCCTGGATGGTGCAGCTGGTTACGCATCCAACTCTTGGTTTTGGCTCAGGTCCTCATCTCAGGGTCGTGAGATCGAGCCTCGCATTGGGCTGTGCTCAGCGTGGAAACTGCTTGGGACTCTCTCCCTGCCCCTCCCACTTGTGCTCTCTCTCGAATAAATAAATAAATAAATAAATCTTAAAGAAAAAAGAGAGAGAGACAAGTGGCCAGATAATATGTTTTATTTTAGAGATAAATAAATTAAGACTAGCAACAATTATATATCAATTGTCAGTGTTTGGATATCTCATAATCCCTGCAT